>NC_054056.1:3715263-4024868 GCF_017639655.2 Falco naumanni | reverse complement strand
GACAGCGTGCGGAAATTGGTCTCTAAAAGCAGTGCTCCCTTGAACCTACGTGTCCTTGTGCCTGAGGCGCTCAGGTTTATGTGTGCATGTATAAATGCATTCACTCTTAAATAAGTAAATGTTTGGGGCTTATCCCTCAAAAGCGCCTGAAACCCTATCGATACGAAACAAACTGGTTTTCTACTCTCAGTTATTGCTGGGAACAGTATTTGCTTTGGAGCTGGGACATAGAGCAGAAACATTTGGAGAGGCCACGGGGGACTTGTGTTGGATGTTCCATGAGGTTGTTGACCACTCTGGTCCAAAACCATCCCCAAGGAGCCCTCGCTCTTGGACAACGACCTCATTAGCGGCTGATGGGAGCCCGCTTTGCTGAGCTGGGAGCGAGCCCCTGCGAAGGAACTTGGATCTTGTGATTGGAGAGGGCTTTTTTTGATTTTTTATCGTTTTTCTTAACCTTTCCCCAAAAGGAAAATACCAGGCCTGCGTGTTTCAAAGTGGGTTTCTCATTGGCAGCTCCATCGGGTTTTATTTTAATCGGTGTGGCGATGCCCAGCTGCCCCCCCACGCCTCGCCGCCGTGCCGGAGAGGTTTCCTGGGCTGCTCTAAACAAGCGCAGGAGCCGTGCGGCTGCCAGGGGAGAGCAGAGCCCGCAGAGCTAACTGGGGACCCGGGGGACACACGTGTGCCAGCCATCTGGAGGGGTCAGCAGCGGCGCGCGAGGCTGGGGAGCAGGCGCTGCGTTGGTGAGCCAGGCTGTGAGCCTGGCGGAGGGGGTGAGCTGTTTGGGAATAAGCTGCTGCTGCCGGGGCTTCGCGCTCTGGAGTGTGAGCGGAGGGTGGCACGGGCAGGCACTGCGGCGGCGTGTGCGTGATACGGTGCTGGGGCTGCTGGGGACACGCCGCATCATCCTGCTGGGGCGCAGGCGGGAGAGTCGGGAGCAGGAGCGCGTGCTGCTGCGAACAGGGCTGAGCTGTAACCTGCCCTCTTACAAAGCAGAAAGTCTCTCACAAATGGATTTCCAATTTCCCGTCCACCTGCTCAGCTGAGACAGATTTCTTGCTTTATAATTACTTTTTGGGTACTTACAGGATCTGGTATCCAGGCAACTTGATGCCTCTTAAATCCTCTTGCAAATCTGGTTTTTTCTGTTGATTTTTGGGTGTTGGAGAAACATCCACCAAACTCTGAAGGGAGAGACTGCTTTCTTCACAGCTGTGCCTCTTCTCCAAAGTCTGCTGGATAGACGCGATGTCACAACAGCGTTTCGGGGTTCAGGTGGGTGATGCAGCAGCTCCCATGGCTGCTGCCTGCCGAACCTGGCAGGGCACCGGCGCCTTGCACGGCCCCGGCGGGTCTGCGTGGCACCTCTCGCTCTTGGTCCTGATAAGACACTGGCCAAAGCCAGCTCGTGTTAGTAATGCATCTTGTCTGCCCAACAGCATCCCAAGGCAGCGATGTTTCCGTGGCTTAAGTCTGTCCCTGCTCCAGGAGCCATCAGGCACATGCTCAGGACTTCTTGATCTCGGGGATGTTTGTGCCTATCAGGGTCAGGGCCAGGCTGTAGATGCTTTTAGTAAAGCGAAGCTTTTACTAAAAGAGTAAAATGTTTACTAGATGCTCTCATTAAAGCAGTTAATCACACTGGCGAGCTCTCTGCAGACTGTCCATCACAGGGCTGGAGCAGGAGCGGGGCTGAAGGTCACCCAGGCACATCTCCCAGCCGTTGCAGGGCTGCACAGGGACCGAGCTTCGATCTTCCCCTCCTTCCATTTATTTACATTTTCACGGACAACTGAAGGAGGGAGGGAAGGAAGAACAGCATACGCTGCTATTTACGGGCCCCAGCAGTCTCTGCATTACCATGCACAGAGCACGGGCAAGTCAAGGCACCCTGCAAAAGGTCACACACTCAAAGGCTTTGACCTCTGTTGGGTAAAGTGTAATTTAATTAACTTTTGCTTGACTGTTACCGTGCTGGAATGATTTGGAAATCTGCACACGGATGCTGCTGGGTGGCCGGCCCCGCTCGCCTGGCCCCCAGCCTCGCAGCATTGCCCCCTTCTCCCTCTCCCCCAGCACATGGGTGTCCCCGGCACAGAGCACCTGGGCTTAAAGCCATCGCTTCTGGTCACAGTGGCAACAATTAGGCCATCAATCAATAAAGTAATACTCTCATTTACAGTCATTAGGGACTGCGTATCTAAGCATCTGCTTTTGCTAATGAGTTTAAAAGTTGGCTAAATATGGCAGACCTGCTCTGGTGGAGAAGGAAGCAACAGGAGTTCGATGCAGAATTGGACTCTGGTGAATACAACATCAATTTTAATTAGCAAGCTTCGAGAGTTTCCCAACTAAACCGAAATGAGTGGGGAAAGGGAGGGTGCTGCTGCAGGCTGCTCGGGGCTTGTTTTGGGAGCCCAGATTCCCAGCCCCTTGCTGGGACACGGGGGTCCTAAGTGGTTCTTCTGGGGCTAGCAAGCTGCATGGACACCCTCCTGGTACCAGTCTGCGCTCAGCACTCCCTCGGCTGTGGCTCAGCCACGGCACTTCTCGGCTGTCACATGTATCTTTTAATCTGGCGAGGAGTCATTTATTTACACCTCCAGGCCTAACACACTGGCTACCGTGGGGATGCTGAAGTTTGAAAAGCCCTATCATAGATCTGTTGTAGCTTAGAGGGAAGGGAAAAAGCTTTTCCTCTACCTGCCTCTAAATGACTATAAATGTTTTTTTTTTCTCGGAGATCATGGTTCACAGGGGGCCGGCAATTGATGAGCTGGTGTTTGACCGGATTGATGGAGACCTCCATCACCTGCCACTTCCCCAGCCCACTGCATCACACAGCAGGACAGCAACCTCCTCCCTTGCTGCGGTCGTGGCCTTCGGCAGAGCCCACAAACCGCCCCTGCATCCCGCACAGGAGGGCCCTGGGTACCAACCTCCCAACGTGCATCCTCACAGCATCGTCACTCCCTGCCGCTGGCCTGACTCCGGCCCCGCAGCCAAGCGGTGCCCCGCAGGCAGTGCTGCTGCTTCTTGATGGCTGCTTTTTAAGGGAAGGGGGGAAGAAAAAAAACAAAAAAAGAGAAGTGTGGCGCCACGCATCTAAATCTTTTCACTGATGACTTATATCCCTAACGTCGACAAGTCCTTATGTAACTGAAATTAAGCTCCCGCTGTATGACATCTTTGGCGAGTTAGGCCTGCAGTGATCGTGTTCTCTTGAAGACAAACAAGAGCCCCACGTGCACCCGAAGCGCCAGCACCCCCGGGACCCCCACGCTGGGCAGCAGAGGCAGTGCTGGCATCACAGCAGGCAGGGGCGGCTGCCGCAGAGCCCTGCCTGCCAGCCTGCCGCTCACCCCGCGATTTTTCAGGTTGCCTCTGCTCAGAAAGGGGTGAAAAGCAAAACTGATTTTTTTTCTGCAGCCTAGCTCCCAAAAATGCCTCAAAACCGGAGCGGCCGTGCTGGTTTTGTACCTGTTTTGTAAGATTTGCTGACTGCTGAAATGCCCCCAGGCAGCGCAGATGGAATTTTACCTGTGCATAGAGCAAAATGCTTTCTTTTTTTCTTTTTCAAAATGCTTTTTCTTTTTTTTTTTCGTTTTTAGGTGAGGAGGAAGCCAGCCGCCTCCCCGCAGCAGCAGAAGAGCTCTGATAGCTCAGCACCGGGTGGCTGAGCAGCACCTAGTCCTGCTGCAGCCAGGGGCCCAATCCTGGACCACATGGATGTGTTCAGAGTCTTATTTGCCTAAATCAATATTTTTTTATTTTTTTTTTCTAAGCAGCTAACAGAATCTGTACTGAAAGGCAAGACATCATTCGGGAAGGCAATTATGCAAAGGCAAATGTATTTTTAAGAAAATGCAGAATATTTTGAGCAGCAAGCCTGGCAGATGACTGGTTTATCGCCGTGCGTGTCTCTAAGGTTCGATGGCATCAGTTGCTCCGTGTCCTGCCTGCATGCCACTAAACCACCGTGGCCGCTGCCCCGCTGCGCTGCAGACATCGAACCTGGGCGCGTTCTCCAGGGTCTCACCGGGCAGGGGATGAAACACCCTGCACCTCGCAGAGCCCAACCCCTCAGCCTCTCAAAGCAGCACCATTATTTTCCTGACAGATCTATTTCTGCAGAATACCAGACATCACGTTTTTCAGGAATCTCATGTTTCTCAGTGCCAGTTAAAACAGCAGATAAAAGGAACCCTTTGAAAAATCTTTTCTCCTTTTCTTGTGCACTCCTCAGTGAGTCAGATTGAGGCATTACCAGCTGTCAGGGATGTTTTAAGGCATGGCCTTCTCAGGATAAAAGCAAAGTCCAGACACAGGATTTGGCTTTCAGGGAAGATTTCTCTTCCTGAGCCGTTACTCCCAGGCTGCCCCAGCGTGTACCCACGTCCCTGCTGCGTGTTACACCCCCTCGCAACCCTCTGATCGCCACAAGGCAATGGACAGCCCAGTTCTGAGGGTGTTTTTATTTTAGCTCCTCAGATGAAGTTCTGGTAGGTTTAAAAAGGAGAAAATCAATCTTATTTTACGTAGCGATTTTTTTTTTCAGTACGTAAAGGTATCTACGGATCCAGAAAGGTCTTTGCATGACTGGGGATAACGGTTGCACACGTGGCGTGCCTTCTGGTGGCCACGCCCTGCCAGATGTGTACAGCTGGTGGCTGTAGCAAGGGGTAGGGATTTGCATTAATTGCTTGGAAAGGTCAGGGTTGGTGGCTTCCTGGGGTTTTCCAGATGAGGACCCCCGAATAGTATCCCTGAAAGGGTGAATAACCAAGAACTGGCTTAGGGAGGCTGGAGCAGGAGAAAACCTCTTCTTCTGATGGAAGAACCCAGCGGCTGTGGAGCAGGGGAGGGTTTCGTAGCGCTTTGTGTGGAGGGAGGGGACCCAGAGGCTGCCTGGGGGGACCCCGTGAGATGCTGCACCGATGCCGACTGCCGGAAGGTGGATGTGCATGAATTTACGTCTGCTCCACCCAGGGTGCTCGCCAAGGGCTAGGCTTTGGGGGGGCTGCTGGTCAGTGGAGCCGCTCTCAAGTCCTGGTGGGGGGACCCCCTGCCAGGGTGGGTGAATCGGCAGTGGTCGGAGCTGGGGAGCGCCAGCAGGGCCCTGCAGTGTGCTGAAGGAAGGCTGAGCGCCGGGGAGAGCTGCTGCAAGCTTCCATAGCCAATGCTCTTGATGCTCTTTTTAATACATATATTAAAAGGGTGATAATAAGCAAATCCGTCAGTTATGCAAATGAGTGGCAATTGCATCTTGAAGAGCATCCCACAGTTTAATTACATCATAATTGCAATGTAACGCTTTAATTACCATATGCATCACAAAATCATGAGCACTGTTTCTAATCTCTTCACTAATATTTCAAATCAAACAGATTGCACAAGGCCCGGTGTTGCACCACGGCAAACAAACCCACCGAATCTATCCCGATGCAGCAGCGATACCGGGGTCCAGAGGTCGGGAAGCTGCTCTCAGCACCCTCGCACAGCGGTGAGATTAGCAGATGGCTGGATGAGTGTCCTTGGCTGGCGACTCAACCCACGTCCAGCCGTCGGGGATTTGCAGGAGACGGTGCTGCAGCTGCCGGCCAGGCTGCGAGCGGAGCAAGGCATGCGCTGCCGGAGGAGCAAGGGCAAACCTGAGCACCGCAGGACCTGTCGTGCTTGGCGGTGGTGGGCGAGAGGGGCGATGTGGCCGCTCTGGCCGCTGTTCAGGAAAGCAGAATTTACTCAGGGATGCTGCAAAATGTTGGTTTGAGCCGATGGAGCCCTTTGGCTGGGGTGGCCCTGGAGCTGCCCCATCTTCATCCCTGCCCAGGCTGGGGGTGACCACAGCAGCCAGCCAAGGTGGTTGCTCAGGTAAGGGGATGAAGATTTGTAAATGGCTGATTGGGAAGAAGCAGTCTGATGAAAACATTGCCCTTGGTCCTCCCTTCCAGCACAGGAAAACGAATTCCGCGTTCTCCTTCTCACCCCTGAGAGGGAAACAATAATGCTTTCTGGGGCACAGCTTTAGCTGAAGATCTGTGAATTTGATTTAAGCCAGTTTATTTCGTAAATCTTCCCGGTTTGCATGCTTTTATTTTTCCTGTCATCCAGCTTCTTTCTTTCCCCCATAAAGGGACATCTAATAAGCGACAAGAAAAAAAACAGGTGGGCTTAACAACGGCCTCAGATTCATGGCTGGGGACTCGGAGAGCAATACTCTCAAGCAGCGATGTGTGCGATGGAGTGATGGATCGGGAGAGCTGCGTGCTGGGGAGATGAAATCACTCCCATCTCTGCGACAGTGCCTGTGTTGCCCCCAGCAGGGGCTGGCTGCTCCGGGAAGGGGCTGGGGGCTTGGCCAGGTCCCCGTACCAGGCAATCCTGGTCCCCAAGGAGCAGCGGGACCGGCTGGCACAAGGAGCAGGACCAGGGCTGCCGCCCAGCCCATCACGTCGCCGGTGCTTTTGCTGGTTTGCTTTGCCATGAGCTGGCAGTGATTTAAAATCATCCTGTGCTAATCCATATAAATTCTTTTAATCGTGGATTTAATCTTTTAAGCATGCAGTAATTAAATTACATGCCAGTCAGAGCACATCAACGTAATGTGTGAGGTTTTCAGCCCCGTGGGCAGTGGGGGAGAGCTTCAGGACAGCCAGCCCCGTGGCAGGGACACTCGGTCACTTGCTTCCTCTGCTGTTTCCATGTCATTATTTTTTCCCCATCTCTTTTTCCCAACCCCTCGGAGATCCCGGGAGGGGAGGTGCTTCTAGAAGGTCACAGATGGGTATCGCCTACCTGAGGAACATCCCAGAAGAAGACGTTTCCTCTTGAGCCCCTTTAACCTGTCCACAAAACCTCCCCGTATCCCTGGGGAGCCTTGCTGCTCCATCAGCATCACCCTGGGCAGGAGCACTGGCTGGCTGAGCCCCGGCTATGGAGGCACATCTCCTGCTTTTGTGTTTGCAGGTGCTGGGAGGAGGAAGAAGAGGAGGAGGAGGAGATGAAGCCCCAGCAGGAGCTAATGGCAGGGCCGGGAGTGCTCCTCTGTGTGCTGAGGTACCCTCGGAGAGCGGGAGGAGAGAGCTGCTGGGCTCCCAGTATGGGACACCTTGATGGGCTGGTGGTAACGGAGGAAAACGCTGTGACGGGAGCAGCACGTGAACAGATTAAACTTTGTGGTGAGGAAGTAGAGATGAACTGCTAGGTAGAAAGATGACTGGCTCGGGGAATGTGACAATTACTGTACTTAATATTTTTTTAACATTAAGAGCCAAATAGGAGTATATATTTAATTCATTAAAACAGTATGAAGTAGCTCCCTCCATCCCAATGCAGTTAATCGGTGCTCAGTGTCTCCTAATGAAAGGGTCCCTGTAAGGTCAGCCTGCCGCTTGTTAGCTAATCGGAGACTTATTTGTTTTGCAAATTGCTCTCCCATTTTGAACTGCTGTGCAGTAATTTCCATGGTGGGGAAGCAGGAGAGAGTTCACAGGGCTGGTTTTGAAGCCCTCAATCTGTCATTGGGAGGAGGATAAAAATAGCCTGGGAAAGAGGAGGAGGAGGCTGCTGGGTTTGTTCCAGGCAGTCCAGCCCCGTCTTCCACAGCCAGGGATGTTGGGAGCGAGGGGCAGCCGGAGGGCTGCATGGGCAGTGGCACCATCCTGCATGTGCCGGGGGACCAGGGAGCGTGTGTGGCACCAGTAACGCCCTGCCAGGCACCATTCTGCCCTTCCCAGCTCTGCCACCAGCCTCCGGGGGAGCGGTGCTGCGGGGGGTTGTGTGGTCCCTGGGGGTCCTGTTCTCTGCCCAAACACCTGCATCGTTAGCTGCGCAGAGATAAGGGATCTGTGCGCAGGTGACCTGGGATCGCGGTGGCCCTGGTAGGTCTGGTAGAAGTGGCTGGGTGGGAGCAAGGGTTGTCGGGGGCAGGGATGCTGAGCACCTTGCAGGACAGCAGGCTGCGGACCAGCAGCCGCGAGGGTTTCTGCACGGAGGGTGAGCCGTGCTGGCACCCCTTCTGCGCCCACAGACCCTGCATAGCTACCTCAACCCTTTTCCTTCTCTCCCCAAGGCAGCTGGAGGTCTGGCTGCTGTCCCGAAGCGTAACAGAGAGGTCCAGCGTATCTGGGGGTTCATTTTTTTCTCTGCAAGCTCACTTGTAAAGGAGGCATCTCCCACCACATCAGCACGAGCAAAAACCTTGCTCGAGTCAGTTATTTATTTTATGGATGTGCCCATGGGAACAAGCTGGTTGACAAGGTGTCCCTTCGCATGGCGGTCCAGAGCCATCCCCCGGGACACACAGGGCACCCCCTCCCCACCCTCCTGCAGCCCCGGGGCACAGCCCAGCACATGAGGGGGCCGGGAGGGACCCTGGGCTTTGCTTTTGGGAAACAGGGAAGAAACTCGGCTTTTTTTTTTTTATTTTAAGTAAAAAAGCAGAGTGATGTGTAAATTGGGCTTGTCATCCATTCCTTATCAATTCATCAGCTGGGGTTCAGCAGCCCTCCCTTGTCCAGGCTGCGGGTGATGGAGAGCCTGAAGGCTGTCGCTGCCAATTTCACTCGGATATTTAGAAATCAGGAGAAAGAACAAAACGCAGAAGCTCCCTGTGCTCGTGCTGGGGCTGCCCACAGCCGTGCTGGGCGGCTGCCCTGGCTCTCCGGTGACCAACCTGGGGTGCAGCTCTTTAACCGTGAACTTTTGGCAGTGGTTTTCCCCTGGTTTCAAAGCAGGAGGACCGGGAGCAGACTCCAGCTGTCCTGACTGCTCTGTTTTTGTGGCTTGGCAGTCGCTTGTACATACAGCAGTGTAGTGGTTAGGTGGGAGAAAGAATCTTTATTTCCCAATATCAAAGACAAAAAAAAAAAAAAAAAAAAGCACCTTTATTTTAATTTTCCTGTAAAGTAATAAAGTCTCTAGTGTAAAGAAAGCATTCCACTGAGGCAGAACTTTAGAACTTTTTCCCAAATGTCATGGAAATGGAGGAATTTCAGCAACCATTTTTATGTGCAAAAGAGAAAAGAAAGTAGGTTAATTTTAAATGGCTATATTGATGGCAGTCAGGCATGAACCTGCAGCAAGGAGCCCTACGCCATTCCCCACCCCGTGCTGTACAGATCGGAGCAAGCTGCCCTTCTCGCGGAGCCGTTTTGCTTCAGCATCTCCCCAGGATGCTGCGGCATCCCCAGCGCAGCACGCCGTAAACCCTGAACTGCGAGGGGCGAGCGAGAGGAACGAGCGTGTGATCCCCAGCACCCCGGCACTGAAACACAAGGTTCCATCTGTCAGCACAGGAGTCACCACCGAGCTTGGGGACGGTGTTGAGAAGTTCCCTGGGAGTAAAGCAAGGAGTGAATTTTTACTGGACTTTTATTCCTCTGCAGGAGCCCTCAGGGCTGCTTCTGCGTTTGACATCTGGGAAGAGCTCCTGGATCCTTTGAGATAACGAAGCTGATTTCCTGCAGCTGTATCGACGAGAAGAACGTGCTAGGAAGGACCCTGGGAATAACACTGCCTCTCCCAGCCAACTAATAACAGATGGGCTGCCTGCCATGCAAGAGATCAGAGGTGGGATCCAGCTCCACGTGAGGTGGTGGGAGGTTGGCAGAGAGCAGGCGGGTTGTCCTTCTCCCTGGCACTGGTGGTTGCAGTGAGGAGATCCTCATGGTGATGGGAGTTCAGGCAAAGCTGTGGGAGAAGGAGGGCAGGCTGCCCAGAGCCCCGGTCCCAGCGGGGCTGGGGGAGAGGTGAGGGCTTGACGTGGTGGTGGATGGAGCAGGTTGACTCCGGTGGGGTCCCTCCAGCCCAGCCCTGGGGCTGGTTGGGGGCTGCAGCCCTGGCTTGGCTCTGCTCCTGAGAGCATGGGGAGCTGGACATGATCCCAGCCTCTTCTTGGACACCTGATGCACTCTGCCAGCATCCCCAGAAACCCTGGGTTTGGTTAATTCCCGGAGCAGACCAAGAGCCAGAGCCAGCCAAGCTGGAGGCGAGGGGCAAAGGCAGCCTGGGAGGGTCAGCAACGCCTGGCTGCTGCATGGGGGAGATCCTGTAGCAGATGGGCACTGTGAGCATCACCAGGTGAGTCTGATGTCTCCTTGGGTGCTCCTCAAATGTTCTTGGTCCTTGGGATACCTCTGCTGATTCGGCTTCACATTAGCACGGATGGATCCAGGTACCTTCTGCAGGCACTTGCTGAGCTTGTGTTACGCTGCCTGGCCGGGGCAGCAGCCTTTGCTGCGGGGGCTGAACAGGCATCAGCTCTTGGCTTTTTTCCTTGCCACCAAGGCAGCTCTGCTTTCTACTCACAGAAGGTGCTAGAAGTAACTTTTATCTTCTTCCAGGGCAGCAGGGCGTAAGCCCCAGGTGACCGCTTGCCATCGTAACTCACGGTGTCTTGTTTTCTCTCACAAGGACTAGAGTTTGGAGCAAAGTTGCCCAAGCAGAAAACGGGAGTTCTCATGAGAACACAAGGAGATTTTTAAATCCCAATGACCAAAGTTTCCTCCTAGAGCCCCTTTTCACCTCTTTCCTAGGGCACAACCTCTGTTTGGCACCAACGCAGGTACATGAGCGGTCCCTCCGCTCCCGCCATCGTCTGAGCTACGGCATTTCCCACATCGAGCGTGAACCAAGGCTGACCTTCCTCTGTCCGCGAGAAGTGGCGGAGCTGGATGTAGATACATACATGAATACTATCTGTCTCCACGAGGCAGTCTCAGAGCTTGAAAGCCATCTTTGCAGGGTCATGCCCAGCAGCGTGGGGCTGGCAGCGGCTCCGTCCCTCGCTCGGCGCAGCCGGCCGGTTCCCCGCGCCGCCCAAGTGATGCCGGGGCTCCGGGCTTCAATTGCAGGAGGAAGAAACGCTTCGCCTTGATCAGGAGGGATAAGAATAGCGAGCGGCAGGCGGCGGACGGTGGGGTGCAGATGAAAGGCGGCTGGCTCTCATTCTTCCCACGCCCAGGGCGATCTGCCCCTTCTTTCTTCGAGCCGTAATTGCACGCCACGCCGCAGAGAAGTGTCGCACTCCACCAAAGCCAGAGCACGGCGAGGCCAGGACTCCAGGCTCTCCGTCAATGAGCGGGGAGGCAGGGCGGATGCTTTTGATCCCACTCTTCTTCCTCTGACACACTGAAGAATTATTAGCCTCTGAGGAAGGTATTTCTCTAGCTTGAGCCTTCCCTTGCTCTGCAAAGGAGACCAACTGCTTCTCGGCCATTTCGAGCAGCAGAGCTGCCCGCGGTGCCAAGCTGTGCCGGTGGCCGGTGCAGCACCAGCTGATCTCACAGAAGATGCTCACTGGGCTCCAGGCCAAGTTCAGACCCAAACCCAACATCCCTGAGCCCTCCACAGCACCCAGTGATGGTGGATGCTTCTGTGGCCCTTCCTGGTGGCAGTCCCTGGCTTTTGGTGGCTTCTGCTCATAGAGGTCAGGCTGGAGGCAGCCTTGCCTGGGGCACCAGAGCTCTTGGAGGTATTGTGCCACCTCGGCACCAAGATTTCCAAAACTGGCAGCTGTGGTGGGGCATTGTGGCCTTCCACTTTCCTGTTTTTTCAGGTGCTTCCTCTGGCTTTGCTTTTGTTAATTTAACACACGTGCACAGAGCATAAGTGGACTCGAACCTCCCTCTCCAGCAGCTGAAATCCAATAATTACCCAGCGTAACCCACCTGGAGAAGAGTTCTCGGCTGGTCACCAAATTGTGAAGAAGTTCACTGTATCCTTTAGAGCAAGAAATTATCCTGGAGCGTAAGTTATGACTCTGGCAGCCTTACAGGTACAAAAAATAAAATGAAAAGTATGGGTGAGATGGAGATTGAAATGACGCACTAGAAAGACACCTCCATCTGAGCGAAGTGTAACCCGGGGTTCCCTTTTGGATGAAGGGGACCTGGCAGCAGTGTCCAAAGGAGATGAAAGGGAAAACCCTGACACGGGTGGTCACGACAAATGGGGCTGGGGGTAGAAGAGCAGTGGGGAAGGCTGCATTGCCTCTGCAGGTTGCTTGCAGGGAGCAGTGCCCTGCAGCTCCATCCCCTTCGGCAGCAAGTTGGGGGGCTCCTGGGGGGCTGCGGGACAGTGCTGCTCGCCTCCGTGTCATCCCTGCCCTCAGGTCCAGCTCACCGAGGGTTAGAGAGGTGCCAGGTGCTCTTCAAGGAGGATGCCAGCAGAGCCTGGATCCCACGGATGGGTTACACCTGCCAGTGACAGCAAGGACTGTCTGCCCCTCAAAAGCACCCTGCAGCCCCCAGACTTCACCCTGCTCCCCCCGTTTGCCATGCCTGCCTGTCCCTGCCTCTCCCATGGGGACGGTGACAGCACGGTACAGCTGGCCCCGCTCAGGCACAGGCAGCCACAGCTCCAGCCCACGGCCAGGCTGATGGGGGGACTGAATTTCCAGCTCCTCCAGCGTCCCACTGTGCTGCACCTCCCCTAATGAATGTCACGGAGCCCTCTGTATTAATGAAGTGGCGATGAGACGTGGTGGGAGCCCTGGAGAGGTACCAGAAGGATGCGGCAGGCATGTGACAGTCGCAGGTGACAGGGGAGCATCGCCTCATCTCTCCCGGGGCAGGAATCTCACCGCTGAACTCCACTGACGCCCAGCTCTCCCTGCACTGGCATGATGCAGTTTAGCTGAGCACAACATCATCCCTACAGCTGGTTGGTATTTTGAGGGGGGTGGGGTGGGGTGCTTTTTTGTGTTATTTTTAGGAAATGCCAATATGGATTGGGAACTTTTTTTTGGGTCTGGGAGGCAAAAGGTCAGCCTGAACAAATTTCTCAACCTGAACTGAAAACAGAGAGGGGCAAAACAGTTTGCTAGCTGTTTTCCAGACAGACCCACTCCAGCTTCAGATGGCAGCTAATTAAAGTGCTGACATTTTAAGACATGATGATGTGAAATCTCTTGCTTTGAGCCAAGTCTGGGCCCTTTTCAGGGTTCATTTCATGCATTTGCTGCCCAGAGTCCCTGGGACCAGCACAAGCAAAATAAGAGGGGTGATGGATTGTTTTTAATGTAGTATTTTTCTTAGGGCATGAGCAAGCTTTTAGCTTTTGGAGGAAAGCTGTATTGTCGGGCTGTCTAGGCAGAGAACTCCACAAAAAGCTGAGCTCTCTGGCCAAGCTGCCTGTGAAAGCATTTGAGTTTTCCCTCTGCAATGTGTTACCCTGCTTGGAGGGGGACGGGGGAGGGGGGGTCTCAGCCCCACAGGAGGGAGGGGCAGGAGCAAGAGAGCAGCCTGCACCCCAGAAACAGTAGCATCACCCCAGCAGCTCTGCCAGGAGGAAGCAGAGCGCCACGAACTCGAGCCGTGCCATTTTCCAGAGGGCTGGAGGCTTTTGGGGTACCCCTGGGAGGGGAGGAGCGGGTGGGCTGCGGCGGTGCCACGCCGTGTGCCATGCCACCAGCAGCGCGGAGGGGGGACACAGGCTGCGAGGCCGGCGTGGGGTGGAAGGAGCGAGCTGCAATCAAGAGCTGCATTGTGGCTGCTGGGCTGCCTGCACGACGCAGCACTCGGGAGACAAAGCGCAAAAGTCGGCTCGGCTCAGTGGGGATGCAGGAGGTGATTTGGGGGAAGGAGCTGCTCACCCTGCGGGGTGGGGGGTGATGGGGAGTGGGCTAAAGGGGAAAAGAGCCCAACTGATCCCGGCTGCTGCGAACGGTTTCTGGCTCCAACTCGGTGTTGCAGGTCTGGGGGTGCATATGTCACCCCAACAAGGGCTTGTGCCCAGGAGGGGCCTGTCCCCACCAGCCGTGGGGATACTGATGAGCACGGGAGGGGACGAGCGAGATGCAGCAGGGTGGATGGACAGACAGACAGACAGACAGACAGACCCTGGCAGGCTGATCAGGAGGGAGGGGTTGACCAGGACCCAGGAGAAATAGCTGGTGGGAATGGTGGGGGGAGCACGCTGCTGAACTGCACAGTCTGGGGGCTGCCACAGGGCTGGTGGTCCTCCCCCCAGCTCTGGACATGAAGGAGCTTTGTCCAGGCACTGCTGGGGGATGGTGTCTCCCCCATAGCAGATCCAGTGACACCAGTTTGCCCACCAGCAGGCTATGCCCGGGGAGGCAGAGGGAAGTGCCAGCCCCCAGGATTGGGTCCCACCGGGCTGTGAGGGGCACAGGGATCGATCCCATGGGTGGGGTCTGCAGTGCTGGGGGGAGCTGGCCCGGGGCAGCCCCCCAGCACCGGGGGTTGAAAGGTTGAGCCATCGCCTGCAGAGACCCTGCTGCTGTTGCAGCCCCGAGCTGGCTGGAGGCTACAGCTGCAAGTGATGCCCTGGGGTGAAATGCAGCGCAGGGATGCAGAGCAGGTCCCTGGCAGGTCTCTCCAGGCAAACCATCCCGTGGCCAGGGATTTGGGGCCAGAGGGCTGGCGGTGGCAGACAGGCAGAGTCTGCCTTCTTGGGGTTCCCAGGGCACTGAGTTGGGGTAGTTTGGGGCATCTCAGCCCCTGCTGCTGTGTGAGCAAACCTGCCCATCCCCTGCCTGCTCCAGGGTTAATCCTCAGCCACCCTCCTGTGCCTGAAGCCTGTGCCTGGCTGCGGGGCTGCAGCCCCCAGGTCCCCACTCCCTGCTCCCCCACAGATCCCGCTGCCTGCCGGTAGCTGGGAAAGCCACGTGCCCAGTCTGCAGGAGAAAAACCTTCCTTTCCAGGCTGGCAGGCTCCTGGTGTCAGCCGGGGAGGGATGGGTTGACAGCAGCGTTCACCATCCCTTGCATGGGGTGCTGGGTGCATGCACCCCATCCGGGCAGGCACCCACGGAACCCCTGACTGGCCGTGCTGGTGCCACTGGGAGCAGCTGGGCTCCGAGGAACAGCGAGCGGCCATGTGGGCTCCAGGCCCCAGCTCATCATTGGGAGGAAAAAAAAAAAAATAATGTTGGGAGAAACTAAGAAACTGTTTTATTAGCTCAGCAAAGAGGCTAAGCTCCGTGAGCTCAGCCACACCGCTGCACTCACCCCTGGGAAGCCAAAGGTCACACAACTGCCCCATCACAAGGCTGGTGTGAGGATGAGGACGAGCTGCAGCCTCTCCCCAGCAGAGACATTTTCTGCTCCGTCATCCTGAATTTTCTGCTCTGCTTTGCCAGACTGTTCCAGGGAAGGCGGCCGCACCGCGTGGTGCGTTCTCCCAATGCCATCTAGTGTCTGCTCTGCTGGCCCCAGACAGTTATTTTAAGACATCAGAGCTTATTTATTGCAGAATGATCTTTGAGGGCCAACGGGCTGCTCGGGCTGATTATTAACAGCGGTACCTGCAGCATGGATAGCTAACTGGTGGGTGCACGGGTTGGGCTGGGTTATTTTTTCTGTTGCTCCCATTTCACACTAAAAGCCTACCCCGGCAGGACGGAGCACAGGCCGCAATGACATGTCCAGGGTGATTAAACTCTTTCAGCCTTCAGCCACTTGTCTTGTAGCCCTGACATCACCTGAGGCTTAATCACTCAGAAAAGTGCTGTCATGTCCTATTGTCGCCGTATTGGGAGCATGACCTCTTTCCCATTTAGCTGCCATTTCAAAATAATATAACTTACCAGGGGACAGGCATGACTCAGGAGACTGGTAATAGGATATAAAGACTTTGACCTGCGGGTCGCCCATTTGAATGCCGCCAAGGTCAGCAGCAAGAGCAAAGATGTCATTTGCACGATGATTATTTGGCCAAATGACCCAATACAGGCAGAACCGGGCCCCTTCATGGCAGTCAGCCAGGGCTGGGTTGGATTCTGCTTCCACTCTGAGAGCATCCCAGGACCCCAACACCTCCCTGCCTGGGCTTTAGGACTGTGTGACTCCCCGTGGTCCCCTCCAGCTTGTCCTCCAGATTCTCCCCTTGCCATCGCTGCAGGGGCAAGGTCTGCAGACTGGGAACGCTCTTCTTTCTGCCCTCTTAGGGGCAAAGTGCCACAGCAGCATCTCCCCTCCGTGCCCCGCTCGTTCGCTTCCCGGCAGAGAGAAAGGATTTGCAGGACAGGCATGCCCCGTCCCCCTGTCCCCTTCTCTGCTCCCCACCATCACCTGCCATGCCAGGTCCCTGCTAACCTCGTCCCCATCCTCAGCCACCACTGCCCATGTGACTTTATCTCCTCGCTAGCAAACCATCTCATCGAGTCAATTTGATTCCATGATTAATTAAGCTCTCCCTAGAAATGAGGTTACTCCCTGCAGTCTCACTTGTAAATGTTAGCAGATTAATGGGTTCTGGCCATGTCAGATCGCCACTGCCGGGCTGGGCTGTGGGGGGTTTGCCTGCTCTCATCCAGACAGTCCTTGAATGCAGGTTTGCTGTGGGAGAGCTTCTAAACAGACCCAGCATATCTGCAAACCACCGTCCTGGCCACGTGAAAGAAGCCTGTGCCAAGGGAAGCATTAATATCAGCAGCTCTTAGGGCAGCTTGGGGTTGATGCTGCCATGAGGCAGCAAAAAGGTCCTTTCAGCACCCCTGTGGTGGGCACCGTGGGGTGCGGCACGTGGCTGCTCTGAGCTGCAGCTGCCCGCGCCCGGCGGTACCCACGGCAGCCCCGCAGCCCCTGCACAGCATCTCTTCGGTGACGCTGGATCCAGATGCCTTCGCCAGGAGGGTGCCGCAGCCCCCTCCTCATTAGCACGCTGCCCTCACCCACTGCTGTGCCAGCAGGGTGGTTTAATTGCTGTCGGCCTCGTTAGCAGAGCCACCTTCTCACCATCCTCCTGTAATTGCATCCTCCCTCCTTCCCCAGCAGTGTTGCGTGAAGCGCTTTGGGTGAGACACACACACACCCCGCCCCAGGGCCCTGTGGGACCTGTTAAAAATGGGGGCTGCACCCTCGTGCCCCTCTCCCTCCTGAGCCCGCGGCTGCGGCACTGGGGCTGTGCTGGCTCTTCCCATGCAGACGGGGGGCTGGGGGGTCGGTCCCATGGCACGTGTCCCTGAGCCACCAGCATCAGCAGGACCTTTCACCACCCTTTGCACCCCCTGCTAGAGCTGGAGGCCAACAAAGTAGGGGTTTGCAAGTCCCGCAAGGTGCTGGCAGTGTGGGGAGGTGGTGACCCCCCCCCGGCGTGAGCCCCAGGATGGGTGAGAGCAGCTGGCAGCACGGTGGGGATGGGGACACCAGGGCTGACCCAGGTACAGAGCAGTCAGTGGATGCTCACTGGACTTTTCCAGCGGTTTAGGCAATGTCCAGCCTGCTCTGTGTGTTCAGTTCTCATTAATCTGTTTGGGGTTTTTTTTAATTACCTGCAAACGAGGTGCCTCCTTTGAATAGCAATGGTGCTGGGTAGCGTGAGTGGTGGCGGCTGGTCTGTGCAGACTCCCTGCCGCTCACCACCCACTCTGTAACTTCACCCAGGACCTATTTTTCTGTATTTATCCAGCATCAATAATGGGATTCCGCCCTGCTAACCAACATCTGCATGCAACACCACTGACAGCAGAAGCAATTACTGCCGAGTTAGTGTGTAAAAGCCTTTGCCGTCATTCTGTGGTACAGATCTGAAGGAGGGCTTAAATATAAGGCTCTTTAATAAGGTGAAGACAGCCCACTGGTTTTCTGCTTGCTCTTTCACGCCGCAGGAGCCCACGGGTTGTGTCAGGGCCCAGCTGTCTGTGGGCTGACAGGTTTCCTAACTGCACCAAACGCCTCCCCTCCCCACACCACCAGCACAATATTGCAGCAGCTGGAGGAGGCAGCAGCTCAGCACCAGCCGGTGCTGCTGGGGAGCCGCTGCAGCCCATGGCTGTTTGGGCTATGTCTCCAAAACTTCCTCAGTTGGACTTTTTTTTTTTTTTAAACAAAAGCAAACTTTTCAGCAGAAAACCTGTCACCAGTGGTTTCACCTGATGGAAAGTGAAGCAGAGACCTTGGGACCTGCCCGGTCATTGCAGTGCCTGGGAGCTGGGTTTGCTGAGACCCTGCAAGTCCCTGGAGCTGCTGAAGCTCAGCAGATGGTCCTGGAGAGCAGCCACATGCCCGTAGGGTCCTCTTCTGAAGAGAGGACCCAGACAATTCACTCTTCACAGCACAAATGTAAAACACATTTCCTTCCTTGACTATTATTTCTATTGTTTTTAACCCAAGCCAATAACCCCCAAACAGCTGCTGGCCACCCGGCGTGCCCCAGCCTGGTTGCTGGCATTCCCAGCAAAGGCACCTGAGCCTGGAGATGGGCTGGAGCCAGCGGGAATGCATCACCCTGTGGGGTCGGGCAGATGCTGGCAGCAGGACGGGAGATGCTTTGAAATATCACCCAGCAATGCCCTTGGCTTCCTGGGGAGCAGAACAGCCTCCAGCTGTGAAGTGACAGGCACAAGGTTTGCTGTGCTTCACATCTGCAAAATCTGTCAAGGAAGGGGCCAAGAGGACAAAAAAAAAAAAAAAAAAAAAAAAAAAATCTCTGAATATTGCTGTTGTTACTATTTTACAAAGTGGAAAAACTTTTCTTGCAATTCCAAAACCTTCAAGGAAAAAGCACCAGGCCAGTGGCCCGAGGAAGTGTTTTGCTTTTCTACAGCAACTTCTGTCTGACAATAACAAAACTCGGGGCTGGAGGGAGATGTCGCAGGCAGGGCAGGTGGCCCCATGAGCTTTAGCGTGGTGGCATCCTCTGACGGTGGGCAGAGCGCTGGTGGTCTCCCTCGTGGCAGGCATCAGCACAAAGAGCTGGTGTGCTGGAGGGAGCCCTGTGCCTCGGGGTGTGCAGCAGGAAAACGGGCATAACCCTATTTACCTGCCTCCTCCGGAGCGGGCTGTGGTGTTTGATTCATGTCAAGAGCTTGGCTGGTGACTCCTGGATGAATGACGCTATATAAATGCAAAGCGTTATTAATATTTCATGTTGTAGTGAAAATGTACTAATGGGGCTTGTTCCTGGAAGATAAAGCGCTGCCATTAATACACCTCTGCGTCCCCAGCCCCGCGGACTCACACGGGCTGGCTGGTTTGGGCTGGCGGAGGGTGCAGCCCTCGGCACCCCCATTTTCTGCTTCTGGGAAACTGGAATTCCCAGCAGATGCCAGCGGTGGGATGGCGGCTCCGGCTGTGGGAGCTCGCTGGCAGCCCTGCCTGCTGCTCGGGAGAGGCGGCAGCAGCTCCTGCCTCTTGCTTCACCTCTCTCCCTGGTTTTCTCTCTGTTTATTTGTTTTGCGCATCAGCCAGGTATTTGCCAGGCAGGTGGGGGCTGATCCCCGCTTCACCTTGGCCAGACAGTCCTGACCAGCAGGACGTGGAGGAAAGCTGCGTGGCCACTCACCTTCTCATCCTGCCGTCAAAGCAGGGCAGGGGGGCGAGGGGGGGTCCACAGTGGCTGTGCCCACCCTCCCAGGAGGGCCGTCGGGTGCTCTGCCTGGAGCCCAATGCCAGCATCAACCGCCCACCACGCCTGACAGCTCCCCAAAAGAGCGGATTTTAACCCAGAAAGCAGCACACCACGAGACCCCCTTCAGCCACCTGCAAGCTTGGGGGTGCCTGAGGCAGAACGTCCCCCCACCCACTGCTGGGTGCTGGTGGGGTGGGTGCTGCTCTGTGCCCTCCCTGCCTGCCTGGGGGGATGCAGCCCCCCGGAGCACCTTTCCCAGCACAGCCACCGCGCAGGCATGTTAAAAAAAATGAAAATGGTCTTGTTTGATTTCAAACTGCAGAACTCTTCCCAGGAGCCATCCACAAACAGTGGTAATTTACTTTACAGCTGTTTTGATTTGTTTCTCTACATTTAAAAAAAAAAAAAAAAAAAAAAAAAAAAAAAAACACCAAAAAAACCCAAACAGCAGAATTGCAAATGAAACATGTGTTTGCTCCTCAAATGACTCCATCTGTACCTGAGCTCTTGCACCCCACACAGCAGCACCCACTCCATGGACCCCCACCCATCTGACCCCCCACCCCTGCCCCCCTGCTCTGTGCTCCCTGCTGTGCCCCAGAGCTGTGAGCCAGGGGCCAGGCCCAAGGAGGGGGTTCTCTGAGCTGGGGGCTCATCTTGGGAGGGCTCCTGGGCTCTGGTGACAGGGAGGGGGTGATGGGGAAGAAGCTTGTACCGGCTTGCAGGTGAGGGGAGCGCAGGCAAAGTGGTTAATTCATTTCTGGTGAAGTAATCAACTGCCGCCCACTCACCAGAATGTGGGGAGGGAAAAAAGCTCTTAACTTATGGCCATGGTGCAAAGTTTGAGTAAAAAGGGATTATAAAGGGAGGCACTGGGCTGAGCGGCTCCCGGTGCCTGAGGCAGGGCTGCCAGGGCTTCAGCCACGTCACTGTCACTGCTGCAGGTCCAAGCAAGGGCAGGCAGGCACAAGGAGGGGATGGAAGGACTCCAGACGGTGCTGTGCACCCCAGCACCCCTGCAGCAGCGGAGGGCAGACGGCTCTGAGCACCCACCCTCCCCCGGGGTGGGGCGGCTGCTGCAGCCCTTCCCAGCACAGCAGCAGAATCGGGCCCCCGCACGCGGTGAGACAGCCCTTCGCCCCAGGAAATCTGGCAGCCCACGGGGACACGTGGGGATCTGCCTCGAACCTCGTCCCTTCCCCCTGGGAATCTTCTCCTGGCTCCCAGGAGCCCAGGGGTGACTCACACGGTGCTGGCGCCCGTCACACTGGGAGATGCAATCCTGACCGGCAGCACCATCGGCCTCAGCACAGGGATGCCCGGCAGGTAAGCGGCGTGAAAACGTTCCTCTGCTGCACCCCCTGCCCTGGTAAGGTGGGGCGGGGGCTGGGGAAGGTGCACCCAGTGCGGGGTGCACGCTGCAGACCCCAACCCAACGCTGGGGTGATGGGCGCAGTGTGCACAGGGAAGGAGAGACGTGGGCTTTGCTTGTGTCCCTGGGGACCGACCGCCGAGGTGCCTGGGGACCACGCGCGGCCACCCCAGCCCTGCCAGCAGGCGCGTTGCATGGGCCGGGCTGTGCAGAGCTGGGGGATTCACCCACCCCCGAGAGCTCTGCCAGCGAGGGGGAAGCTTCTTGTTTTGCTGACAGGTAAAATGTTTAAGAGAGTCGGTGCCAAACACATCCCCGGGAGTCTCGCTCGGCTGCAGCCCCACACCGCATGGGGTGCGTTTATCCGGCACGATGCAATCCAGGGTCAAATCAGCTGCTCAGGGTCCTGGGGCTGGTAGGGGCTGATGAGAATATTGCAGCCACCCAGCCCTGGGTCAGCGCCTCAGCCTTGCCCCGGGCGGTGCAGCCCTGCCAGTGTGCCCACTGCCTCTGCTCCCCGGTGTGCACGCTTTCTTGCTGCGCCATGCCGTGCCGTGCTGCGCCATGCCGTGCCATGCCGTGCCATGCCGTGCCATGCCGTGCCGTGCTGCGCCATGCCGTGCCGTGCTGCGCCATGCCGTGCCGTGCTGCACCATGCCGTGCCATGCTGCACCATGCCGTGCCATGCCGTGCCATGCTGCACCATGCCGTGCCATGCCGTGCCATGCCGCACCATGCCATGCCATGCCTGCCGTGGCTTCCCCCAGTGCACGGGCACGGTGCAGGGCGGTGCGGGGCTCTTCCCACGCTGCCCGGGTGAGAGAGTGGAGGCGATGGCAGCAGATTCCAGCGATGGGAGAGGACGTGGTGGTGGTAGAGCCGCAGAGCTGCTGGGTGAGTCATGCCCCGGCTGCTCCTATTTGTTGTCTTCCTGGGCCAGGCCTGGCAACGTAAGGAAAATTAATAACAAATACCTGGGCAACGAGGTGAGAGATGAGGCGGGCAGCGCAGGATGGCAGAGGGCTGAGCCGCGGAGCGTAGCTGGCGGTGGCTGAAGGATGCTTTGGCGGCAGCAGGATGGGCACATTTTTCTGGGTCCCCATGACCCAGCCGTGAGGGATGGTGCTCTGCAGAGACACATCACCCGGACCAGGTCTGTGCTGGACACATGTCAGTGCGTGTCCCCACATGCGAGCAAAGACCAGAGACTGTCCCCAGGGCCACCGGGGCAGCATGGCTCAGTGCTGTGGGGGCACACAGGTGCTCTGATGGGGACCTCTCGCTGCTTCTTTGGTGTCACTGTGTCTTCTCTCTCCTCGCAGGCTAGCTAAGGGCATCGGGGGACCATGAACTGGGGGGTGTTCGAAGGGCTCCTCAGCGGGGTCAACAAGTACTCCACAGCCTTCGGCCGCATCTGGCTCTCCCTCGTCTTCATCTTCCGCCTGCTGGTCTACGTGGTGGCAGCCGAGCGGGTCTGGAGCGATGACCACAAGGACTTTGACTGCAACACGCGGCAGCCGGGCTGCACCAACGTCTGCTTCGACCACTTCTTCCCTGTCTCCCACATCCGCCTCTGGGCCCTGCAGCTCATCCTGGTGACCTGTCCATCCCTCCTGGTCATCATGCACGTGGCCTACCGGGAAGCCAAGGAACAGAGGCACCGCGCCGCCGGCGGGGACAACTGCCACCGCATCTACCCCAACCCTGGCAAGAAGCGGGGAGGACTGTGGTGGACCTACCTGCTCAGCCTGGTCTTCAAGGCCGGCGTGGATGTGGTCTTCCTCTACATCTTCTACCGCTTCTACAGGAACTACACCCTGCCCCGGGTGGTGAAGTGTGAGCTGCCCCCCTGCCCCAACGTGGTGGACTGCTTCATCTCCCGGCCCACCGAGAAGAACATCTTCACCCTTTTCATGGTGGTCACCGCCTGCATCTGCGTCGTATTGAGCATCATCGAGGCCATCTACCTGATCGGCAAGCGGTGCCGCGAGTGTTTGCGAGCCAGCAGCACCGAGAGCTGTCGGCACAGCCAGGACTGCCCGCTCTCCTGCACCGAGCCTGCAGGCACGGAGGGGCAGGTTTTCCATGGGGTGGACTACAAACCCCCCACAGCCTCCATCCCCCCCACAGCCTCCACCCCCCCCACAGCCTCCATCCCTGGCACGCTGCCTGAGGAGGAGGCTCTTTCCTAGAGCTGCCCAGGGGAAAGCAGGAGTCACTCACCTGCCCTGCACCTTCGCCCCCCTCCTCTTCCTCCTCCTCCATCCCCTGGCGCAGGAAGGCTGGGGGTGGCAGCACCTCGGAGTCGGGCTGTGTCCCAGGGCTTTCTGCCTGTCCCATTCCGAGGAAGGCTTGTTACATCGTTCTGCTGAATTTGGGGTGAATCTGGGTGCTGTAGGACACGTGTAGTCCCCGAGAGCCCACAGGGACAAACAGCTCTGTGGTGGCTGTGAACTGGCAGCGGTGCCCAGAGGTCGAGCCCTTCCCAGCCGGGCTGGCTTAGCTGGTCCTGAGGGTATCCTTGCAATGAATAAAAAATTCTGTACCTCAGAAGTGATGGCCAAAGCGGTTGTTCTCCTGCTTTTCTGGCACAGCGCTGTCAAGAGGGGAGTAAGGGCTGCATCACCCCTGGGAAGGCATCGTTCCCACCGGCTGCTCCAGGCTGGGTTTGGACCAGCCACGGTGACAAACCACTGGCTGCAGGCTTAGGTCTGCTGGAGAAAAGCCACCGAAAATTGGAGCAGCCCCTGGCACTGAACATGAGCAATGGCTTTGGCCAGAGAGGGGGAGCACCAAGGCTGGGCAGGTGGTTTTGGGGGTGTATGGGGTTGTACGAGGGCTGCACTGCCTGGGGAAGTGTTGGTCCTTGCACCCAGCAAGCCAACGGCAAAACTCTTGCTCATCCAAGTACTGGATGCCGGCGAGCAAGGAGGACACCTTAATTATCTTCCTGTAATCCCAGGCTTTAAAAAAAATACATTCTTGATTTAAGATGGGCTGCTGGGCACAGGCAGGCACACCCAAAGGCGTCAACATCCCCAGGGACCCACAGGTGGCTCAGCCCTTTGTGGCCATGGGCTGACAGAGACAGGGAGCAATTTAAACATGTCACAAGTTTTCAAACCAGCTCAGAGGTGGTGGGGGTGGTGGGGGAAAGGGGCCAGCCAGGACAGGCACCCTCCACCCCCCTGGGCAGCCCCTATCCCTATCCCTCACCCTGCGTAAGCCAGACCACGGGTGTCAGGGCCATTTCAGACTGATAGGTTCGTCATTAATGACATTCATTAGCAGAGTGGGGACAAGAGCATGTGCTTGGTGTGGCAGCCACCGTGGCAAAGTGCAGGGGTGAGGATCCAGCTGGGCAGGCAGAGCCCGTTGTGGGCTGCTGGCTCTTCCTGCCTGGCCGGAGAAAAACACCCGAGCAAAACAGCCGAATAAAGGAGAGGAAAAACACCCTAACCATTGATTAAACAATAACATTAAATGGCAGAATATGATCTCGTTTATTGCTGTAATATGTCGCGCTCTGCCATGACTCAGGCGGTACTGCAATTTCTAAGGCCATCAACAGTAACTGAGCATTAGCTGGGATGAATAATTAACAATAATTTCATGGCAAATGCACTCATAAGTAACATTAGCATTGAACATGCAGCTCGATCTGTTACTGGTTTCGCTTTATTTAGAGGGTGCGATTATTATTTTTTCCATGAGCATCGACAGCCCCAGCTCTCGCTGTCTCTGCTGCAAAGGAAGCGGCACGGGGCGGGGGATGCTGTCACCGTGTCCTTTTGGGCCGGGGCCGTTCTCAGTGGCTACCACCGCTTTGCAGCACGCCTGACCCAATGCACAAGCTCCCACCTGAGACCCTTGTTAGGCAAAGCTGAGCCCCTTCCCACAGCCCACCCTGGAGCAAGGGGCCAGCCTGGATGCGCTGAAGAGGGAGGCAGAGAGGGACAGCTACAGCCAGGGGGATGCTGTGGGCAGGCAGGGCTGCAGGATGGCCGGACGGGAGGGCAGGGACCAGACTGGCCACCCACGAGGGTGGAGATGGTGGAGGAGCCCTGGGGGGATCCTTGCCACTGGCCGGGACCCTCTGGACTTACAGCAGCTCCTTGCACTGGCACCGGTGAGTTTGGAGATCTCTAGGGTAAGAGAGGCAGGTGGTGAAATACGGGTAGATTTCTTCCATCGCTTTTTAAGTGAAGCTGTGCTGATCTCTGCCTTCCTTCTGCCCACTCTCGTTGCTCTGCTTGCTGCATCATTCACCTGAAAATTTTCTTTACCAAAGCCTTTAACGTCAGAGGATACAAGTTGTTCTTTGTGTGCCAGCCATTGCCTCTGATTTAAAGACCTAGGGCTGGGCTGTTTGTTTTCAACCAAGGTTGGCAGCTCTTGATCAAGGCTGTCCTCGATTAACAAAATCACGAGGTGTTCCCCAGCTGCAAGCCCTAATCGTGGCAGGGATGAGACCCAGAACAACCACCCTGCCCGCCTGCCCCGGTTCCCAACATCAAAGCAGCAGCCGGAGCTGCTGCCCGTTGCGAGAGACCCGACGATCCAGTTTGTTGATGCCGTTTGCTGTTGCGCTGCTTTATCTCGCTCGGAGCAAGCGTTGCAGCCACTCCGCAAAGCTCCAGGCATCTTGCACCATCCAGGCTTGGGATCAGCGGTGGCTGGCCGGACAAACGGGAGCATTTGGCTGCTGCTTTCTGATGTGTTTCTGTGCTCCACACCAAGGGGACCTGAGGTTGCCCCGGCTGGTCCTGCAGAAGCCAGGGGCTGGGGGCTGTGCCACCTCCTGGGATGCAGAGCGCTGGGTTGAGAGGCAGGATTGGTGCTGGAGATAAAACAAATCAACTGGGGGATGTCACCATAAAAGCTAAATATTTTTCAGACTTTGCATCATCATACAGGGGGTTGTATTTGCTTGTGGGGTGCCCAGAAGGCCCCCCTGCATTTTGGAGAGCAGGGATTTAAAACAAAAGCATCACTAACTGCAGCCCAGCCAGGAATGTGGAGGGGCTCGTGTGTGCAGCGGCACGGGTCCGGGGTAGCCTGCCCTTCCCAGAGGAAGCTTCTTTCTTCCCTGCCTGAAAACTGCCTCTTTGCTGGGAATTGAAGAGAAATTCTCTGATTTACATCCAGCGTGCCGGCGTGAGCAGCTGCCGGCTCCCAGGCTCCCGTGACTCCTGCGCCCCAGCACTTGCGGGGGAGGCCTTGTCCCCAGGGACATGGCCCTGGAGCGGGATGGCTGGGATGCTGCTGGCAGACAGGGAGCTGGAGATAAAAGTCAGGGCTGGGTCCCAACCCTGGTGGGTGGCTGAGTGCTGTCTCCTGCGATGCCCCGTTTAAGATGCTTTTAAAGAGACTTCGAGGTTTTCCTCCTGGTTTGGCAGCCGCCTGCTCCTCTGCTTGGATTTTTCCTTTATGGAGGACCCAAAGTCGGGGCACTGGCAGTCGCTGGGTGTTTTTAGTGTTCACGTCTGGCACTGAAGCCTTTCACCCATCACCCCACCAAGTCAGAGCAGGGTGACATACTCCAGGCACGCACCCAAACCTCCTCCAAGGTGTCCCCAGTGCTGAAAGCTACCAAAGCACCCTGGTGCCTTGTCCCTGTCCCTGTGCCGGATCAGAGGGATGGTGGAGGGGGCACAGGGATTTGTCGCTTGCTGGGACACCCAAATACCCAGCTCAGTGCTGCAAAACATGGGGGTGTTTCCATTCCCCACCCAACTGCCTTAGGGGAAAACTTCTGCCTCTCTGAACTTTGTTGCCTCTCCTGAAATTCTAAAATTGCAGGGGAGAGGCTGCTGGGGGGATCTGACCCCACTCTTCACCTGCCCCTTGCCGGGTTTTACCGTGGGGCAGGGAGCTGCTGCCTTCTTAAGAAACCAGACCCACCGGTGGTCTCAAGAAATCAGACTTGCCATCTTCCCTCTCTCCTGGGTTTGTCATCTCGAAGGCCACAGCCCCCAGATTCCTGGCGGAGCTCTGGCTCTCTGCAACAACATAGCTCAAATTCCTGATCCTGCCGATAGGACCAGCTCCTGGGTGAGGGGGGGCTCCCAGCTGCTCCACAGCTTTGCTCAGTCCGGGGTGAGGGACTCCTCCTCGGGCTCACCCTGCTCCGCACCCCCAGGCTCCCACCAGGGTTTGCTTTGGGTCTCGTGGGCTCCACTCCCGTGGTCTCAGTGTCTCCAGTCTGACAAACCCTCACACGCTTTATTTGACCTCCTGCAGCCAAAAAGCTGCTGGGTGAGTGGCTCCTTGAGTGCCCTGAGTGCAGGGAACAAACCTCTCAGAGCATCAAGAACCCGGTGGGGCTCCTCAAACATGTCCCTGTGGGAGGGGTGACCCCAGCGAGGTGCCGCGTGGGGCTCCACAGGCCAGGGAGCAGCTGGGAAAACAGTGGTGTGATGCTGGGAAAGCCTTGGGACAGCCCAGGCCACGCTGAAATGGGGCTGCTCCACGTGGGGAGGCTGAGCAGGGCACCCCGCTGCCCAGGCCGGGGGCGGGGGGGATGACCCAGCCTCCTGGGAGCCACCCTGGGGAGAGGGACATCCCTCTTAGGGACACATCCCAGGTCCTATCGGGATGGGACTGGAGCAGGGCAGGGTCCTGCTGGGTGCGGACCCTGCCATTCTTTGGGAAAGGTCTCACTCGGGACGCCCCGACACTGGCAGGGCGGTGGCTGCACGTTGCTGTAGGTTGGGGACACTGATAAGCTGTTGCAAAACTCTTACTAAGGCAAAATAATTTTAAAAAGTGTGTTACAATTGCGTAATTTGTGATTCTTAGCAACAGTTGATGTGAGCCCCGTCTGCCCTGGTCTTGCCTGGGGTTTCTGCTGGGTTTGCAGTGCCACCCATGCGGGGGACGGAGCATCACCTGGCAGGAGCCGCTGCTGCTGCTTGCAGAGGAATCCGGCTCCGTTGATCTCATTGCAGGATTTGACCCGCCTTTATTGTTCAACCCAAGCGTGTGTGTGCATGTACGCAGACAAGAACCTCTACAGGAGCTGTTTGCTAGACTCACCCAGTTACTGGGAACAGAACAAACTACCTTTCCCCTCCCCACACACACACACTCAGCGCTGCAGACAAAAACCTGGGCACGCAGGAGAGCTGCAGAGACACAGCTGGGAAAGAGCTTCCCTACTCGGAAAGCTGTCCGGATCCGGCCACCTCTCTGTGACCCTTTACCGGCTGAGCAGGTACCTCCAGTGCGCCAGGCAGCGGCGCAGGGTGCTCACAGGGCTGTTGGGGACCGGCAGGTTGTGGGGGGACAGACCCCACAGTGCTAACGGGGTGCAGGTGAGAGCTGTGCGCTGGCTGGGGTGCCCGTGCCTACGGTGGCCAGAGGTGGGGACCCCGACACCGTGCAGTGCTATGTCAGGACCCCACAGGCAGTGCTGGGGTCCCTGGCCCATGGGGCTGCGCACCCCGGGGAGGGATGGAGGGGGATGGCACAGCACGGCATCCCAAGGAGCAGGAATGGCCATCCCAGGCCCTGCTCCTCTGTCCCACCACCCTCCCTGGGTGCCGAGAGAGGCTGAGCCCTCCCCGAGAAAGCGCACAGCCCCGCTCTGCTGCGTTTACCCCAGGCAGGAGCCGGGCGCTTTCGTGCTCAGCACCCTGCACCCACGCGGGGCAGGACCCGGTGGTGACGCAGCGGGCTGGCACGCTGGGGGCTGGTGAGGGTGCTGGGCTTCGCGGGAGGCAAACCGGCACTGCAGGCAGAGCCGAGCACACCTGGAGCGTTGCCCCTGCTCCGCCTGGCTGCCCGCCAGCGCCAGCCGGGCTGCGGGGCTCCCACGGTGCCAGCCTGGCATCGGCTCGGCACAGAGCTCACGTCCCCTTCCCACCCCACCAGGGGTCCATGGCTGGAGCTGGCACTGGGAGGCAGGTGGGTGCTGGGTGGCATCGCCGGCAGGGCACCGGGGCTGGAGACATGGGAGACTTGGCAGGCTGGTGGGGGGGCACGGGCCCTGGGGGCGTGCAAGGGCTCCAGGCAGCAGCCATCAGCGCAAGCTTTTGGCTGAGGAGGGGAAAGCAGCAGCTCCCCTCCCCGTTTTAAAGCGAAGGGCTGGGTGGGAGCGCTGCGATTGCTCCCCACCCTGGCTCGCTGCCGGGGGTTTGCCGGGGAGGAGGATCTGCTTTTGGACAGGGCAGTGAGCACAGGTGTGTGAGCGCGGGCAGAGGTGCTGCCCTGGCACTTGGCACACGCTGGCACAGGACCCCGGCTCGGCTTCTTGGTGCGACCCCGGGCCAGCAGCGTGGGAGCGTGGTGGTGGGTTCGCGGCTTGCTGTGGGGTGGCCCTGGCCAGGGACGGGCTCCCAGGCAGCCCCATGGGCTCCAGGCAGTGCTCCAAGCTCTGATCCTTCCCCACAGCCCCGGGACCATCTCGCCAGGCCACACAGCTCTCCTCGGACAAGAGGACTCAGATCTTCTGTGTGCCATTGCGCCCTCAGCCATGCCCTGAGCAGGGAAGGAGCCTGAGCCGCCTCCAGGTACGTCTCGGGGGGCACTGGGCAGCAGCTCCTGCGGGGGGATGCAAGTGCATGGTGCTGATTGACCTGAGTAGCTGGAAAGGAAGGAATTAGCGCTTGGGGTTGAAGGAAACTTTTGATCCAGCCTGGAACTGGAGCTGCCTGCTGGCTCCTGGGCTGTCCTGTACGCCCCAGGCAGGCATTTCAACAGCCAAAACCAAAGCATTTGTCTGGAAAAAAACCATATTTTTCTTACACAAACCACCTCTTTTAGAAAACACAGAAATGAAATGTTGGGACTGGTGATATCTGGGATGTGGTCCCACTGGAACCAGCCACGGTGCTGCCTCCCTGGCCCCGGCCCCAACCTGCTGGGCCAGTTTGGGCTCCTGCGGGGCTTTGGCACATTCCTCCTGCCAGAGCCACAAGCACCTGGCGCTGCAGACTCCCGGCAGCCCATCTCTGCAGACCCCTGGCAGCCCATCACTGTGGACCCCCAGCAGCCCAGTGCTGTGGACCCCCAGCAGCCCAGCGCTGCAGACCCCCAGCAGCCCAGCACTGCGGACCCCCAGCAGCCCATCAATGTGGACCCCCAGCAGCCCAGTGCTGCGGACCCCCAGCAGCCCAGCGCTGCAGACCCCCGGCAGCCCAGCACTGTGGACCCCCAGCAGCCCATCACTGTGGACCCCCAGCAGCCCAGCGCTGCAGACCCCTAGCAGCTCAGTGCTGCAGACCCCCAGCAGCCCATCACTGAGGACCCCCAGCAGCCCACTGCTATGCACCATGCTCTGCAGGCACAGACAAACCATTCCCGTGGCGAGCAAGAAGCTGCTCTGCAGCGTGTCCTCGCCGGCAGGCACAGACCCGCAAAACTTGGCAGTTCCTTGCAAAAGAAGATTAATTCTTGCAAAGGCAAAGGAGCTGCAAAAAGTCTCCTCTGGTCATTGCTGGTGCTCGGCTCTGTCCTTCAAGGGCTTGGCCCTCCCTGCTTACCACAGGATCGTGTGATGCTTCACTCTGGTCTTCACCCCTACACCGCACAGCCCGCCATGCTCGTATCAGTGGTGGTGTGCATTGCTCAAAGCAACGCCTTAAAAGCAGGGACGGACCCAGCCTGCCATTCTGTGAAGCCCTCTGTCAGGGGAGACACCTTAACAGCACAGAGTCAACAGTGGCCAACTCACCTCCGGCCAACCGTCACCCGGGTTTGCAAACCCAGGGGCAGTGAAGCTCTGGGTCTGGCGTAGCGTGCCACCCTGCTTGCACTGGGACAGCCCCATGCCGAGCTGCGGAGCCGGTTTGGCCAGCACAAGCCCTTGGGGCTGCCAGCAGCGCTGCCGGGAGCGGGGTGCCAGCTAGGGTGAGGTGCCGGCAGCATGCACAGACTCTCCCTTTCAGCAGCCCCGCTTTCACCCGCGCTTGGGCTGCCTCAGGCGTCACCTGCGAGAAAGAAAACCCATCCCTGCCATGCCCCAGCATCCGGCTCTGCAGCAGACGCTTCCCCTTCAGCTCTTGGCATTAGCAAAGCATGGCGGCTGGTTTAGCCCATTCTACCCATGTAGAAACTGCGGTTCAGGGAAGGCTGGGACCACACCTGAGATCCCCTGGGGTGTCCCTGGTGGTAAAGGCTCCCATCCATCCCCAAAACGTGCTGGTGCAGGGGAGTGTGGCTGAACCACACAAAACCCTGGGGAGGGAAGAGGACGAGCCTGGGGAGCGCGACCAGGAGCTGTGCTGGTCCAGTGCTGCAGCCGAGCGGAGCCAGCTCAGCCCTGCCCCTGCCAAGGCGCTTTCCCACCGGGTCCCATTGCACAGGTGGGGGTCCCGCTGCCCCCATCCTTCCCACCGTGGCTCTGATGCATCAGGGGCACATCAGGCAATCAACGAGCTTGTGCCTCAGTGCTGGGCAGCCAAGGAGGGGCTGGCAGGGCACTGGGGGTCCATCCTAGTGGCCATCAGCATGTGCCCCTGTGGGCAGCGGGGGAGAAGGAAGGCATGGTCGGGGGTGGAACTGTGCTGCAGGGTCCCCTCCTGCCCCCATCCCAAGGGACCGGTCAGCTTGCGGGGCTGGTGTCCACACAAACCTTTGCTTTGCTGCCATGCCCAGCACCCTGCACAGCTGCCCCTGCCTCCCGCCTGGGCGCAGCCTCTTCCTGTTGATCCTGGCCCGCTCCAGCGGATTGCGCTGCCAATTTACACCGACGTGCGCAATCAGGCCGGGGACATGGTGGCAGGGACTTGGCCAGGTGGCTCATCCCTTACGGCAAAGGCTCCACCAGAAGGAAGTGCAGAGAGGTTGAGTCACCTCTGTCAACAGGAGCATGTGAGGATGGGCTTTACTGTCTGCAAATGAGATGGTCCCTCCACCCCAAATAAGTGGCACATGGTTGGGGAGACAGTCCAGGAGGTCAATGAGATTAAGTGCAGCAAGAGGTGAGCTGCCCCATGGCCATCTCCCGCTGCTCTTCACCCACGGCTTCTGCTGCTGTTTCTCCAGGTTGGGTGACTCTGGTCTCCACCAGCTACCATGGACTGGAAAACACTGCAGGCGCTGCTCAGCGGGGTCAACAAATACTCCACAGCTTTTGGCCGCATCTGGCTCTCTGTGGTCTTCGTTTTCCGTGTGCTGGTCTACGTGGTGGCAGCTGAGCGTGTGTGGGGAGATGAGCAGAAGGACTTTGACTGCAACACACGGCAGCCGGGCTGCACCAACGTCTGCTATGACCAATTTTTCCCCATCTCCCACATCCGACTCTGGGCCCTGCAGCTCATCTTTGTCACTTGCCCTTCCCTCTTGGTCATCATGCATGTGGCCTACCGGGAGGACCGTGAGAAGAAGAACCGGGAGAAGAATGGGGAGAATTGCCCCAGGCTCTACAGCAACACGGGCAAGAAGCATGGCGGGCTGTGGTGGACCTACCTGCTCAGCCTCTTCTTCAAGCTTATCATAGAGATCCTGTTCCTCTACCTCCTCCACAAGATATGGGACAGCTTTGACTTGCCACGGCTGGTCAAGTGCTCCAACGTGGACCCCTGCCCCAACATTGTAGACTGCTACATTGCTCGGCCAACCGAGAAAAGAGTCTTCACGTACTTTATGGTCGGGGCCTCAGCCATCTGCATCATCCTTACGGTCTGTGAGATCTTCTACCTCATCTTCAAGCGGGTTGTCCAGAGTGCACGGAAGTGGAAGAAGTCCACCAAGCGCTCCGTCAGCTACAGCAAGGCCTCCACCTGCCGGTGCCACCTCAAGACGGAGGAGAAGGACAAGTCCCAGATGAGGTGGGTGGCAGCCCTGTGGGCTTTGGCTCCCAACCTGACTGCTGTCTGATGGGTGCTGGGAGGGCAAGAGGGAGGGAGAAGTGTCCTGGATTGTGCCAGGCTTGGCTGGCCACAGAGGTGACCACCAGTGATGCCACCAGCCAGGACCTCGATGGCTGAAAGGGGAGGGGGACACATCCATGGGAAGTCTCCTGCTTGGGAGCATGGGCACGTCCCTGGGTGTCCCAGCGGCGAGGGCACACTCGGTGGCAGGTGGGTGCTAGCTGCCCCCGGGCATGCCTGAGGGTGTCTGTTCTTCCCACAGAGGAGAAGAGCTGTGAGCTCACCCGTCCCAGCCGGCTCGCCTTCCCCTTGGCCCAGCAGCTTTTCAAGCCTGCTAAGTCCCTGAACCCTCAAGAGTCAACTCATGAAAAATGACTAAGCCCAGAAAAATGAAGTCACCCCGAGCGAGGCCCACGGGTGCCTGAGCAGACGCAGGTGAGGCGAGGGCAGCCCTGGAGCTCTGCCAGCTGCACGCGGCAGCGCCGCGGGGCTTGGACATCCTGCCAACGTATAGATGCCGTGCATGACTCCGCCGAGCAGCCAGCCCCACCGCAGCAGCCAGCTCAGTCCTCCCGGGCAGCGAGCCCAGCCAGGAGCTGCAGGGGTGAAGCCATCGAGCTGGGGGAGCACAGGGGACTGGGGCTGGCAGGAGGGAGCGTGGGGACTCCTGTGTCCCAGCAGCTTCTCTTGGGTCCTGCAGCTCTGCTGCTCACGTGCTGGGTGTGAATGCATCAGTGCCCAGCCAGGGATGGTGTCACCTAGCGCGGTGACAGTCCTCCTGGCTCGCTGTGCCCGTACAGGCACAGTCCCAAGCACAGTTTCATCCTCCTTTCTTTTCTACCAAGGAACCAAAGAAATGCTGGGCTCAGCGCCGTGGCCAGAGCCCTCCTGGTGCGCCCAGAGTAATCAGAGAGGAGCAGGGCTGCAGGCTGCTCCTGGCTGCTCCCTTTGCCAGCACTGGGGCAGGGGCAGCCTTTCCCCCTTCGCTCATGCAAGCGCCATGCCAGTGTCCCACCCAACTGCCCGTGCTGGTTCTGCTGCTTCTCTTGGAGCCTTTGCATCCCCCCTCACCTCCTCTGGATGTCACAGATAGCATAAGTCATTGATCCAAAATACATCGTGTTGTTTGTAGACGGTGGGATCTGCTCTGCACGCTTTAAATTGGGAGGACTGGTAAAGGCAGAAGAAATGGATCTGCAGAGGTTCCCCAGAAGCCCACAGCTGGGTCCTCCCCACTCCTGCCTCAGCTGGGGCTATGCGGCTCGAGCCCCGGTGCCGGTGTGCCCGGTGTCCGACCACTCCGCCTCCTCCCGGCTTGTCACGCATCGTTAAACTTTAATTCACCAGAACCGCACGCTGGCCCCCGAGGAAATCACGGAAGGAGCAGCATCAATTATTTACTAAATCTTGATAAATATTACAATAAATAGAAATTATTTCCATTTAATCTCTCCTTAAGCGGTGCTACACGGAGGGTCTGCTGGCTTTCCGGCCAGCCCACGAGCGCGCCGTGGTGTGCGCTGCCACAGCCAGGGCTCGTGCTGCTGTGGGAGGCTGTGATGGCAATTCCCATGCTGCTGGGGCAGTGACACGTCTCTGCGCTGGGACACAGAGCAAGTGCTTCCAGCACGGGCTGCTCCCATGGGCACCCCAGCACCATGTCACCTGTGTCACCTGAGGTGCCAGCCTCAGTGCCAGAGGAAAGGTGCTCCAGGAGGTTGAACAGCAGAAGGTGGCTGACCAGGAAGAGGCTCTGGAAGCCACAGGGGTCTGCTTTGGGACACCCACACGGCTCACTGGGGGTCTGTGGCTGGGGCAAGTGAAGCCCGCGCTGGGCACCGTCCTGGTGGGTAAAGCAACGTGGGAGCAGGCGTGTCTGCTGTCAGAGCAGCTCTGGTTCCCTTGTGGGTTTGGAGCAGCTCCCCAGAAGTGATCGTTTCCACCCGTGGAGGGCTGGGGGGGCTCAGAGCATCGCTTGGGGCAGGCACCGAGAGGGGACCATGCCGTTTGGGCAGCTACAACCCAGGGGTGGTGGGAGCGGGAAGCGGGATTCATGGTGGGCTGGCTGGGAGACGGGCCGTGGGCTCTGCAGCACCCTGGTGCCACGGCATGGAGCAGCACATGGGCGTCACCTGAAGCACGGCAATTATTTGATATTAAATATAACGATGCTATTCCGGCTCTGCCCTCGCTCAGCCCCGGCACTGTCTGTGAGAAGGAAATGCCATGTCTCGGTGCAGGAGAGGCGGCAGCTCCCAGTTGGTGTGAACTGGCCTAGTTTCTGGTTTCGGTAGCCCAAACCCGAGCCCACCGCCCCGGCTGACCCCACACAGCCCACACCAACCGCGCCAGCCCTTTGCGGCCGTGGCAGGACAGCGGGTGGGGGCACACACAGCGGGTCTGCCCCCCTCCCCAAAGGCAGCAGGACTTAAGCCTGTGCGTAAACCACCAGCATCAGCCCCCCCGCTCCCCGCTGCGGTGCCTCCGCACGCCCCGTCGGAGCAGCCGACGGCAAAGCCCCGTTTGAACCGGGCGGCGGGTGCCGGCCCGCGGGTCCCCGGCGCAGCTCAGCCCCGGGGCCGGGCGGCGGCGGGCTCCGGTGTGGCTCCAGCACCACCCAGCGCCCGCCGCGCCGCACGGACCCGCGGGGGCACGGGCCGGGGACCGAGCATCCCCGGGGGACCGAGCATCCCCGGGGGACCGAGCCTCCCCCCCGGCACCCCGGGGCATCTCCCCGGCCCTGCCGCCCCGCACCAACAGCGCGGCGGCTGTAGGGGCGCGCCGTGGGGTGGCTCGCCGGGGGTCCCCACCGGTGGGCAGGTCCGTGAGCCCCGCGGGTCCCTGCCCCGCTCAGCGGCTTTGCCGGAACCGGGAGCGAACGGGCGGGGAAACCCGGGGCTTCCCACCGCCCCCGGTGGCGAGGGGGCCGGCTGTCCCCGGCGCCCCCCCCCCCCGGGGCCGCCCCCTCGGTCGGGGGGTGGGGGGCGGCCCCGCACACCTGAGGCTCGGCGCTAAGCCCCGGCCCCCGGTTTCCTGCCCGCGCTCCTCCCCCGGCTCCCCCCGGCCCCCCCCGGCCCCGCAGGGCCGGAGCCGCCCGGGCCGCTCACACCCAGCGCGGCCCCAGCCCGGCAGGACGTGCCCGGCGCGGCGGAGGTGAGTGCGCGCTGCCGGGACCCCGCGGCGCCGGGACCCCCGGGGGGGGCACTGGGGACACGGGTGCCTGGGGTAGGGGCACCCCACCGCTGGCACCCGCTGTCAGCCTGGGGCACCCCGCTGGCCCCATGCGGCTGGGTGTCCCTTTAACGGCCCAGCTGGCACCTCTGCCTGCTTAATTGGCAGGGGTTAATTAGAAGCCAGGGCTGCGGCTGTTCCTTCTCTCCCAGCCGGGCTGCAGGGCTGAGCTCTGCTGGGAGGGCTGGGCTCACCGGGGGTGAGGCTGAGGCACCCCCGGAGCGACAGCAGGTCAGGGTGCGGTGAGTGGTCTGGGGGGTCCCTCGGCTGGGGAAAGCCCTGGAGGGGGGAGCGGGCTGGGTGCCATCACCCCCCAGCGAGGGACCCGGCTGGGGGCTGTCCCTCCAGTTTGGGGTGAGCCCTGAGCAGGTACTGGGGTGGCTGCGGTACCCCAGGGGTTTGCGCTTCCCCCCGTTCCATGACCCTGGTGCTCTCTGCCCTTCGGCAGAACCGGGGCAGTGGGCTGCAGGAGAGGCAAATCTGGGCTGCTGCTCCTGTGAGCCCCCCCGTGCCCCCTCTCTGGGTGCTGTGGCCAGGGGATGCCCCCAAACCAGCGGGGCAGCGAGCATTTTGCTGCGGGCTGTGTCCTGGGAGGGGTACTGGGTGCTGTGCATGGGATGGTGCTGGGGCGGGGGATCCCCTCGGTGCCTCTTCTCCCCCAGCCCCGTGTTTCTGCACTGGGGTGTAGGAGGAGCGCTCCTGGGCTCAGCAGCGCTGCCTGGCTCCCTCCCTTAGGATGTTCCTTGGTGGGTTGCTGGGACCCTCGGCAGAGCAGCTGCGTCCTGAGAAAGCGCAGGGTTTAGGTGGCCCCGTCTGCCCCGTGCTCTCCAGTGTGGAAACGGAGAACTGACTTGGCTCCCCTCCTCTCTCCGCTGGCAGAGGCACGAGGCTCCCTAGAAGATGGGTGACTGGGGGTTCCTGGAGAAACTGCTGGACCAAGTCCAGGAGCACTCGACCGTGATCGGGAAGATCTGGCTCACCGTGCTCTTCATCTTCCGCATCCTCATCCTGGGCTTGGCTGGGGAGTCAGTGTGGGGGGACGAGCAGTCGGATTTCGTGTGCAACACCAAGCAGCCGGGCTGCACCAACGTCTGCTATGACAAAGCTTTCCCCATCTCCCACATTCGCTACTGGGTGCTCCAGTTCCTCTTTGTCAGCACCCCAACGCTGATTTACCTCGGCCACGTTGTCTATCTCTCCCGGAAGGAGGAGAAGCTGAAGCAACAGGAGAGCGAGCTTCGGGCTATCCACAGCAAGGACCCAAAGATCGAGCAGGCCCTGGCAGCTGTGGAGAAGAAGATGTCCAAGATCTACATGACGGAGGATGGGCGGCTCAAGATCCGAGGGGCGCTGATGTGGACGTACATCATCAGTGTGATCTGCAAGAGCATCTTCGAGGCTGGCTTCCTCGTTGGCCAGTGGTACCTGTACGGCTTTTCCATGGTGCCCCGCTACGTGTGCAAGAGGGACCCCTGTCCCCATCAGGTGGACTGCTTCATCTCCCGTCCTACCGAGAAGAGCATCTTCATCATCTTCATGCTGGTGATGGGCTTGATCTCCTTAATCCTGAACCTCCTGGAGCTCTTCCACCTCTGCTGCAAGAGCCTGCTTGGCAACATCAAGAAGGTGTCGGGGCCGAGCCAGGACGGCTTTGCCCCCGACATGGTTGTGGGTCCCTACCCACCCAAGCACTACCCCTTCCTGCCCATGGCCGAGAGCCACACGCCACCCTACCAGGCCTACAACAAGCTCTCCAGTGAGCAGAATTGGGCCAACTTCCACAACGAGGAGAACCTGGCGCTGGGCAGTGGCAGCAGACCCCTCTCAGACCCCTACACCCCCGGGGCTGCTGAAGCCCCCACACCGGAGGAGAAGCTGTGCAGCCGGCCCGGGAGCTCAGCCTCCAAAAAGCAGTACGTCTAGTGCCGGGCTGGCCCCGGCTGGCCACGGGGACCTTCCCGGGTCCCTTGTTCCTGTGAAGGTGCCGTCTGGATGGGCTGCGGAGGCTGTGCCCGGGGGGACCTGCCTGCCCCGGGAGGTGATGCTCAGGAGCGGGGCTGGATGCTGCCCTGGAGCAGAGCCTCCACGCTCTCCTCTTTTCCCCACAGACCTTGCAAGGAAGGAAACTGCAGAAAGTTCCCTGGGACGCTGTGTCCCGTGTGCCTCGCTGCGGGAAAGGGAGAAATCCCTCGAGCCACACAGCTGGGAACAGGCTGTCCCCAGGGCTGTGGCAGGAGGCTGGAGCCCCGGCTAGCGTGAAAGCTGGGCCTGTGGCCCTGGGAAGCCACTTGCCTCCACAGGCAGCGGGCTGAGCCCAGGAGGGCTGGGGCAGCGCTGCCTCACGGGTCCTGGCCACCAGCCCCATCCTGTTCCTGTGGCCACGGCTGCGGGCCAGCAGCTCCTGCCCCAGGGCTTGCTGCGGGAGCTGCCCCCTTCCCCACAGGGCATGGGGGGTTAAGCAGCAGCTCGCAGCTGTGGCTCTGCAGCCACCCACTGATCCCCATGGCTGCAGGTCACTGCTCGGGTGCCCTGGGGCTGCGAGCCCCCAGCCCTGGACCCTTTCCCACTTGGTGCGTGTCTCTAAGTTATTTTTAACCTGCTGGCCTGAGCATGGGGCTTTCTGCCTTCAAGGTGCCGCTGTGTGGGATCTGGGGAGCCGTGTCCAGCCTGGCCGAGTGCCCTGGAGCCCTGTGGATTTTTCCAGGAGGAATTCGCCTAGCAGCTGCTGGGTTTGGGGGGTTATTGGTTTTATTACTTTGCACTAGTCATCTCCTGCTGTGGGTGGGGGTGTTGGGGGGGGGTATGGAAGAATCAACAGCCGCCACATGAGCAGTCACCCTGTCGTCCCCAGCCCACCGATGCTGTGAAAGGGGAAGGTCCTGCGTGACCCAGGCACGAGCGTGGGATGTGGGTGCTGCCCTCAGTGCTGTTTCCTTTCCTCCTGGCAGACTCAGTGTTGCATCTTGTTGAATAAAGTTGGATGAATGAAAAAAGGTGAAGTGTGGCCTGACTGTGCTTCCTGCAGCCACCAGCTGTCCCTGGGAGGGTGGGTGCGGGCCTGGGGCTGAGAGGGAAGCTGCTGCCCTGTGGGGCTGGGGTCCAGGGGGGCGTGGGCACCCACCCACTGAAATCACAACCCTCCCTGCTATAGTGTCCCATCCCCTTGAGCCAAGCCTCAGCCCAGAGGCTGTCACTGGGCCATCTTGGGACAGGCGCCCGTGACCCAAAGCAGGGCTCAGCTCCTCTGCCCCTGCCCTGGCTGTGCTGCAGATAAACCGAAAGGCGGCCCTGGAGCTGCTCGTGGCTGCATAATAGGTGGAAATGAGCCACAGATAAAGGCACACAATGCGGCTCGGGCTGTTGTTTAGTTTCTCTGGCCAAGCCAGCCCAGGGCAGAGCCTGCTCTCTGCCGAGGGCCTCTTCAGTGAGGGTGGGACGGGCTAAAAATACCCTGGAGAAAATAAAATATGGGTGATATCGGGTAATATCGCTGCCACTGGCTGCTGGAGGAAGAGAAGAGGGAGGCACCCGGCCAGGCTGCCCTTGGTGCAGCGCCTGGGCTGGTGGCCGAGCCTGCCTTTGGCTCCCCTCCCTGCTGGGAATAACAAGGGGGGTAAAATCCCCTGGGGTGGGGGTCTAAGGTGCACACTACCAGCTCTCAGCCCTCCCCTGCACCCTCCATGAGGATGCTGGGGAAGATGCTCTCCAGAGGGACCCTGCCCTGCTCCCCCTGTTGCCCAGTGGGGGCTCCCGGAGCACCCCAGTGCAATGGGGGACCACAGCCCAGCGGTCCCCAGGCATCAGCAGAGCTGCAAAGCCCCACCAAGCTGCAGCTTTCTGGGGGAGGGGGCCAGTCTGGTGTGCTCAGCCAGGAGGAAATACCCGTGTGAAAGGTAACGGTGCAGCCATGCCGTGTGTTTACCCGCCGGCAGTGTTCCCCCGCTCACCTCCCCTCTCCTGGGCTGATATTTTTGTTGGCACCAGGGGAGCATCACGCTTTTCCGAACGGCCTTGCAAGGTGGAAAACAAGACGGCCGAGACCCCCCCTTGCCTGGACGCTGTGCCCGGCCACGGGTGCTGTGCAAACACAGCTCCGCGTCCCGCTATTGTTCCCATGTTGTGACAAGGCAGCTCGGGGCAGCTGGTGTGACCTCGTGCCGCCGGGACCTGCCCGCGCCACATGCCAACAACAACAGCGAGGGGCTCACCTGCGCGGTGGGACCGGGGAGGGGGCGGCCGTGGGGCCGGTGTTGGCAGCAGCCCCCCAGAAGGCGGGCGGGCAGCCCTTAGGCAAATAAAAGTTTGCAGCTGATAAGGGTGCAGGCTGTCCCGGAGAAGCCCTTTGGCACAGCTCGGGGACAGACAGTGGACACGCACGGCTTTTCTCACACCTCTGTGCTCCCTCCTGAGTAAACAGGCCCCTCCGGTCACTCACTGCCCCAACCCCCAGCCCCGTGCCATGATGCTGGGCCCTGCGGTGGCATGGGCAGCCTGGGGGCTGCGGTGACGGGGTCCCCACAGGTACCCCAGAGACTCAGCTCTGGGGTAACGGGCAGCAAGTATGTGCCGTGACATGTGGGCACCAGGACGACTGCAGCCACCTGACTGGGATGGCGGAGAGCCCTGGGCATGGCAATGGGGTGGGGGCACTGTGGGGCTGTTCCCCCCCATGCTGGCATTGCCCTTAGCATGGATTTTCAGGGAGGGCAGCTTTCGTATCGCCACCTAAGAGCCTTGTGGGGTTTATCCCAACCCACGGCTGGATGTACTTCCCAAGGCACCGCTGCAGCCCCCCAAGAACTGCCCTGGCAAGCAAGAGCTGCCTGCCCACCCTGTGCCATGGCGCGGGAGCTGGGCTGCCTTCCTCGGCAGCTCCCCCGTCCTCAGCCCTGGAAGAAAGAGAGGGAGACGACAGGGCCAAAGGAGCAAAAGGAAGAGGTAGAGAGGTGGATGGACAGATGGACGGGCACCTGACCTGACCTCCAGCAGCCTGAGGCTGCGGGTGCACAGGCACACTCACCAGTTCAGGAGGATGCTGGGGGTGGGCAGCCACCCTGAGCACTCCCTGAGTCAGGAAAGGCTTCGGGGCGGCTCTGCCAGTCCTGGACCACACACTCCCCAGGACCCCGATTCCCAGTGGGGGTGTTGGTCTAACACCAGCCACGGCCCCTGGGAGCTCTGTAACTTTGTCCCATGGCCACAGGTTTGCAGGGAGGTTCCTGCTCTCCTCCCAGTTAGGACCAGTCTGTGCTGGGCTCCCCGTGCCCAGCTCTGCCGTGGGTTGGGGGAGAGGAGCCGTGAGGGCTGTGCAGCATGTCCCGCCCGCAAGGCGCTGGCCAAGCACCAAGGAGGTTATTTTTAAGCTTTCCCAGGGCACAGAAAACAGCAAGTGTCTAAATCCGACCGGCTTGCAGGAAGAGCTGTGGCAGGAGCAAAACTGCAGCTGAGAGGGGAGGAAGGGCAGAGGGCTGGGCAGGGGGGCACCAGCCAGGGCCACAGCATGGCCCCCCACCCACTGGGGCCCCGTTTGTGCCCAGGGCTCTGCCCGCAGCTTCCCGGTGCCCCGTTTCCCACAGCCCCCCAGGGAGACCAGGCGCAGGCAGGAGCATCCCTCTGAGCCAGGCGCAGACCCCCTGAGCCCACCGCACCCACCATCCAGGCAACACCAGACCAGGTACAATCCTGCCCTTCCCAGCACCACTGCCAACAGTGCTGAACGAAGGAAAAGCAACCCCCAAATGGCTCCCTTCCTCCCCCAGGCACGGGGTTATATTTAGCCCTCCACGCGCGGGCATGGCAGACAATGCGGCCCCGTGTGAGAACCGCGGGCGGGAGGAAACGCGCTCAATAGCCCCGATGACTTCCCGCATCCTGACATTGTCGCTCCCCTCCAGTCGCTTCCTCGCACGGAGGCAATGGGACCGCAGCACCCAGCACCCCATGCCCACCCCGGGACGGGTCCTACCCCTGCCAGCGGCTCAGGGCATCGGCCTGATGCAGCTGCAGGAGGGCAGGGGGTGCTGCCTGCTGGGTGGGAAGGGAGCATGCCCCACTGCCCCCGGCCAGGGATTGGGGGATGCGTCTGGGTGGAGAGCAGAGCTGCTCCTCTCCCACAGCACGTCAGGGCTTTTGCCTGCTGCAGAAAGAGCCACCGGGCACGGCACGGAGGGTCTGCGCTGTGGGGCCGGGGCAGGAAGAGGCGAGTGAGACCGGGAGGCTGGGAAAGGACTGGCTGCGCTCAGGAAAAGGGCAAAACTGGAGCCTGGGAAAACAGCCTCGGCTGGCCAGAGCAGGGGAGAGAGCAGCCGTCCCCAGGGGATGCGGGGACACACACGCCATTTGCTCTCCAGTGCAACTGGGATGAACACTCTCAGTGTCCCAGGGCTGCAAGGCCACTGCGCTGTGCGCAGATCCTGGGTGCCCCGGCGTGGCTGTGATGGGACAGAGGAGCATGAGTCCCTGTGGGCCCCAGCGTCCCCCTGAAGCCCCCTGCATTGCTCTGCTCCTCCCCAAAGCATCGTCGCTCCGAGCCTTGCGGGAAGGGGACCGATGGCTCCGAGCAGCCCTTGTGCCAGCACAGGGTGACAGCATCCCCAGCCCCGTGCAGCTGGTGCATCCCTGCTCTGAGCTAACCGGACATCCGCTGCGGTCATCCAGGTGTGCCGAGCCGTGCCGAGCAGCCGGGGGGGGCTCTCACTGCCCCTGCCTGCACAGCAGCTGTCCCAGGCCCCTGAGCCAACCCCCAGCAAGCCGGGGCACAGCTTGTGTGTCCCCCCCCAGCATGGTCCTGGCTCACTCCCTGCATCCTGCCTCCGGAAACTGCCACCTGCTCCTCTCACCAGCGGCTGGCAATGGACCGCCGGGTTTGGGGAGCAAACCCGGCCCTGGGCAGGGCAGAGGGTCGGCCGGGAAACTGTAGCCACCCTCGGAGCCAGCAGGGAGGAAGCAGCACGGCAGCAGGGCCATGCCGAGAGGGCAGCAGCCAGCTTGCCCCCCTCCCAGCCTGGGGCATGGCCACCGCGGGCTGGGCAGGGACAGGCAGCACTTCTGCAGCTGCCAGATCCGATCCCTCCCCTGTGGCGCGGTGTGGCTGCAGCCAGCCCCTTCCCCAAAGCTGGACAAGCCCTGGGAGGACGCTGTCCTGCAACACACCAACCTCCTGGCCAGGCTGGGACTCCCTGCCTGGGACAGGCTCACCCCTCGCATGGCCCCACACGTGCTGCTGGCACGGCTCCTTGCCACACTCCCGCTGCAGCATCCAGCTGTGCCGTGCTGGGAACAGCTGGATTACAAACACGCTGGACTAGACTAAGGACTTGAGCGGCTGTGTGCAGGCTGGGGAAGCCAGCTTTTTGCCGTAATGGTTTATTCACTAAAGCTTCCTCTCACTCTTCGTGAGCAACTGTGGCTGCTCACCCTAGCCCTGAGTGCTCGCCGGCTCCTATTCTTGTCCAGCCGGCACTTCCCAGGCAGCACATTGTTGGGATTCAATGGGAGGAAGGGTGGGTTTATGGTACTGAGGGCTTAGGAGAAAGGCAACCAGTCTCTGGGAAGCAGCTTCACCCCTGCCCCAGCGCCTGCGGGGAATCCACGGCCCTGCAGCAACGCCAGCGTCTGCCGTGGGGACGGATGGGAGTCCCCAGACACGCGGAACCCAGCTGGAAACACGCAGGACCAGGAAGGCAGCAGTGGTGGAAGCAGGGCAGGGGCTGCCCAGCCAGGTGCCACCGGTGCCCACGCAGCCGCTGGCAGGGCTCCATCCTTCCCGAGCGCATTGCTCCAGCACTGCGCTGGAGCAGCCCCCCCGGCCGACACCGCGTGGGCCAGGGGAGGAAACGGGGCAGCGAGGCCCCGACAAAGCCCGATTGTGCCCGGCCAGCCCTGGGAACAGGCAGATCAATGGGCTATAAACAGTCGAGGGAGCCGCTCCGTCGCGGGGCGAACAAAGGCATTTCAGAAGATGTTTCCGAGCTGGGTCCCGTTGGTCCCACTTGGGGGAAGGGACGGGACCGTTCCCACTCCAGCGCACAATAGGGAACAGCCATTGCCCAGCGTCACCGGGCAGCCAGGCTGGGAAAGGAAGAAGCCAAGGGCAGGGGTCACCTCAGGGGACAGTGCCAGCCTGCCCGGCGGGACTGGGGCAGTGGCATGAGAGGTGCTGTGAGCCCCAGTGCAGGCGGCTGCAGCGGGGTAGAGCTGGGACAGCCTTTGCATCGCCCTGAGCCTCCTCCTGCACCTCCCACCCCAGCCTCAGCTGCCCTCACACGCCGCCATGCAAAGGCCTGAGAGTCCCCGGCGGTGCCAGGCTGCGAGCCCTACCGGCCCGGGACAGCAGCAGGTTGGGAGGTAAACGCAGCCGGGCAGCGCCAGCAGTAAAGCTGTCAGCGGGGCAGGAGCTGGCCCCGAGGAAGGACGGACCGATGCGAAATGCTGAACCGGCTGCTGACCTCAGGGCTTCGCACCAGACACGACAGATTTATCATCCCCGGGAGGGGAAGGCCAGGCCGGGGCAGCAGCAAGACCTTGCTCAGGCACCAGGGGAAAAAACAAGCTGGGAGGCAGCAATAATCCTGGCTACGGCCCCAGCACGCTGCAGTTACCGGCTGGCCTGGCTCAGGCAGCTCTCGCTGGAGTTTGGTCCCACTGCGCCTGTGATGCCAGAGGCTGGAGGGGACATCGGCCACCAGCCCCCCGCGCTCACTGCCAGCCTCTCCTGCCATGTGCTGCCCTGCTCAGCAGCCCAGTGGGATCCCCCCCCATCCCCTGGGACCCCACCCAGGACTGCCACAGCCCTTCTTGTCTAGATAAGGAGGTCGAAGGGAAGCGGATGACGTGGCCGGGGGGAGCTGGGACGTGGCCGGGGGGAGCTGGGAGGGAGGCACAACCTCAGCACGGGCTGGGATTTCGGTGCCTCCCCCTCCTTCCTGCCTATTCACCCTGCTGCCAGGCCCATGGTCAGTGCCCAGCCAGGGACAACGATGGAATTTCTCCCATCGTAGAAGGGGCTGCTTCTTGAAAACATGGGGAGCAGAAACACACTCTGAGCCAGGGTTAGGGCCAGGTGCTGATGCAGAAGACACACAGACCCAAGGACTGACATAAGTTTATTTTGGCTGTTCCTGTACAGGGCAGACACCTCCTTGTTCTCTACACACCAGCCCAAAGCCACCACCACGCTTGGAGCTCTGTGACAGAATCGGGGCCAGGACTTGTACCTCCCTCCATCCCCCTTCCTCACTGTGAAGCCTGGGGATGATGCAGAGAGGGGTTCCCCAGAGTTCTCCACCACTGTTCAGGCTCCCCTGGGTGGTAGGCAGTAGCATGGAGCTGTGGTCGGGGTTCACGAAGAGCCACGGGAGAGCAGTAAGCGGAAGAGCCGATCCTCCTGCCGCAGGCAGTTAGCCTGACCCCAACTCCTTGTCACTCAGGTCCAAGTTTCTTCTATCATCACATCGTGGAAGAAACCTAAAGAGATGTGGGGAACCAGGCCGAGAGGGTTTCATGGTTCAGGGGCTAGACCAGGCCAGGAGCTGATGGGTTTCAGAAATGCTCCGCCTGTGAAGCATGGCTCTCTGCCCGCCCTGCCACAAAGGAGGTCTGGGTGCTGTGTCTCGAGTGCATGTGGGGCAGGCAAACCCCGACCCTCTGGCAGGCCCCGGGAGGGTGAAGAGCAGCAGTGGACATAGTGCATTGCCCAGGTAGGGCCCGGTGCAGGAGGGAAGCTGGTGGAAGGTGCTGCAGGTGATAAAAGAGTCCCCAGCACAGTGCTGCAGGTCAGAGTCCTCCAGCTGCAGGTCAGAGCCCGCGGGCAGCCGGCCCCGGCCCCAGGGCCAGTCCCTCCAGGGCACTGCCTCTGCCCAACCAACTTCATTAACTCTTTTCCGGGCGGTTCCTGTTCAGCACGGCCCGAGGGGCGAACTCCAGCTTGTCCTTCAGGCTCACCACCTTGGTCAGGTCCTTGCCCGCGATCTCCTGCAGCTTGCGGTCCTCCCGCTGCTCCGAGATGCTCTTCTCCTCCTCGGCCGCGGGCTGGGGGTCCCCGCGGAGGAACCACTCCAGGTGGTAGCCCACCAACCCCACCACGAAGGCCACCGGGAAGGTGACGTACGGGGCCTTGGAGCGCACGGCCGCCCACAGCACGGACCACATGGCGCCGGGGGCTGCGCCTGGCAGGGGGCGACACGCGGCGGTCACAAGCCGGGCCCGGCCCCCCGCGGCGCCCGAGGCCTGCGGGCTGCCAGCGCCGGGGCGAGGCTTCTGCGGGCAAGGCCGCACCGGGGCCTCCCGCAGCACCGACCCACAGGGACGCGGGACCCGCCCGGGCCCCCTGCTCGGCCCCCCGGGGTGCCGCCCCGCCACCGGAGCCGGACCCCCAGCGAGCCCCGGGCGGCCCCGCTCACCTGGGCCCCGCCGCCGCCGCCGCCGCCAGCCCCGCCCCTTCCGGTCAGCGGCGCAGCGGGAGCGCGGCCGAGAGTGGCGGCGGCGCGGCGCGGCGGGGCGAGGCTGCCCCCTGGCGGACAGCGCGGGACCTGCGGCGCTGGAGGAGCGGCCCGGGAGCGGGGGGAGACCTACGGGGAGAGATCCACGGGGGAAGAGAGACCCACGGGGAGCCCTGGGGGAGGGAGCCACAGGGAGACCCACGGGGACAGCCACGGGGAGGGAGGCACGGGGAGACCCACGCAGGTGCCCATAGGGAGACCCACGGGGAGGCACCCACGGGGATTCCTGCAGACATCTCTCGGGCACCCTGCGGGGACATCTGCTCCTGCCCCAGCGAGAGCCCCTCTCCCGCCCCACGGATCCCTCTCCCATCCCATAGACCCCTCTCCCATCCCACGGACACCCCTCTCCCACCCCACAGACCCCTCTCCCACCCTCCCGCCCCACGGACACGAAGGGGCGGCAGTCGGGGCAAAGGCGAGCCCGGTGCCAGCCGCGTCCCCACGGGGAGGTGGCCACTGGCCCGGAGTAACCAAAGTCACCTTTATTAATTGCGGCGGTTCGTTACAATAAAAAGGGAGCCACGTGTCACGGTCACTGCACGGCGCTGGCCGGGGTGGGGGCTGGGGGCCCTTCCCAGGCACATCTCTAACTCCGGGAGGCTGGGGGGGGGGGGGGCGCGGCAGGGGGGGAAGGGGCTTCGGGTGGCTGAGCGGGCACTGCCATCCCGGAGGTGTTTAGCACCGACGGACCCCCTGGAGCGAGGGACCCCCAGCGAGGTGCCCCCCTGCTCGGCCCCGGCCCCCCCCTGCTGCATGGAGGGGGGGGGGGGGGGAGTGTGTGCAAGCTGGGCCCCCCCAAGTTGCTTCTGATCCCACCGCTCTGCCCGAGGGTCCTGGGCAAGGTTTGGCCCCGGATTTCAGGGGCTCCCCAGCACCCACCGGCCCTGCCTGGGGGGCGGCTGGTGATGCTGCGTGGGGCTGCTGGCACGGTGGGGTGAGGGACGGGGATGGGGTCCTCCCCAAAAGGGGCACTGGGGGGGACAGGATGCTCCGAGAGAGACCTGGGATGGGGACAGGGACAAGGCAGATGCAGCCTCCTGCCCCGCCACACTGCTCTGCCCTGGAAGGGACCTTTGGGGACCCCCCCACCCTGCTCCCAGGACGGGGTGCAGGGACAAGGGAGCTGGGAGCAGCAGCCGTGGGGCACCAGGCACACGACAGCCCCACCCTGGGGTGCCCTATCCTGGAGGCACAGGAAGATGGGGTGACCCCCCTGGGGTGACCTCTGGTAGCCCCCCACTCAAGGGGCAGCTGCTGGCCATGTCCATGCTCCGGTCCCACCTGCTGGCACCAGTGCAGAGCCACCACGGGCCCAAAGGGGCTGCGGGCAGGTGTCCCCACCGCCACCCCCACTGCATTGCCCACCCATGGGGGACAGGGCTCCCACGGGTGGTGAGGCACGAGGGGGACACAGTACCCCCTGTCCCCAGCTAGTGCCACACCGCAGAGGCGCTCCCAGTCTCCGGGCTGGTGGGATGGATAAACGGAGGGATGGACTGATGGTGGAGGAGGGCTGAGCAGGATAGGAAGAAGCGTCGTGATGCTCCGTGCGAGGGAAGCTGTGACCGGGGGTGTGGGGGGGTCCTGCTGCTCTGGTCTGCCCCACCAGCCAGAACACAGCGCCGGTCACGTGTCGTTTCTGGTTTATTCCTCAGGTTATATTTATATATGTATATAGGGGAAGGAGCCCTGGGTCCCCTGTGGCACCCGAGCCGGGGGCAGGCGCGGGCAGCGCTGCTGGGGAGCCCTTTGTCCCCTCCACGTCCCAAAGCCTCGTGCCGGCAGGGCTGGGGAGCGGGGCTGGGGGGGCTCCAGGTGGGCAGGGGCTGGAGGGCCCGTCCCCACCACGCGCTGGGGGATTGCACTGAGTACGGAGAGGTGAGGGGGGGCCTGCCTGCAGCCCCCTCTGCTCCAGCCCAGCGGGGCCGGGGGCTGAGCATCACCTCTCATGTGGTTGGGATGCAGGCGGGGGGGGAGTGGTGCAGAAAGGCTGGTGGGGTGGGAAGGGGACGGAGAGCTGGGACACAGCCCCAGGGAGGGCAGAGGAAGGGAGAGCCCCGGACCCCGGGAGAGGCTGGCAGGGGCATGCGGGCAGGGGGCAACGGGACGGGGCAGAACCGGGCTTGCGATCACCCGCCGTCGGATCCACGAAAGGTCTAAGATAGAAAAGAGAGAAGCTGTGAGTGGGGCCAAGAGCTGCCCCAGGGTGTCCCCGCGGCTCCCCATCACAGTGAGCTACGGCCACGCCGTCCAGTCCGGGTAGAAAAGCGGAGGCTGCGGTCACAGCCGGGTCTGTGCCTCGGGGATGTAGATCTCGATGCTGTCCGCGCTCTCGGTGGCCGAGCTCTGGCGGAAGGAGGCAGCTCGCTTGGCTGCCAGGAGCCGCTTGCGGGCCTCCTGCCGCTGCCGGTCCACCGAGTCCAGCGAGCGCTCCTTCACTGGGTGCACCTTGGAGCGCGGCGGCTTCTTTGGTATCGGGGGAGGCACCTTCTTCTCCTCCTGCACAGACAACAGGGGCTTCAGGGTAGGCGCAGAGCAGGGACCTCCACAGAACGGGCGTCCTGGTGGGCTTGGCACAGCCAGCAGGCGTGACGGACACACGCGCCTCCACGCACGGCGCTGCCGTGGGTGCCAAAGCCAGGGTGAGGTGGCCCCGTGGACCCTCCTGCACCGTGGGGAGTTGTGAGGCTGGGCTGCACGCCCCTTCCTCCATCCACACGGTGTGAAGGTGCCCATGGACACGCTGCCTCTGCCCGTGCCGAGACCCTGCCCGGCCCCTTGCGGGCAGCACTGCCCTGGAACGCCCAGTGACCCCCCTGCGAGACCGCAGCGGGGGAGCGGCCCCTTCTTTAGCTTCATTTATTCCCAGCTCTGTTTTTCAAGTGTTTGCTAAAACCAGTCACTGGAAACAGCCCAGCAGCGGCGGTTTGGGTGCAGATGTGCTTGGGGAGGAGGAGGGAGGGAGAGGTCGCAGGGGACAAGTGCCAGTGGCATACCTTGGGCTCCACGATCTTCCACCCATTGGCCTTGAGCTGCTGGAGCTCTGCGAACTTCATGCTGACATCCTCAATGGAGAGCTGCAGGAGGTCCCAGAAGCCGGCCAGGTCTTGGAAGGTGGGCACGGGGAACGCGTTGGGATCCTGTGGGGACAGAGGGACACGGCGTCATCCACGTCTGCCTGCGGGACATCAGTTCTGCTGGCCATGCAGCCATCCCACCCCCACACTGCTGGGGGGGTTCTATGTCCAGCTCTGCCCCACGATGTTACAAAGTCCCTTTTCCACTGGCTAAGGGTATGAGACCCCCCACCCACCATGGTCGACCGCACGGCACCGCTGCCTGGCACTCACCATATTCTGCTGGCAGAGGCGGTAAAACTGCTGCACCTTCTGGGACATGAGGAGCTGGGCGCTGCCCACGGCACTCCGGATCTTCTCCAGGACTGGCAGGAGGAGAGCAGACAGTTAACACTCCCGCAGGACACGGAGCCTCTCCCCTGCACAGTGGGGACCTGCACCCCCTCAGGGGCAGCTTGGACCTTCCCCCAACCCAGGTGGCATCTCCTCCCTCCTCCAGACCTCACTAGTCCCTGAGGGTTTCCCAGTGTTTCTTGCTCCCACCCAACCCCTTTAGCCTTGGCAGGGGAGATGCTCCATGGTCAGGGCACTGCAGGACCGTGGCTGTGCCCCCACCAGCTCTGCAGGAGCACCCCGTCCCTCCCACCCGTGCAAACCCCCCTGACTCACTCTCCTCCGGCAGGTCGTAGTCCTCAGCCTCCCTCTCCATCTGCTGGCACCAGCCCTCCATCTTCTCCACCTCCGCCTGCAGCAGTTTGATGAACCATTCCCCATCGCGGTGGCAGGGGGAGGCACGGCCGGAGTCAGGGAGGCTGCGGGAGCCCCGCTCCATCCAGGCATCCCGCCGGGGCACCTCCACCGTGTCATACTGCAGCTGGTAATCCTCCCGGTACGCCCACTGCCCCTGCGTGTGCACCGTCTTGTACACCGCGTACTGCCGGCCGGACTCGGGCTCCGAGGAGTGCCGCTGGAAGGGCCGCCCGAACTGCAGGGCTTTGTCCTCGGTGGCCACGGCCAGGCCGGTGAAGCCCTCCAGCTCCAGGTCCGCCTGCACGCCCGCCGTCACGCTGTTGGAGCGCTTGAAGCGTGCTCGCCTGCGGAGAGCGAGAGCGCGTGGGGACCCTCGCGGCCAGCGAGGACGGCCCCACCCCCCCACCAGGTACCACGGCGGGCAGGGTGAGGGATGCCCACAGGCAGGATGGGGCTGGGAACCCCGGTTTGGATCCCGGAGCATGCGGGGCCATGGGGACAGCCCTGAGCAGCTGCAGCCTGCCAGTCTCTCATCTCCTCTGCTCTTAGCCCGTTTCCATGGCTACCGGCGCTGGACCAAGGATGGAGAGGAGCGTGTACCAGGGCTGCGTGGGCATGTTGCCGGAGCTCCCCTCCCGCGGGCCCTTCAGGTCCCGGCACACGGCATTCCCACTTCAGCCAAAACGTTTTACGTTTAGCTGCAGAAAAGCCCAAAGGTTTCATCTGCACCTGGGCTGGGCCCAAGGCTCACGGCTGAGCCCCAGCAGAGACACCAGCAGAGGGTGGGAGCAGGGGACCCCCTTCCCCAGGCAGGCAGCTAGCAGCAGCGAGGTGTCAGGGCCAAGAGAAGGGCAAATCCTGCCCCAGGTGGGGGCAGCTGGCCCAGGATGGGGACAGTGCTGAGCCCTGGGGTCTCAACCAGAGGAGAGAGGGAAAAGATGCTGCAGGGCAGTGGTGGCACGTGGAGCTCGGGGTGTCCCAGTTCCTCGGTGCAGTAAGCGTGGTGTGGTGGTGTGGTACCTTTTGTCCTCCTCCACCTGCACCCCAATGGAGTGGAACTCCCTCTGGCTCCGGCTCTCCGTATCCGAGTCGGAGATGGCCTCGACCTGCCGAGGGGTAGAGGGAGAGCGCTGGAGGGTGACCCTGAGATGCAGCGCGGTGGCTCAGCATCACCCACGCCACTCGGGCGGGCTCAGAACCAGCTTGGAGCCCGCAGGGAGGAGCGAAGCCCACCTGGACGCCGATGGAGGGACGCCACTTGCGCTGCCGAGCCAAGCTCCTCAGCTCCTCCCGGCCGGGAATGGCCTTGATGATGAGTGTGGAGGGCTTGGGAGCAGTGCGGGGCTGGACTGGAGGCAGGTCAAGGGCCACAGATGTCACCTTGGAGCTCTCCAGGCTCTCAGCCGAGTTGCAGCGGGTCGCAGCATCTTTGGACCAGGCGGAGCTGCGAGTGACCTCGCTGGGCAAGTAGCTCTCGTGGGTGGACTCGGTGCTGCTCTGCGCCGTGACGGAGATGAGGGGTTTGGCTTTGGTTCCTGGAGGGATGGGAGGTGGAGCTTTTCTGTAACTGAAGGCTGTTGTGGGAGAGGCGCAGGATGAAAAGGCACGTGAAAACACAGACACTTGCTCATTTCCCGCCACGAACAGGGGTCCCAGGTGAATGGTGCCCACCTCCTCCCACAGCACAGGGCTTGTCACCCTGCAGCATTTGCACCTCAGCTGGCCGAGATCTGGGCTGGCACTCAGAGGGGCTGTTCGGCCAGTTTATTCCCCAAAGGGGATTGGAAACCACCCCAGACCCACACTGGCCATGCTGCTGCAGCACCCGGCAAGGGGCAGAGATGGGAACAGAAGCAGAGGGAAAGAGGGAACAGCAGATCAGTGCTGGGGGCATAGATCAGCCCCTTGACCGGGACTGAGTCATGAGCAGGATATTCCTGTCCTGTGCCAGGGATGAGCCACGAGCGGGATGCTCACGCCCTGCGTCGGGGCCGAGCCGCAAGGGGGATGGATGGTCGTGCCCTGAGTGAGATTATTATGCCCTGTGCTGGGGCTGAGCTGCATGCAGGGTGCTCGTGCCCCGAGTGGGATGCTCACACCCTGTGCCAGGGGCTGCACGGGGCCAGGGGCAGGAGTGGGGACAGCAGCAGCCCTTGGCAGATGCCCAGATGAGCAGGCAGGGAGATGCAGGGGTCCCTCATGTGGCCCAGCCCCTGCTACCCCCAGGGACTCACAAGTGCTGGGCTTCAGGATGCTGCTGGTGATGGGCGGCCCGGCGGGGGCGGACATGGAGAAGAGTGAGAGGCAGTCATCGTCCTGGGAGCAGCCCGCCTGGATGGCCCGCAGGTAGCTGTGGCTCCGCATGCGGAAGCAGCCGGGCAGGTCCAGCGCCTCCACCGCCTGCGACTCCACCTCGCCGAAAACCGACTCGCAGACGGCCTCGAACTGGTGGTTGAGCTCATCGTTGATCTGGGGAGAGCGGCGGGTGAGGCTGAGGGTGGCGAGCCAAGGCCAAGCGGGGCGGGAGATGCTCAGAGGAACATCTGCCACCCCCTCCTGCCCCAACCTGCCCACGGCACCTGTGTCATGCGACCCTACCTGGCCGGTGGTGAAGGAGCGCCCGTAGCCCTGTCCCCGCGGGAGCATTCGCGGTGGCGTGCAGCAGCTGGGACAGTTACAGATATATGAATCAGAATAGTGCCTACTTGCAAACCTAATGAGAGACAGTGGGAATAGAAGGGATCGCACCAAAAGCAACACATTCAAGCAAAGCATTTGGAAACGCAGCCGCAGCGATGCTCCCGCCGGCCACCACTGCTGTCCCCACTCCTAACTGCCCCAAAACACTGTCCTGGGGGTACGGAGCCAACCTCCAGTGGTGCGGAGCCACCAGAGGGGTACGTGCCCGGGCTGTGCAGCAGGGCTGGGGACGAGGAGCCAGCCTGTCACCCAGCAGACTGGGCCACGTCCCAGTCATCTCCTTTTGAGCATGCCTCTTCTCCCCAACACCTGCATGTGGCTGCAGCAGCGGGTCCCGCTCCGAAGCCCAGCGCAGCCATGTCCCCCCTGGCACCCACCAAGGGTAGCTACAGCGCAGGGGCAGAGCTCAGCACCACTGCATCGGGGAGCGCGGCCGTGAGCAAGGATGATGCCACTCGTCCTCCCAGGGAGCCCCAGCCCCTGGCCCCGCTGCTGCCCGCGACGCTGAGATGGGGCCGGGATGCGACAGCCCTTACTTGGTCCTGGCCTGGTCGGCGCTGGAGGAGCGGCGGTAGCTGTCTCGCCGCGTGGCTGCCCTGGGCGATACTTTGGCGCTGGCGTCCGAGTCGGCGCTGTCCTCATCACCCATGGCCTTGATGTAGCTGCCACTGCGCATCCGCCGGCAGGGGATCTCCCCGTCCTTGCCCACCGCTGGGTATCCGCTCCACTCGTCCTGCGGCACCTGGAGCAGGAGGCAAGTGTGGGAGGATGCGGTGGCCGGGGTCCCGCAGTCGGGACGTAGAGCTGAGCCCTGCACCTGCCACATGGCACATGCCAGCCCGAGCGCAGCGTGCATGCGTTGCCCAAACCCAGCACGTGTGCCCGGGCCCAAGGATGGTGCACATGCTGGCACGGCTCCCCTGCCCTCCCCACAGCACCCCAGAGCTGCAGGGATAGAGCCTGGGTGCTCTCACCCCCTGGGAAAGCCCCTAAACCCTGGAGAGCTGATCCCTCCTAACCGCCGCGGCTGCCCGTGCCCCACGCGGGGCCATTCCCAAAGCGCAGGGCAGCGCAGCTGCTCCCACCTCGCAGCCCCCCCGGTGTGCGCGGCTGGGCCAAATCCCACCCATGCCAGCGCAGCCACCCGGCTGATGTCGTGGCCGCCGGTCCTGCCATGCGCCGCTGACGCTGGCACCACGGGGTCCTTACCAGGCTGCGGCAGGGGGACGGTGTCCCCCGGGCCCCATGGGGAGGGCGGTGGGGCCAGCACCCTGCCCTGCTGCCCCCACCGCCAGCGGAGAGGGGCCCTGGCCGCCCCCTGCCCTGGCCAGCACGGCATTGCTGCTCCCTGTCTCCTTCCCCCAGGAAAGGGAGAGAAGAGTTAATTAGTTTTTAATTGGAAGGGGATGACCTAGAAGGGAGCCCAGCGACGAGGCGGGCAGTGGCACCCAGCCAGGCACAAGCAGGATAAAAGCTGTGTGGAAGAAGCGGGCGCAGGGCTGCCGGCAGCCCCGAGCCGACAGAGCTGGGCTGCCCCCCCGAGCCAGCGTGGCACGGGGCAGGAGGTGGCAGAGGGGGCTCCGCATGGCATGGCCAGTGAGGGGACAGTGGGGACCAGCGTGGGACCCCGGGGGATGGGGCGCAGGCGCTGAGGACGTGGAGCAGAGCTGGAGCATCCCCACAGCATCCTGAGCTGCCTGGGATGGGGGGTCCCAGCCCCGGCTCACCCCATGGTATCGCCGGCTGTGGTCCCTGGGGTGGCAGCCCCCCGCCCTGCCCAGCCCCTCACCTGCAGGTACTGGTATGCTCGGTCTTTGGGCTTTGCTTCCTGAAGCATCAAGGTCTTCTCGGTGCCGCTGGCGCTGGGGTAGGCTTCGCGGGCCTGGCTGACGGTCATGGTGTGCCAGGCACTCCTCTTGAGCGTCTGGCCATCCAGAGACATGGACATGCCGGCACAGGCCAGGCATTTTCCTTCCCCGCCGCCCTTTAGACTCTTCAAGGTCAAGTCTCTGAAGGCACTTTCGGGAGCGTCCACACAGTACTGGGTGCCCTGGTCGGCAGCGTGCCGGCTGGACACCATGTAGCTGCTGTCGCTGTCCAGGTTGTCGTCGGAGCTCCACCAGCCCATCATCTTGGACCGGTGCCGGGAGTCCACCTTGCGGTCCTTGCTCTTGCTGCGCTTGCCGTGGCGGGACTGGTGGTGGTGATGGTGGTGGTGGTGATGGTGGTGGTGGTGGTAGCCGTCCCCGCGGCCGTCCATCTTGGCACCGTTGTAGTCCCGCTTGGCCGGCGCCTCCAGGGAGTGGGACTTGGCAAAGAGCTTCTGGACGGAGTGGACGAGGTGGCGGATGCGGCTGGGGCTCTCGCTGCGGGGCTCGGCGCCGCCGGCCCGCGGGTACTGCAGCGTGTGGAAGCCGTCGTGGTGCAGCGGCAGCTGCTTCTCGAACTGGTCCAGCAGCGTGGGGGGCAGGCGGTTGATCTTGCTGGCAGGGTGGGCGGTCGCCATGCATTCGTCACAGGAGTCGTAGGGCTGCTGCGCGTGGTGCATCCTTGGGAAGGTGCTGCTGGCGCTGGCAGAGGGCGGCTCGCTCAGGGGCCCGCCCGGGCACTCGCTGGCTGTGCCAGGACTCCGCGCCGGGCAGTAGGGATGCTCCAGGGAACACGGCTCGCTGGGGCTGAGGAGGTACGGCGGCCGGCCCTCGGGGCCGTGCTGGACGTAGTCGGCAGGGTGCTCGCAGTCTTCTGGGATGCAGCGGCAGCGGTGGCCGGAGGAGGGCTGTGCCTGGCTACGCTCCCCATGGTAGCCCTTCATGGTGTCAGCACCCGCCCCATAGCTTCGGCATCCTGCAGGGTCGTCCCTGCGGGCTCATCTGTGGGGACAGGGACAGGCACAGCGTCACGCTCCCCTCTGCGCCCCACCACCAGCGTAAACATTGGGGCTGTCCCCTGGGAACGGACCAAGGGGGCTGGGAAGCTCCCAGGGCAGGATCCGGCCCTGGCTGAGCCCTTGTGAAGTGGGGCTGGAATGCCAGAAGCCTGGCAGAAGCCGTGGGGCAAGGGGGGCACAGTGCTGGGGCCGGGCACCCGCGGTCACCCCGGCTCAGCTGCTTGGAGGGGGCAGTGGGAAGAAGATGCTTCTGGCAGCGATGCAAGCAGCGCAAGGCCTGCAGACGGCGAGGGAGGACACGCTGCCATCATCAGAAACTTGTTTTCTTCTCCAACACCAAATATTATGAAGTGTTTCTCCATTAGGAAAACCATTCTGGCTGAGTTTTTCAGCCGTTGCGATTCACAGAGCCGTTAATGAGCTGCAGCGGGGCGCGGGGGGGCTGCACTCTGATGTCTCCATCCAGCCCATCCTCCCTCCGTGCTCCCAGCCACGGCACGCAACTGCAGATGGAGACCCACAATCGGCTGCCCCCCCCGGCCCCCCCAGCCCTGCCAGCCCCCTAGATGGAAAGCCAGGGAGCGGAGGTGGCCGTGCCACGCGTGGGGCATCCCCAGCAGAGGCAGGACGGGCAGCGTTGAGCCTGCACCGCCGCCAGAGCCGCATGCACCTGGGAAGGTTTGTCTTACTTACAGGCCCTCAAAGGCTCTGCCTTCGGAATGATTATAAATGAGGAAATTACTTATTCTCCAGTGTAGCTCGGCTAATTAACAAGCATCATTAATACTCTTGTTACCATATTTGGGCAGGGTGCTGTGGGCAGCCCGTCTCCAAGACCAGCCGCAGGGAACGGTGACCATGGGATGGTCCCTGTGGTACATGGGGTCCATCGTGGGGACTGGATACAAGGGACACCAGGAGGGTCTGGGATGTGTGGGGACAGAGGGGCCACATGCCCTGAGGAGCCCCGGGAAGGGAGAGGGGCTGGAGGCCCCCAAGGGGCGTGGGGACCGGCGGCGATGCCCGCGTTGGTGGCAGCAAGTGGCAGACGGAGCCATGGCAGCACCCAGGGAACGCGTCTGCCCTAAGAAGCCTCCGCCACTGGCTTCTCTCCTGGCTCCAAGGCTGGATGGCTGGGTCCCACGCCGCTCCTGCCGCCCTCACAATCGTGCTCCTGCTCCAACGAGGCCCCTAATTGCTGCATTTTAACCAAAGGATCCTGCAGCCTGTTACAAAAAGAAATGCCTCTCTCCTCCTGGGAGAGCTGCTACGGGGAGCGGGCACAGCAGCACGGGAGGGGGCTGCCTCCCGGGCCCTGGGATCAAGCCAGTGGGCAGCAGCAGGATGGACAGACGGACAGATGGACGCACAGACAGGCTCCCAGCCCCGGCTCTGCCTCCACAGGCTGAGCTATCACCTCCTGCTTGGGGAGGGAAGCTCGCAGCTGATCCAAATATTGCCGCTGCAGCGGGAAGAAGGAGTCAAAACAGCTGAGCAGCCCATCACCACGAGCCCAACCGGCTTTTGTGCTTAGCAGGTGCAGCAATTAAACAAAGCTGGGCCCCGCCACCGCGCCGGCAAGGCACCCGCAGCCTCCCACCACCACTGGCAGTGGCAGAGCAGGGCAATGGCACAGGATGGGGACATGCCACGGTGAAAGATGCTGGGTCCCACCCAGTACCAGCTCACCAAAGCCACGTAGGTGCCTGTGCCCTGGCCAGGGACCAGTCAGTCCCCCCAAGGGGCATGCTAGGGATGGGGAAGGGGTTGGGAGTGATCCTGTGGGTCCCTGTCCCCATGTCACAGCAGGGATGGCCGCATGCAGAGGGCAGGAGAAGCTGCTGAGCTCGTTCTTCCCTCTCCAGGGTGGGCAGTGCGGGCAGGCGGCTGCCACGCAGGGCAGGGGAATGGGCTGGAGCACGGCTCGCGGGCAGCCGGCTGTGGCCAAGAGCCGGAGCCGTGTCCCACCGAAGGCCACTTGCGCTGCAGAGCCCTCGGGAAATGGTGGATTTGTGCCACCAAACCGCAGACTCAAAAAGGGGGGTAAAAATCCAGCCCAGCTGAATTTTGTGCCATTTAACACCAGGGTAATTACCACCAGTGGGAACCTACCGCCCACACAATTATGTGCTAGGATAAACTGGAAGAGCATAATTACCATTACAAATAACTCACTTCTTGCCTTTATTGCATCCAAAGCCTGGAGAAACTCCCCAACGCCACCTTTCCTCTGATGTCTGCTGCCACCCTGTCTCTCCCCAGCACGAGGGTCAGCACATGGAGGAGAGGGGCTCACAGCCCCCCACACTGTGGGTCACGCTGAAATTCAGCCTCCTGCGTAATTCCCCACAGGGGCACTTGGCAGAGGCGGTTCTGCTTCCTGAGGCCCAGGGCTGCGGGGACCCTGGGGCAGCGCTGGCAGAAGCCTGAACTCCCCTGGGACACCGTGGCACCCAGGGACCCCCAGATTTCCTCCAGCTCCAAGACCACCGGCGGGAAGGTGATGGGACAGCAAAACCCCACCGCAACACCTGGGTCCAGCAAACTGCCCAGGCACAGGGGCAAGACTGGGGTTCCAACATTTCCAGGTCAAACCCCAAGAGCTGGGGTTGCTGGCCCTGCACCCAGGGGGTCCCGGCAGCCTGTCCTTCCCAAGCAGCCCCCACCGCAGGCAGCGCGTGCCGGGGTCCCAGTGAAGCCCGTCGGTGGCACTTACCGCCCAGCGCTCAGGGGGATGCTGTCCTCATGGCCCCAGCCAGCAGCTCCTCGGCGCTGGGTGTCCCGGCGGCAGCAGGCTCTGGGGGAGCGACACAAAGGGATGAAGCCCAGGGAGGAAGAGAGAGGGTGTTCCTCCCCAAAACCAGCCTGACCCAACTCGCCGGGTATTTTTCCAGCAGCCCAGCCTTCTCTCCTCCCCTGAGGCTGCCCCACACCAGCGCTGCCCGCACCAGCAGTGACAGGGATGGCTCCGCACAGCCACCAACACGTGTTTCGCACAGCTTAGCCCCAAAACCATCCCCAGCCCCATCCTGTTATGCAATTCCCTGCCAGCGGGCACCAGAGCCGGCCCAGTGGCCGCCTCGCCATCGACTTTGATTTGCTCCGGATCTGGCCATATGCTTCACAAAGCCTCCACCCGCCACCCTGGCTTTCCAGCTTGAGCAAAGGGATTTTTTTTTTTTCCAGCTGCCAGCCCGGCAGAGGCACAAGCTCGGCCCGTTCTGCTTTGCAAATTAGCGTGAGGTTTTGCCAGCGTGGGTCCTGCTGGGGATCTTTACGGCTGGGGATGAAAGCAGGAGAGAACAAACACACAGCGTGAGCGCCCGGCACCGTGCGCAAGCTGGAGCCTGGGAAAAAAAAAATAATAAAGTGGTCTTCCCATGTAGGAGCTGAGCAAATTTGATCTACAGTCATCGGAAGAAAATAAATATGGAATACCGCCAGGTCATTTCCACCGCGCTTTTAATCTATTTACTTTTTCCCAACTCGTAAGCGAGGATTGTGGAAACTAATTGCTCTGTTATTTTATTAGGTTGTATTAGTAAAATTTACTCAGCCTCAAAAAAAAAAGAGGGGCTTAGTAAGAGATCACCTAATTTAGTACGTAATTCTGCGCCAAGTCATTATTTTCTTAAAAGTTGAATTAGCTGAAAGCAGCTCACCGATGGTTCATTAGTTGTGTCAGGCAGGGAAGAGTGTCATTAGGGAGAGGTTTGTCACCCCAGTAGGTAAGGGCTGGCCAGGGGAAAGGGAAGGGAAAAGGGAAGGGGAACGGGAAGGGGAGCAAGCAGGATGCAAAAATCACAGCAAACACGCTCGATGCAATCAGGAAATCAAAGCCAATTAGTGTTAATGGAAGAAAACTGAGCAGGCTGCAGGCGGGCACTGCCCGGAGAGGGCTGAGGGGCAGGAACCAACCGGGCACTGCTGGCAATAAGGGACGAGGCAAGATTTGTAAAAAGTCACAAAGGACAAACACCAGCTGAAGAATTGCAAATGTGAGCAGAGCAAGAAGTATTTACTGAGGCCACTGAGAGGGACTGGTGGCACCCAGCACGGATGGCCGGCAACCTGACAGAGCCGGGCTGGGGGGTCCTGGCACCCCAATGCCGGGGGGCATCTCCCCGGCTCAGCCTGCCCCAGCACGTCCCTCCTCCCCCAGCACGGGCGCTTCCCGGGCACCCAACCCACAGCCCAAGCCCAGCGCTGCCACCTTGCTCCGTGTGCTGGGAGGCTGAGGACAGGCCGTTTAACGGGAGGGGCAGGTTATTAAGCACATGATTAATTTTGGCACCAGCCCCGGCTGCCTGACAGCTCCTTCTCCAGGGCTGGGGAGAGCGAGCGCGAGAGGTGCTGCCTCTGCTGATGCAGCGGTTGGTGGGATGAAAAATCCTGCAATGCAGCACTGCTTCTTAATGAGCCATTTGTCTTTGAGTCTTCTTCACTCATTACCATGCCGGGAGAGGGATGGGAGTTGCCCCAAGTCCCCATCTGAGCAATTACTCCTGGAGAAGAGCGAGGAAATACGGCCATGACGCGCCCCAGCTGCCAGGGATCCCGGCACGGCCGCCAGCACTGGGACTCCCCGCCGCAACGCAGGTGCCTCTGGCCGCTGCCACCACGGGGGGAGCGGGACCCCCTGCCCCGCACAGCACACACCGCTCAGCACCGCCTGCCCGGAGACCCTGATCCCCAGAGCCGATTCCCCTGGGGCAAGAGCCACGCTCCTGCACCAGGGCGTGTGAGGGAGCTGGAGCATCCCGGAGCTGCCGGGGCAAAGCCAGTGGAGATGGGAGCCTGGCGCTCCATCCCTGCAAAGCCCAAACCTGGATCTTGGCAGAAAAACCACTTCTTCATAAGCCCTGTACAAGCAGAGAGCAGCTGGGGCAGCAGCCAGAGCCCACACAGAAGCTGGCGGGGAAGGAAAGCAGTGGCACGGGGAAGGGGCCACACCAGCATCCCGAGTGGGCACGGGCTGCAGAGGCGAGCTGCCCCCGAGGCACAGGCACCTCCAGCCCCCTTGGTGCTGCAGCGGTGCTCATCCTGCCCACGGGAGCCGGGACACAGCACAGGGGAACTGACTGTCAGAGGTGGAACCCCATGGCCAGAGCAGCAGGACCACAGCCAACTAACTGAGTCAGGAGCCCATCCTGGAGGGACCCCCCAGCCAGGCAGGGCCTTGGAGACCCCAGCCTCCACCAGCTGACACAGAGTTCATGGGTGCTGCCCTGCATGGATGAGCACCCATCACCAGTTACACCCACAGACAGCTTCCTTCTCAAGGACGCACCTGCCCGCGCTGCCTGGGCCCAGCAGCAGCCAGCACATCCCCCGGTGCCCCTCCAGCGCAGGGTGGAAAGGGGTGACGTGCAGGTGACCCCAGGGAGCCTGGTGGGACAGAGCTGACGCGAGACCAACACACCTGATGTTCACTTGCAGGAAAGGGAAGGGATGAGCGGGGGCAACCCCTGTGCCAGGCTCGCCCTGGGTGCTCTGCCCGTGTCCCCGCCAGACACCTTGTTCCAGTGCCCAGCACAGCCCCAGGCGGGCGGTGGGCTCCAGCCATCCCCCCGGAGTTAGACTTGCCCTGCCAGAGGACCCTTTCCAGGCATCTGGGGGCCATGGCAGCCCCCCAGGCACTGCTGGCTGTGCCAGGGGCCCTGGCTAGCACTGGTGCCAGATGTCCCGTTTCCTCACCCACTCCCCTGGGCTGTGCCATTTTGCCCTCTCCTCCCACATGCAGCCCACTCTGTTGGCAGGATGGGCCACGCTGCCTGGGCTTAAAAAGCCACTTATCTCCCTGGCCACACGATGTAACGACTTAAGCCAGGGATCACTCCAAAGCTGCTTTGGAGAGCTCGGGGCGGCACGGCGTTAGCACCAACTGCGGCAGCAGCGACGATCTCTGGCCGCCCCCTGCCCGTCCCCACCAGGCCCCTGGGCAGGCTGGTCCTTCCATCCCCAGCTCCGTTCCCCTCGGGCGTTCGGCTGTGCCAGGGCTCTCACCTGCCACTGCCATTTCTCTGCACCCCACGTTCCCCAGCACGTGGCACCCTGCTCCACCCTCAAATAACACCCATCCCAACCATTTCCCCTTGCAACACCATACCATCCCACGGCTCTTCCCGCAACGGGGCCACAGGGACCAAGGTTTCCAGCAAGCCGGACCTGGGAATGGCGATGAAGCAGAGGTGGCAGGGATGCTCCAGGCCACCATGTACCATTCCCAGGCTGCATCCCACACGTGGGGCTCCTCGAGGCCAGGGATGGGCACAGCGAGCCTGAGGCACAGCGCAGCCCAGCTCACCAGCGGAGGACCCGAACTGCCACTTTAATGGATGGGCTTAATTTGCAAAGCTGATGAAAACCTAAATATTTAAATACATAATTCTGCACAATGCTCTTAGCGCGGGCCCGGTGCAGGGACAGAGCAAAGGGAGGGATATAGCTGGCAAACTGGGAGCATGGCAGGCATGGGGGGCATGGTGGCAGGACCACACTGGTCACCCAGGCACTGGCATACCCATCATGCACAGTGTGGGGACAGCGCGCATCCTCAGCCCTGCAGCAGGCAGCACAGGCAGGGTGGGTGCCATGGGGTGCTCTGCCGCAGGGTGCTCACCATGAGCACCAGGGTCCCACTCTGCCACCAGCCTCCAAAGCATCTCACAGGGAGATGCGGGAAAAGGGGAGCGTGGTCTGAGCTGGGGAGCTGTGAAGGGCAGCGGGATGGGCCCCCGTGGAGATTACACCACCGATATTCCTGCTACAAGAGCTTAGAGAGAGAAGAGATTTACAGGATTTACCAGCAATACAAATTGAATATTTAATTTTAGCTGCAAGGGAGGCGCGGGGGCTCAGCCCAGGAGCACGTGGAGGTGTGCAGGCGGTGGGCTCAGGGGCTGCCCTGCCTCCTGGGGTGGTGCTTCCAGCTCTCAGGGGAAAACCCATGCCAGGGCTGGCACCAGGGGCTGGGGGGGACCAGGCAGCCCCATGCCAGTGGCACAGGGCACCCTCTGCCCAACCTGCCCCTAATCCCACCAGCCGCTCAACGGCTGCCAAGTGTGCAACAGCCTCTGCCACCACATGGGAGCTCCTGCAGGATCATCCCTGGATGAACCACATGTGTGGCCCCAGCATCAGGGATGCTCCTGGGGGCTCAGGAGAGGCCCTGGCCCCTACATGCTGCAGCAGGGCTGTGCCTGGATGAGGATGCCCCTGGATGAGGCTGTTTGCCAGACAGGGCATGGACTGCGCCAGGGAACGGGGATGGAGACAGCAGGAAGGGATGCAGGAACTGAGTACCCTCCGGGACAGGGTGCAGAAACCCCGAAGGGGACCTAGCCACCCCCTCCAAGGCCAGAGCAGGGGCAGGGACCACGCAGCAAGAGCCCCCCACCAGCCGTGGGGATGGGGCTGCCAGCTGGCCCCAAGCCCCAGCACGGGGGTCCCCATAGTGCCACCGAGCTACGTGCCCATCCTGCCTCACCACACCATGGCCCGGCACGCAGCGCTGGTGCGGGCGCTGCCACGGGGCGGGCTGGGGGAGGATGGCAGAAGATGAATGAGGGAGTCGGGAGGCTAATGGCATTGTCTGGAAAGTAGGTCGTGTGCTGAGCAAAAAGATATTTATATCAAAGCTTGTTCCCCCGCAGAAGCTCCCGAGCTGGGCACAGGCAGCACCACCAGCCCGTGGCCATGGCCACAGCACCCCGTGACCCCATGTGCCCCCACAGGACCCCCTGCCCGACCCCCACCCAGCTCTGCCATCCTGGGTACACACACGCCGTCAGCCCCAGGGCTGCCCCACTGGTGGGGCGGCGGTGCCAGAGATGAAGTTATCTCGACAGAGCCAAAGCCGCGGCAGCTCTCTGTCTTTTGCTGACCTGGCTGCAGGCACCGGGCAATGAATGGCACCGGGTTATTTTTATTTAATATAACCATTGCCAAGGTGTAATACCGCCAGGGACACTCCCCAAATGGGCACAGTCAGCCTGCACTAGGATGGTCACAGCGGGTCCTGCCCTAGCCCTGTGCCAGCTACGGCACCACGGCCCCTCTCCACACACCCAGCCCCGGCACCGGCACCAGCCACGCTCCTGCGTCACCACTGTCCTGAGCTTCAGCCAGGTCTCAGCCTTGTTGCAAAGCTCAGCCAACTCCTTTCCTGCTGGGGGGGAGACCCATGCTCCTCACCCTCTCCCTCACACCTCCGACCATCCCAGAAAAGCCCACAGATAGTCTGCGCAAGCCCAGAGAGTGCTGGGATCTAACAAGATGTTTTGCCCCCTCCAGCCACGCTGCCCCAGTGGCTATGGACACCACGCAGCCAGCAGCCACACGGCCATCCAGCCCCACTCTCCTGTCCCCATCCCTGTCCTCATCCCCATCCCACACCCGGGCAGCCTTGGATCCAGCACAGGAGCAGGTTCATTTCCCGTAATAGCTGTGTCGGCTGAATTTACAGCCTTGCTCTGAGTTATTAATAATAATGGCCTCACTCTTAAGTAGGGCTTTTCATCTGCCTCAGAGCCCTTTCCAGAGGACATCTGCAGCATTATCACCATTTTATTCTCATTTCAACGGGCAGGAGAGTGAGACGGAGAAGGGACCGCCATGCCTGCTGCTGGGCAGCCAAGCCCAGGGGTGCAGCATATGGCCCCGCGGGGGTCCCAGCCACAAAAAACCCTGGGGGGGCTGGAATGCCTTGGCCCAGTGGGAGGAGGCAGCCATGGTGCTGGGGCTCGTGCCGGCCACGCTGCGGTGATTTACACCGGCGCTGAGCCTGGGCCCCGCCACGCGGATAAATCCACTTCAGGCAGCAATAAACCAGCATCATCGCATCGGTAATCCGCAGCGCTCCCACCGTGGTGAAAAATTGAGGGGCAAGGCACTACCACCGCTGCTGACATGCTTGTGCCAATAAATCCCAGCCCTGTGTCAGCAGGGGCACGGGGAGGTCTCCGGGGTGGAAACCCCTGGCGGACCTGTGGTCGGAGAGGTGAGAGCCACCGGGCACCCATGGGAGATGCCAGCAAGGGAGACCCAAGCACAGCCTGGGGATGGCCCCAGCACACAGGACCCGCAGCAGCCACGTGGGACCGGGGACATCCCCGAACCACCCCCCACGCATCCCACAGCAATGCCCACCCGCCGCGGGCAGCGCCGACGTCTCCATGCTGTGCGCCACAGCGGGGCTCTGTGGGCAGATTTATTTCTCTGTTAAAGCACTTTGATCTGAAGTTATTTTTTGTTTACTAGCAACAAGGTATTGTAAATACATCTTTGCTGATAATTATAGAGTCTGGGCGCACACCTTAATCTCCATAAAATATCAGATGTTACAATTTGCCTGATTTAATGAGATTGGAGGCTGATAAGCCGCTGAGGTAAGCTGTAAACCTGGGGGGGAGGAGGGAAATGATTGCAAATGTGCTAAAACGCCTTCATCATCCTCCTCCTCCTAGCACTGCCACGTGCACAGGCCGGGAGCATATGCCCAGCCCCAAGCCCCCTGCCCAGCTCCCAAGGTGGGTCAGGGCTGTGCTGCAGCAGCTTCACGCAGGGATGGGCATTTAGGGCAAACTGAGCCTTTTATACAATTTACCTCATTAAAACTCCAAGAGCTGAGAGCAGCACCGAGGCCTCACCGAGCTGCCCGCGGGGCTGCAGCCGGGGGCTCTGCCTGGGCACGTTCTGCACCCCGTGCCACGCCAGGGAGGGCAGGCAGCACGGTACCGCGGCCCCGGTGCCAGGCTGGGGCGCAGGCAGGCACATGTGCACGCTCCAGTGCTGGCAGCGTGCACGGCCGCGTGCCGGCAGAGGTGTGAGGACGGGGTCCCCAGGGGGTGGAGGGGCACAGCTGTGCTGCTCAGGGAGGTGCGCACGCTGGCAGCCCGCACCGTGCAGGGATGCATGCGTGTGCATGCGTGTGCATGCGTGTGCAGCCCTGCCTGGCACCACCGGCCATGCCAAGGATGAGTTGGGGCTGGGGGGGGTCCATGCAGGCAGGGAGGGGGCCTGGCCTGCAGGGAGCTGCACACCCAACGCCTGCGCATGCACAGCCATGCCCTCGCCGTGTCTCTCCCCAGACGTGGGAGTCTGTGTGGTCCGAGGTGTCTGGGGTGGGGGTCCCCATCCCACAGTGATGGGGGGGCCCTGCCTGGAAAGCAGGAGGCTCCTCCCGGTCACGAACACCACCGTTTCCACAGCAACCTTAAAGGCCTACAGCTGCCATCTCTACTAACAAACCTGCGCTGGTAGCGTTCCCGGGGGATGCCGAGCCCCATCCCGGTGCTCATCACCCCAGCCTCGGAGCAGGGCACCCTCTCCCCACACCTGCCAGTCCCCAACCCATCTCCTCTGGCTGGCATCAGGGCTCACCTGCAACCCCCTTCCCTGCACCAAGACCCCCAAAAGACGCAGACCTCTTGCACCAAGAGGGATGGGCACCCCCAAACCATCCCTGCTCCAGCCCGGACAGGCAGGAGGAGCCGGTGGTGACCTACAAATGTCAGGCTGATGGGTTAATTAATTTCCCTCTTCCTCAGGCCGTTATCAGATGGAATAAGACGTCACCTGAGACTGTTAATTGGGCTAATTATTCCAGTTTCAGATTTTAAGTAATTAGTTACTGTTGTCTCCAGCCTTACTTCCACAGTTTTCTAAAAAGGTCAGGTGGTTCCCAGCTCCTGAGACCCATGAGATGGGGTGGAGGGGCTGCAGCGGGGGCTCAAACACACAGAGACCCCTGCACCAGCTGGGGACACTGGGGACAGCACGGTGGGAACCTGCCTCATTGTGCTCACCCTGGAGCTGGCAGGAGAGGGACGTCTCCGCCTTGATGGCAAAGGAAGGAAACCAAGAGAGAGAATAGGAGATGAAAGCGCAGGGTGAAGGATGGGGGCCAGGAGGAGCCCTCCCCAGCCCCCTCCTCCCTCCCTCCACCGCAACTGTGACGCCTGCTTCAGGCGGAGCTCCCCCCGCCAGACTGAGCCACTGTCACCCCCCCAGCGGTGCCCAGGTCCCCCGGGTACCTAATTCCTCCTTGTTTGAGGTTAGACTCCCCAAGGGGGAAATCTCAGCCTGGCGTTTTCAGCGAATGCAATTTTCCCGCGGGGTTTCCCAGTGGTTCGGCACAGAGACACACCGCGGCGGCGCAGGATGCCAGGCAGGAGCGTGGGCAGGAGCGCGGGCAGGAGCGCGGGCAGGAGCGCGGGCACACCGGCAGCACCTGCCCCGCCAAGGGTCATGGTGGCCAAAACCATAAAGCGATACCTGGTGCCCGTGGGGTCCCCACAGGGACCACCCGACATCCCGTGCGGGGCATCGGCAGAGGGGTGGGTGCCTGCCCAGGTGGCACATGCCAGGCAGAGAGACAAGCAGAACCAGCTCAGCCCCCAGCCTCATCCTCTCAAGGCACACCGTGCTTTCTCACAGCCTCATCCCCCGCTATTAATAGCCTTCACTAGCCTCCTCGGGAGCCATTTGCATATTTGATTGCAACTCTGAGGCGGGGCAGGGCCCTTCAATCAGCCGCTCCCGCAGTCTCATTTGCATGGTTTGACATTTTGTTCTGGGAGCGCTGACACCGGTGCTGTGGTGGGGGCCACGGCTCGGGCGGGGGAGGTGGGCACAGTGTCCCCAGGCAGCGGTGCTGGCCCGGGCACGCCACATGGACCACCCTGCGCCCACCTGGGTGCTGCGAGCAGAGCCGGCAGCACCTCCTCTGCCTGCCCCAAATCTGGCAGGGCGTGACGGAGCCTTGGTGGCCCATGTCCCCAGGTGCCCTGCTCTGCCCTGCCCCACTCGCCGGCCCGGCTGGCGGTGCCCTGTCCCCGTCCGACCTGTGCAGCGGGACCATGAGCCGTGCCCAGCCTGGCAGGCAGGGCGGGGGGTGGCGGGCACGGCCGGGGGGTGGCTGCCCGTCCTGCCAGCCCTGTCTGGAGCTGCTGCACATCAAAGGCCAGCGTCGGGCCGGGATGTCCCCGGGGAGGGGGGGACCCCGAGCCCCAGCGCACCCATTGGCATCCCCAGGGGAGCTGGGGGGGACGCGCTGCCGGGTCCCGGCTGGCCACGCAGCGTGGGGCGATCAGCACCGCGGACAGCGCCCGGCCTCCACGGCCACCACCATGGCCACCATGGCCACCACTGCCACCACGGCCACCATGGCCACCACTGCCACAGCCATGGCCACCATGCCCACAACTGCCACAGCCACCATGGCCACCACAGCCACCACCACGGCCACCACGACCACCACTGCCACAGCCACCATGGCCACCACTGCCACCACCACGGCCACCATGGCCACCACTGCCATAGCCATCATGGCCACCACAGCCACCATGACCACTACGGCCACCACTGCCACAGCCACTATGGGCACCACAGCCACCACTGCCACCACAGGCAGCCACCCTGCAGCCCTGCCGCCAGCCCCTCTTGCAGCCCCAGGCCAGGGCCACACCAGGCAGCAGCAGGAGGAGCTGGGCGGCTCCAGCGCCCAGGGCAGACATGGCCAGGAGCTGTGTTCCGGGACAGCCTTGCTTCCCCCCAGCTCTTGGCATCTCTCAGCAGGAAAAAACAACCCAGGGTGAGGCGTGGGATTGAGCCTGAGGATGATGGGGATCGGAGGAGGGCTCTGCTACTTCCCTCCCTCCTGCCTCAGTTTCCCCTCTAATAAAACCCACCAGAGAGTACAGGTTTGTCTCATGGAGAGGCAAGGTGGTGGGGGAAAACCAGGGAGAGGTACGGGGGGACCAAACTGCCAGCGTGATCATGCCAAGGAGCGAACCAAAGACAGGCAGGGCTCACAGCACAGATGTTGGCACCAGCTGTGCCACTCCCCGGCAGCAGAGCCATCTGGCAGGCAGGCAGACCCGGGGGTCCCCGGCTCCATCCACGGGCCAACACACAGACACCACAGAGGGGACCCTGCCCCACTCCAGGACACGCTTGGTCTGGCCATCCTGGGACTCAGCTCCCTGGAAAGCCACGGGCAGGCAAATCAACACCCACCCCGGGGGGGGCTCGGGGGAGGCCAGCATGTCCCCCCAGCTCTGAGCACGCAGCAAAGCCTCCCCCCTACATGGCCCGCTCCCCCCTCGCCCCGCAGCCAGCCACAGACCCCAGTGCTGCACAGCTCGGGGAGCGCTGGGCCTGGGGCAAGGGGGTCTCACCCCCCCTCATCCTGAGCAAATACCCGCGCTGAGACCACCGTGTCCCCAGGGCTGAGCGCACCACGTCCCCAAGTCCCCAAGCTCAGGCACAGCCCAGGCTGCCACCCACAGCATGCACAGCCCCAGCGCACACAGCCCCCAGCCCCAGTGTGCACAGCCCCTGGCCCCCAGTCCCGGCACACCCCGCACAACACGCACAGCCCCCCACCCCAGCAGACACGGCCCCCAGCCCAGCGCAGGGCTGCAGGGAAAGGCAGGAGAGACCTCTGGGCTGGGAACTCCCCATCCCGGCCGGGCAAGCTTCAAGGCTGTGCCGGGGCTTGTCTGGGCGAGGGCTGGCTGGGAGCCATACGCTGCACACCGAGACGGGGGGGGGGTGGCTGCCAGGGAGGAGGATTCGGCCAGGAAAGGGTTGGGAAAGGCTCCGAGGGGCTGCAGGCTACCGGCGGGGGGGGGGGGGGGCTCCCGCTCTGCCCGGGCTGGGGGCTGGGGGCACCGGGCTGCACCTCTGTGAACAAAGCAGGGCTGCCCCGGGAGAGGGGGTCTACAAGGCATGGACCCCCCTGCACAGAGCCAGACCCACTCCCCTCCCGCCCAGCAGCCCCTTCTCCTGCGCCCACCGCCCCACTCACCCTGCCACCGCTGCTAAGCCATGAAGTTGCCCGCCTGGGCTCGGCAGGAGCCGAAGGATGGAAGCGGCACGGCGGCTGGATTCGCTCTCTTCCTCCACAGTCCCTGTGGGCTGCCCATGCCGCGGCCAGGCCGTGCAGCGAGCGGCCACCAGCCCAGCAGGAGGTGTCCCCGGGGTCACGGCCACCCACGGCGGCGCGGCGGTGGCCACGCTCCGACACCGGCACCTTCCAGCAAGCGCAAGGCGGTGGCGGAGCCGTCGCCCCCGCACGTTGGGGACACACCCACGCACGCTCCCCGGCGCGCTCCGGCCACCCCCGCGCACCGCCACGCACCCCCGGGAAGGGGCTGCCCACGCCAGCAGCGCCCGCACGCCCACGCAGCACCCCGTACGCACCGCCCTGCTGCATCGCCACGCACAGGGATGGACGGACACGCAGCCACGCACGCCGGGATGGACGCACAGCCCTGCATGTTGGGACAGACATGCAGCCATGCATGCCAGGATGGACACACAGCCCTGCATGCCGGGACAGACACAAAGCCCCACATGCCAGGACGGACACACAGCCCCACGCGTCCAGAGGGACACACATCCCTGCATGCCAATACAGAAATGCAGCCCCACACGCCGTGACGGACACACGGCCCCACACACCCAGAGAGACACACAGCCCCACGCGCCCAGAGGGACACACAGCCCCACATGCCAGGATGGACACACAGCCCTACACACCAGGACAGACACACAGCCCCACACACCCAGAGGAACACGCAGCCCCACACACCAGGATGGACACGCAACCCCACACACCCAGAGGAACACGCAGCCCCACACACCAGGATGGACACGCAGCCCTGCAAGCTGGGACAGACACACAGCCCCACATGCCAGGATGGACACGCAGCCCCGCACACTGGGATGGATACATGGACACGCAGCCCCACATGCCAGGATGGACACACAGCCACCCCATACCACTGCTGCATCCCTGTGCATCTGGACAGCCCCACAGCCACGTGCACCCCGCTGCTCCCACCCCACAGATCCCCATGCACCTCTGCACCCCACAGGACCTGCATGCAGCCCTCACTCTGCCAGCTCCCTGCGTGCCCGCACCCCCAACACCCACCAGCACCCACTGCAGCTCCTCCACCATGGGGATGTCCCCAGCTGCCCCCACCCAGAGGACATGGGGGAGCCCAGAGAGACACATGCCCTGACATGAAACACTGAGACACCCTCAGCTCAGGTGCACCAAAGGCACCCAGGGCGCATCCACCTCCACGGGGTCTCGCCCCGACCCACCAGCTGGGCACACCGACCCAGCCGAGCTGCACCACCACGGCAGGAACAGCCACATCAAGACATGCAGCATCTCCCCACTAACAACCAGCTCACCATCTCCAAACCACTGGGCCCAGAGCCCCCAGTGCGACCACAGCTCCTCCACCCCTGGGGGAGATGGGGAGGGGGTGCCTTGGGCCAAGGCCACAGCACTGGGGATAGGACACCAGCAGGTCCCCCACCGGGCATCACGTCGGGATTCAGTACCTTCAGCTTTCGCAGTCCTCGCTCCAAAGCGGCACCCCCACACGCCCACGGACAGGCTGTTCTCCCGCTCCGCTCTGCCCACCAAAAACTTCAGCTAATTTCCAGCCCAAACGGCTCCCAGCCCTGCTGAGGGGAGAGGACCAGGCAGGCAGCGAGGCTCCTGCCACCGCCTGTCCTCCGAAGCTGCCAGTTTAAGGCCAAACAGACCCTCAGTGAAACACCGAGTGCTGGCAACCACGCCGCAAACATCTGTTCTTCCAACGGCATCATGATTCACAGGCTATTAATTGGGGCTTGGCAGCGCTGGGAAGTGTTTGCATCCCCTGGCTTCACTCAGAGCCACAACTCGCTGCCGACAAGGCCTGGGTGCCGGGGAAGGAGCCAAACCCAGCAATACACCGGCCGCAGTGGAGCCGCACCGGGACGGGCACGGTGCCCAGCTCCCGCACCAGCCGCCCGGTCCCCCAGGAGCAAGGCAGAACAAGCCCCAGGAAAACAGCAGCAGCAGCGCTCGGTGCTTGCCAGGAGCAGCCAGCATGGCACCACCAGCGCGGCAGCCCCAGCACCCAACGGAGCGGGGCTGCAGCACGGATGCCGCCTGCCCGGGCTCCCACTCAGCCGTGCACGGCGGGGTCCGTGGGTGCTGGTGAGTTCACCCCCAGCGCCGTGTTTCTGTAGGGTCTCCCCAGGGCACCGGCATCACCTGCCGCCACGGCATCGAGGGGAAGCGCAGAGCAGCACCCTGCTCCGGCAGCACCAGACAAAGGCTGTGAGAAGCCTCCTCCACCGACAGCCAAGAGAAATCTGAATTCAGAAGCTGATCAGAAACCATGTCATGGCTCCTTCCCACTCCAGCATTTGGGGAGGAGTGAGCTGGGGGGGGGCAATGTGGGAAATCTAATTAGGATTGAGGGCAGGTTGTAGAGGTGCTGCCATGGGAGCTGCAGGAGCACAGCTGCTGCAGGAGGGGGACACCAGCTGCCCGCAGCACCCCCAGCCCCGTGGAAACAGGGAAAGTACAAATTAATTCTCCTTAATCTGACAGGCACTTGCTCTGCTGCCACGTGCCGCCGCCACGTCTGGCAGAGAGCAGCCCGGGCCCCCCGCGGCTTGGCTCGCGTGCCCATGGCAGCCATGCCCTCTGTGTCCCCCCACGGCCAGCGCCGTACGGCCCTGGGATGAACCGCCGGGCAGGGCAGGGACAGCAGAAGGGGCTCGATCCTGCCCAGGCTGGGGGAGGTGAGTGAGGGGTGCTGAGCTCAGAGCCTGGCCTCCTCCTTGTCTCCTGGGGTGGCCTCCCCATGCTGCTGCTCATAAGGGAACTGGGCATCCCAGGGCCATCAAGAGGGCCACCATCCCACGGCCACTTTGGCAGCCCAGGCTGTACACCCAGGGGTGCCGGAGCCCCGAGGCCACGCTGAAGGGCGCTACGCAGGGCTGGCACGTCCCCCTCCCCTTGTCCTCCACTGGCATTGGCCATGCCCCATGCCACCTGCACCGCGGGGATGCCCTCCCTGATGTGAGGGATACAGGCTGCCACCTCCATCCGCCCCATGACCGGGATGTCTGCCAGGACACAGCCACCCGTGCACCCCGGCCCTCCCGGCGAGTCCCCCAGCTGCCGGCACGTCTCGCCTGCTATTCTTAGCTCTCCAGCGCTGCACTCTCCCGGCAATGGCACCGTATATTACTATTATTGCCGGCTGCCAACGTCTTGAAGCAAGCAGCCAGGATCTTGGTGGGGCTTCCACACCCCTGGTGACCTGTCGTTCAGTCCCTGCCGTGCTCTGGTCTTCAACAGGCTATTTCAGGAAATCCAATTTGGTGGGCAGAAGGAACGCAAGCCACACATTCAGCTCCTGAGCTGGATCCAGGCTCCTCGCGTCGCCGCTCAGATCCAGATTTTAGCTTCGCCCGTGATGGCAATAAGGGCCAAGAGTCACCTTTGGCTCCAGATCCAAATTTCTAGCTGGGTGGGATCCAGGGTTTTGGATCAGCTTGTCAGAGAGACACGAGTGTCTGCAAAACCTGGATCTGGAGCTCCAGCCCCAGCCGCAGCAGCAGCACCTGGGCATGAGACCCCAGCTCGGGGCCTGATCCTGCCTGCATGGGTGGGCAGACCTGTGGAGACTCACACCAGCGCAGCCACCAGCCTCGGGGCTCCTGCCCAGGCCCTGTGTCCCGCAGGTCCCGGCACGACGCTGCCTCTGAGCTGGTGATGGGGAGGTTGAAGGAAGCCCCCCCAGGGACACCCAGCCTGCGCTCCCCACCACCCTGCACTCCCTCCCCGTGCCTTGCCCAGGCTGGCAGGAGGGCTGGGGGCTGCTCCTCCAGCCCACACCACAGCACAAGCCCTGGCACTCAGGAGGGAGATTTGGGCACCAGGGGCTTGGAGCCTGCTTGCCCGTGGGGACACCATGGTTGTGTCACCCACTCCCCACAGCAGGGATGCCTGGAGCCAGTCCCGGTGCCCAGGCTTGGTGGGGTAACAACCCCCAAGGTGGCCCCGGAGGTGGCTCATGCCCGCACCGCCTTGTGCCAGTGCTCTTGCTGCCCCCAGAGCCAAGGGCCCCTCCAGCTCAGATGCTCCACAGTCACTTTGATGGTGATTTTTTTCCCTCTCGGCCTGGCCTGCACTTGAATAGCGCTTTGAAAGGGCTGACATGCCTTCCAGCCTCCTGAGCGTGGCCGTGCCCATCTCCTGGTGGCTGTCCCCCTTCTCCATCCCCCAGCAGATGGGGTCCTCAAGGGCTGGGAGCCGTGGACACGTGCGGGCAGACAGTGGAAGCACTGGGGCGAGGAACCGAGATAGACGGGAAATGACATCCATTTCCTAAAGGGGAATCTGTGCTGGTGGCCAGATCCTGCCCTGATTTACACCAAGGGAGGCCACCTGCTCCCAGCTCGGACTCTGGTGGGGGCAGCCAGCACCCAACAGCCTGGCTCTGTCCCCTCCTGCCTGCTCGGGGCTTCATGGCCAGCGCGGGGGGCAGGCAGGGACCCGCTGCGGGCAGCCCCGGGAGGGAGGTGATGTGCAGGGCTGGATGTCACGGGATGGAGAGAGACGGGATGGAGAGCGGTCCCAGCGCCAACTTGCTCTGCAGGTTTGGCACAGGGTGGAGGGATCGGATCGGCTTCTCCAACAAAACTCAACCGTCCAGGGGAAGGCAGGTGACGAGAGGAGAGAGACCCCCGCAAAGCTCCCCTCGGCTGCCAAGGCTGCGCTGTGCCATGGAGCCTGGATGCACGGGGAGAGTCACAGCTCGGCTCGTGCTCCCTGCCAGCCCCCAGCACCCACCGGCAGCCCCGGATCCGGGACCCCCAGCACCCAGTCCCCCTGCCCCGCAGCCCTCCCAGGGGGGTCACCACCAGGCTGGGGAGGGGTCCTGGGCCTGGCCGGCCCCGGCCCGAGCCCTCTGCAGCGGGAGAGCACCAGGATGGCTGCTGTCACCTTCCAGGGAGACAGGCTGGGGGGGCTGGGGGCTTCAGCCCCCTCCCCACAGCCCCAGGAGCTGGGGGGGGCCCGCACCCCTTCTCCCGCACCCACCGCGGGGTCCCGACCCGCCGCGCTGGCTGAGCCGAGCACTGCGCTGCCCCCAGCCATCTTGCCGGCTCCCCCCCAGCACCCGCCCGGCAGGGCTGGATGGATCCCCGCGCCACACGCCCCGTCTCCTGGGGGGGGGGGGGCCGTCCCGCACGGCCCCGGTGGGGAAAGCCGCCCCCCCCCCCCCCCCCGAAAGGCACCGCGGATCCCCCGGGAGCGGGACCCCCGCCCGGCCGGCGATGCCCCCGCGGCAGCAGCAGCCCCGGGCGCGCAGCCCCGCGGTACCGGCCCGGGCAGCGCCGGGACACAGCCCCCCCCGCGCCCCCGCCGCTCTTACCCCGCTCCCGCCGCCTACATCCTCCGGCCGCTGCCGGGGGGCTCCCCGACGGCCCGGCCCCGCCGCCCCGGCCCCGCCGCCCCCGGCCCCGCCGCCCCGGCCCGGCTGCTCCCGGCTCGGCCCGGGCCGGCGGCACCATGCGAGTGGCGGCGGCCCCGCAGTGCAGCGCGGCTGGGCGCGGAGCGGTGCGGAGCGGTGCGGAGCGGTGCGGAGCCGCCGCCGCGGCGCAGCCAAGACACGGCGGTGGATTTTCCCCGGGAGTCAGAGCGGGCGGCGGCGGCGCAAGATGGCTCCGGTGCGGCTCTGCCGCCGCCTCCCGGCACCCCGGGACCCCCGGGGTGGGGAAGGGGAGGGGGGGGAGAGGGGGGCATCGGGGACCTGCCGCCGGCGGGGCACGCGGCGTGGGCTGGCACCGGGACAGGAGGTACCCGCCCGTGGGCATCCCCTGGGGCACCCCGGGGTGGGGGGCACCCTGGGACCTGCCAGCCAGTCCTGCCCGTGGGCACACTGCCTGCCCGGCCAGGGAGGGGTACCGGGACAGCCGTGGGGCACCGGGATAGCTGTGGGGTACCGGGATAGCTGTGGGGCACCGGGATAGCTGTGGGGTGCCGGGATAGCTGTGGGGCACCGGGATAGCTGTGGGGTACCTGGATAGCTGTGGGGCACCGGGATAGCTGTGGGGTACCGAGATAGCTGTGGGGCACCGGGATAGATATGGGGTACCTGGATAGCTGTGGGGCACAGGTATAGCTATGGGGTACCTGGATAGCTGTGGGGCACCGGGATAGCTATGGGGTACCTGGATAGCTGTGGGGCACCGGGATAGCTGTGGGGTACCTGGATAGCTGTGGGGCACCGGGATAGATATGGGGTACCTGGATAGCTGTGGGGCACAGGTATAGCTATGGGGTACCTGGATAGCTGTGGGGCACCGGGATAGATATGGGGTACCTGGATAGCTGTGGGGCACCGGGATAGCTGTGGGGTACCTGGATAGCTGTGGGGCACAGGGATAGCTATGGGGTACCGAGATAGCTGTGGGGCACCGGGATAGATATGGGGTACCGAGATAGCTGTGGGGCACCAGGATAGCTCTGGGGTACCAGAATAGCTATGGGGCACTGGGATAGCTATGGGGTACTGGGATAGCTGTGGGGTACCAGGATAGCCGTGGGGCACAGGGATAGCCATGAGGTACTGGGATAGCCATGGGGCACTGGGATAGCTGTGGGGTACCAGGATAGCCGTGGGGCACAGGGATAGCCATGAGGTACTGGGATAGCCATGGGGCACCGGGATAGCTGTGGGGTACCAGTGCAGCCACAGAGCACCAGATTAGCCATGGGGTACTGGGACAGCCATGGGGTACTGGGACAGCCACAGGATACCGGGATACCCATGGGGTACTGGGAGAGCCATGGGGTAGGGTACTGGGACAGCCATGGGATACCGGGACAGCCGTGGGATACTGGGAGAGCTGCAGGGTACTGGGACACTCACGGGCAAGGCACAGCCCCCCAGGGGCCCAGCCTGCTGCCAGCAGACCGGGGGCTGCCAGCCCGCCAAGCCCCTTGCACCACACCATGTAATTTGCCAACAGTAATAATAATAATAGTAATAATTACGGCACGAGCAGGTTAGAAGTGCAGCAGAACAATAACCTGGTTAAACGCCTTGCTGCGTGCGGTGGCGGGAGCCACACCGCAGCACGTGCCCAGCCCTGGCACCATGCCGGCGCTGAAGCCCCCAGCCACGCCACGTGGGAGCCCGTGCCCGATGCGTGGGGGGACACGGCTCAGGCAAGCACCTGCGGGGGGGTCAGCAGCTGCGTGTCCAGGCGTTTTGTGTCCCAGAGCTGCGGTCCTTAGCCGAGCTGGCTGTGCCACCAGGCAGGGCTGTCCCCAGCCACGGCCATGCCATCAGTCACCCAGGGGGATGGCCAGGGCTGGAGGACACACGTGTTTCCCGGGGTGGCACAGGGCACCAGGAGAGCAGCACGCTGCAGGGAGCGTGTGGTCAGACCCAGGCCCTGCTGCCATCGCTGCGGCTCTGCAGAGCCACCCCCAGCTCAGGGCGCTCTGCTCAGCAGCCCCGCGGCCCCCATCACTGTCCCCCACCCAGGGCACTCTGCCAGAGCCAGAGCTGGGGCTGGGGCTGCCCCCTCCCCTGGCGTGCAGAGAGCAACCCCCCCCCCCGAAAATCCTGCTGCCCCTGGGAGGGGATCCCCAGCCCCCACCCTTGCCAGGCCCTGCAGCACCCCGCATCGCCACCCGCACAGCTGCTCCTGCTGCATGGGGGGAGCGGAGGGCTGCCCACCCCGCTGAGCAGTTATATAAAAGGATTAAAATTTAATATAAACTTCAAAAGGGGAATAACCGGGTGGTCAAAGATGGCTGGGCCAGGGCTGGGTGTGGAGCAGAGCCAGCCTTGGCCACGTCCCGGCTTTGCCAAGACACGGCACTGTGGCACACGGAGACCTGCGCCACCCAGCCTGGCCCATGGGCACAGCCGCATAGAGTCAGAGCAAAGTGCCCGGGTGCCACGGGCAGCCTGGCGTCCTGCGAGCCCACGCCATGTGTCCCGTGCAGCGGGCTGCCTGAGTGACGGGGTGCATGATTCCCACGGCACATGGAGACCCTGTCTCCCCAGGGCCCAGCCTTGCCCCACACCTTTGCCTCCCCACTGGCAGCCGAGCAGCCTTTCCTAACCCACCACCGCCAGGAAGAGCATCACCCAGCCGTCCCAGTGCCGGGCTGTGCCAGTGGTCCCCGGGCAGCCCGTCTCCTCCTGCCCGATGCCTCATGCTTCCTTCCCAGGGACTGGTGGGTTGGAGAGTGCTTGGAGCATCCCTGTGCTGGGGGGCCAGACCCTTGGCTGGGGGAGCAGCTGCTGGATCCCAGTCCCCACCACAGTCCCCCAGAGCCAGCGTGGCTGCGCAGCACCCACTGCTCCCACCCGTGCAGCGCCGGGGAGCGAGGCTGTGGCAGCGGCAGGAACGAGTCGGAGCTGGGAAAACACCATCTTCCACCCACGCAGCCGCCCACGGCCCTGCGCCAGCTCCGCCGCCCCCACCGCGTGCCGGGCCCGCCGGGAAGGTGGGCGGCGGGCACGGGGCTGGGGGCTGTGCTGTGCCCACCATGGCCACCCACCCCTGGGTAGGGCAGGGATGGGGCAGGGGGGAGCAGGGCCCCGCAGCCCCCCTGTGCAGGAGCTGCCCTGGAGCAGGGCTGAGCTGGGGCTGGGGGGGCAGGGCTGGGGGGCTGGGGGCTGCCCTGTACCCGGCTCTGCCCCAGGGTACAGGAGTGCTGGCACTGCTCGGTGTGCGGCACAGGCGCCCGCCAGCAAAGAGACCGGGGAAGCCTTTGGCTCATTCATTTTTAATCCTGGCTGAGAGCAGGAGGGATGCAGGCACAAGGCTCGGGAATGCTGCAGGATGGGGCTGGCTGCAGTGCCCCGAACAGCCCCCCCCGGGCAGCCCAGCTCATGCCACGGGTGTCTTTGATCACGAGTGTCTCCAGGGGACAGAGACCCCCCCGGGCAGGAACAGCAAACCCCGGGCATCCCTCCCTGTCCTGTCTCACTGCATCCCACTACAGCTCAGCCTCACCTGCAGCAGCTCAGCCCCCCCCTCACTGTGCGAGCCCCCCCAGTGCCTGTGAATGCAGAGGGCAGGATCTGTGCATGAGCAGAAACCGTGGGCCTGAGAGCACGTGGGGACCCGCAGAGAGCAGAGATGGAGGTGGGGGAGTGCATGAAGCCAGAGCTTCTCCCACGCTGCTCCCCATCCTTAGCCTAATGCCAGGTACCCCATCCCACCGGGACTGAGGTGCTGGGCCAGACAGGGGGCAGGACCCCAGCGCCCACCCTGCTACGAGGAGGCAAAGGAGGACGCGCGGGCACTGGGCACGGCGGGGGCCGGCGGGGAGAGCGGGACGCACCGGCCAATCTTGCGCAGGGTCCGTCCCAGGTCAGCACGGAAGCGCCGGATGGAGAAGCAGTAGATGAGGGGGTCGAGGCAGCTGTTGAGGCTGAGCAGGGCCACGCTCAGTGTGTGCAGCATGTCCAGGGTGGCAGGGGGCCTGCAGAGTGGCACGGGGGGCTGGCTGCCCACCCAGGGGGCCAGCGTGAGGTGGTAGGGGGCCACGCAGACCACGAAGACCAGCAGCATCCCCAGCACCATGGCGCGCGCCTGCTGCCGGTGGAAGCCCGGCGAGGCGGCGGTGGGCACCGAGAGCGCCCGGGCGATGGAGGCATAGGTGCCCAGCACCACCAGGAAGGCAGCAGTGAAGAAGCCCACCATGGCGTAGGCGTACACCCGCTGCCGGCCATGCTGCTCAAAGCAGGCGGTGGTCCCGGCGCGGGTGGGGAAGGTCTGCCGGGTGGCCAGGGTGGGCACGGCGCAGCCCAGCCCCAGCAGCCAGGCCAGGGCACAGGCCAGCGCGGCCCCCCGGCGCCCCGTCAGCGGCAGCTCCCGCCGTGCCGCCCGCACCGCGCAGTACCGGTTGAAGCTGATGAGCGCCATGAAGGTGATGGCACTGTAGGTCGCCAGGTAGTAGGCGGCCCCGGCCAGGCGGCAGGCAGCCTCCGACAGCAGCCAGTCCCCCCCGGCCAGGTAGTAGGGGATCCAGAGGGGCAGGGTGAGGTTGAAGAGGATGTCGGCCAGCGTGAGGTTGATGAGGTAGATGCGGATGGCCTTCCTCACCTTGCCGCTCTGCAGGAAGACCAGCAAGGCCACCAGGTTGCCCGGCAGCCCCACGCACAGCACCAGGCAGTAGACAGCAGGAACCAGCACGAACTGCAGCGGGTCGCTGGGCATGCACTCGCCGGGGTGCTCAGCCAGCAGCGGCCCCGACGCCGAGCCGTTCATCCTGGGCTCCTGCAAAGATGGGGGGACGGTCAGTGGCATGGCCCTGGACACAGCCCTCGGGGGACATGGAAGGGACATTGACCTGGACGGGGCGACCTCTCTGGCTGGCAGCTGCCGTAGCTGGCGGGACCAGAGGCAGAGCCACCCCGTGGGGATGCCACCGTCTGCCAGATGGGCTCAGCCTCCAACGGCAAGAGGCGAGGGGCTCTGGGATCCCGTCCCAGCCAACCCCAGCCATGTCCCCCCCACGCGAGGGATCCCAGCGGCTGCCGTCAGCGGTCCAGCCAGGGCGCCCCGGCGAGCGGCAGGCGCAGCTGTGCCCTGGCCAAGGGGCAGAGCCGCTGCCGGAGGCACCCGGGGGTGCTGTGCCGGCTCCAGTGCTGGCTCCAGTGCCGGCTCCAGCTGGCAGCTGCAAGGATTAACACCTCCCACGCAGCCATGTGCTTGCTGGGACCACCCAGCCCCGGCCCGTTCCCAGCACCCTAAATCCCCCCACGGAGCCCACCCGCGGGGACATCACCCACCGCCGGCTCAGCACACACCGGAGAGGGCACGGACATGGGGTGTACGAGCATGGGGCCACAGCCCCCCGTGCCCCCCAGCCCTGCACCAGGCAGGTTTGCCAGTCCTGGCCATGGAAAACGACGCTGTGCCGCAATGGCTGTGTCCCAGGGCTGCATCTATTTCACCTCCCGTCACTGCCTGCCCACACCTCACTGACAGCACTGACTCACCCAGCGGGTGTTTTCCAGCACGGCAGCGCCGGATTCGGCACACGCAGCACCCAGCACCAGGCTGAGGCATGGAAGACATGAGGGGGACTCAAGGCTCATCCCAGTGGGCTCCAGTTGTTCTGCAGAGCCAGCACAGACCCCCAAGGAGCCCCCAGCTCCCTCAGAGCCCCCCCTTCCCCTTCCCTTCCCCCAGCCCTGTTGGCCCAGGGGATGCTCCGTCTCACCCACACCAAGCTGGTTACTTACCCCACTGGGTCAGGCTGGACCGGCTGCGTCCCCTCCGGCTGCTCCTCGCTGTCTGATCCAGCCAGGCTGGGGAAGGCTTTAAGTGCTGGAGGAGGCAGGAGCTGCCTGATCCCCCCAGCCACCCCACCCCCCGCCACCATCCCAAGCCCCTGTGGGGGTCAGTGCCTGCGGGACAGCAGCTGGAACGGGCAGAGCACCTGCGTGTGTATGTAACGGAGGATTCCTCGCTGGAGCCATGGTAAGACCCCCTGCGCCGGCTGACGGGGCTGGGGGTACACGGGGGGGACCTGCCACCCCCCCCCTCCACGTGCCCCCAGCCCTGTCTAGGACCATTTCCCAGAGCCTTTTTCCCACCCACGCCAGGATGAAAGCAGCAGAGGGTCAAGTTTCCACACCCAGCAGCTGGGGGGAAAGGGGGATGCCCTGAAAGGGATCAAAGCAGGAATCTGCTCCTCCCGGCTCTCAGTGCTTTTCTTGGCTTAAAGCTCAAATCAGGGGGAGCACAACCCCAGCCCCCCCACCCCCCACCCCCAGCTCTGTGAGCATCTGACTCACTGCCTGGCGTGGCCCTGCAAATTGTGGATGCTCCTTTGGGACACCAAAGGTGCCACCCCCAAGGTGGTTCAGGTCCCACTGGGGGTACGGGGGTGTTGTACCCCCTCTGCTCATCCCAAGACGGCCAGTCTCCCCCCCCCCCACCAGCACAGCCGCCCTACTGGGAGATGCACCGGGTACAAATGTGATCTTGGGGTTCATCCCAAGTGGATCACATTGGCTGTGCCCATCTGGGGTGGCGGAGGGCCCTGCACCCACAGGGTGCAAGATCCAAAAAAACCCACGTGCCTGCCCAGGCACAAGGTTTTGAGGAAGGGGGGGGGGTCACGCTGCTGCCGTTGCCCCCCCCCCCAGATGTACAAGCAGCCTGGCACATTGCTAGGTGGCTCTGGCCAGCCGGGGGGCTCCCAGCCCCACATGGGCTCTCCCCACTGGCTCTGTCTCCGTGTCAGCTGCCACCAGCTCCTGCCTGTCCCCAGCCCTTGACTCCGGGCACTGCTCCAGGGGGGGCCAGGACATCCCCTCAGCGTGGCGGGAGGCAGAAATCAACAGGGGAGGCAAAATGAAAAACAAGAAGCTTTATTCCAAAAAATGAGAGCCTCCAGGAGAGCAGAGCCAGCCCCAGCTCGACATGGCCAAACGCCGGGAAGAGCTGGACACCTTGTGCGAGTTCAGCGATGGAGCTCCTGGAGCGGCGGTGGTGCCACGGCCACCGTGCCACCGCACCAGCCCCAGGTCCTGCAGCACAGGGACAACCGACACCAAGGTCCCCACCAGTGGCAGGAGGGGACACACCGCCTCAGCAGCAAGTTACCTCCCAGGACGTGATGCTGTCCCCAAAAATATCATAAAGGCATCGCTTCCCACCAGCCGAGCCATCCGTCCTTCCCAGCACCGGTCACTCGAACTTGGGCTTGGCGGGGGCCGCGTGCCCGCGGATGTTGAGCAGCAGGAGGAGACCGAGGCAGAGGGTGGCGGGGGCACACATGGCCAGGGGCTCCCGCAGCACCAGCAGTGTGTAGATGGCACCTGGGCGAGGAGCAGAACGGGGGAATAGGGGTCCCTGCCCGAGGGTCCCCTGGGACCCCACACGGGGTGATGGGACCCCACACGGGGTGATGGGCTCCCGCTTGCTCTCACCGATCATGATGACGCTGAGGATGAAGTTGCTGATCTCCTGCAGGAGCTGGGGCCCGAACGCCAGCAGCAGCCCGGCCACCGCCTCCACCCAGCCCACCACCTCCAGGTACCAGCCCGGCTCCGGCGCGAACCCCAGCTCCTTCAGGGGGAACACCTCGGCGTACCGCACGAACTGCGACTGCTGCGGAGGGCAGGAGGGGACAGAGCAGCCCTGAGCCTGGGGTGGGGGGCACAGCCCCTCCGGCAGGGTCTGCTGTGCTCAGCCCTGTGCCCCAAGGGGTTCAATCCTGCACACCAGCACCCCAGCCTGCTCATTGCCCCCAGGGGGGCTCAGCCCAGCAGCCCCGCACCCCAGCCTGCTCATTACCCCTGCCGAGGGGCTCAGCCTTGAACCCCCCGGGGCTCAGCCCCACACCCCAGCCCGCTCATTCCCATCCAGGGGGCTCAGCCCTGTACCCCAGCACCTCAACCTGCTCACTCCCCCCAGGGGGCTCAGCCCCGTACCCCCAGGGGATCATTCCAGCACGCCAACCTGCTTATTCCCCCCAGGGGGCTCAGCCCTGCACCCCAGGGGATCGTTCCTGCACCCCAGCCTGCCCATTCCCCCCCCCAGGGGCTCAGCGCTGTGGCTCAGCACCCCACCCTGCGTGCTCCCCCCAGCTCAGCCCCCCGGCACCGCGCAGCCCCCCCCGGTGCAGCTCAGGCCCCCCGCACCGCGCAGCCCCCACACACTGCGCAGCCCCCCCGGCACCGCACAGCCCCCCCCGGCGCAGCTCAGCCCCGCCGGAACCGCGCAGCCCCCCCCCCCCCCCCCCCCCATCGCTCAGCCCCCCCCCGGCGCAGCTCAGCCTCGCGGCACCGCGCAGCCCCCTGCGCAGCGAAGCCCCCCCGACACCGCGCAGCTCCCCGCGCAGCGCAGCCCCCCCCGGCACCGCGCAGCCCCCCCCGGCGCAGCTCAGCCCCGCGGCACCGCGCAGCCCCCTGCGCAGCGAAGCCCCCCCGACACCGCGCAGCTCCCCGCGCAGCGCAGCCCCCCCCCGGCGCAGCGCAGCCCCCCCCGCACCCACCATGTAGCGGTGCAGGTCGGCCGAGAGCAGGGCCGAGAGCTTCCCGGCGCCCGCCAGCAGGAAGAACAGCCCCAGCAGGACGCGCAGCGCTCGGAACGCCGCCGCCATGGCGGGCACGGGCGGGGGCGGCGGGCGGGGCCACGGGGCTCGGCTCCGGCCCGGGCACGGACCCCCCCCCCCGCGGGGCACGGACCCCCCCCGCGCTGTGAGGCCCACATCCCCCCGGCCAGCACCACCCTCCCACCGAACCTGGGCTGGGTGACAGTAAATAAATAGGGCTGGGGGGTGGGATAAAACTGTGCGGGCACAGCGGGCCCTGGGCCAGCACCCGCAAAGGGACCGGGTGCAGGCAGCGGCACAGGCAGGTTGCCAGCGGCTGGGGTTAGCCACACAGCGGGCTGGGCAGCCAGGCAGCACAGCAGGGCAGCCGGGCTGTTAGCCAGGCAGTAGATTGGTTAGCCATGCAGCAGGGCTGGGTAGCCAGGCGGCAGACTGGTTAGCCACGCAGCACGGCCGGGTAGCCAGGCGGCAGACTGGTTAGCCACGCAGCAGGGCTGGGTAGCCAGGCGGCAGACTGGTTAGCCACGCAGCACGGCCGGGTAGCCAGGCGGCAGATTGGTTAGCCACGCAGCAGGGCCAGGTAGCCAGGCGGCAGATTGGTTAGCCACGCAGCACGGCCGGGTAGCCAGGCGGCAGACTGGTTAGCCACGCAGCAGGGCTGGGTAGCCAGGTAGCAGACTGGTTAGCCACGCAGCATGGCCGGGTAGCCAGGCAGCAGACTGGTTAGCCACGCAGCAGGGCTGGGTAGCCAGGTAGCAGACTGGTTAGCCACGCAGCAGGGCTGGGTAGCCAGGCAGCAGATTGGTTAGCCACGCAGCAGGGCTGGGTAGCCAGGTAGCAGACCAGTTAGCCACGCAGCTGAGCCGGGCGTTGCTGCCAGCGGCTGCTGCCCTCCCCGCACTGCCCAGGCCTGCGCCGCTGCCAGCACTGCTCGCCATGCAGCGTGTGCCCAGGCTCTCAGGGAAGACAGCCCTAGCTTGGCACGAGCCAGGGGCTAAGCGAGCCACAGGGACACTGACATTACTGTAATTCAAGTGGAAATATTTTTTTTCATACCAATAAATCATGAAGAGGAGGAACGGTTTCCCAGGCACCAGGAAGCAGCGGCAGCACGCAGCAGCGCTGACCCAGGGCAGCCGCCTCGCAGGCTGCCGGGCCTTGCAGGGATGCTATTTTTACTGCTGGCAGCCATCGCTCCCCGGCTCTGCTGGGACAGCCGCGGTGAGGGCAGCCGAGGAGCTGCTCAGGATCATTTGTGGCTTCTCCCTGCTCCGGCTTGAATGCCAGGGAGTGATAAACAGCAACAGGCCAGGGACGCTCCAGCTCTTCTTTTAGAAAGCAGCGCGGTGCAGGGGGAAGGAAAATCCCAACCAAACCCTGAGCAAAGGATTGCAGCAGCTCAGCACCCTCCCACCCATGGCTTCAGTGCTCCCCACAAGCAGGCTTGGTGTTTAAGCAAGTCAGGGAGACACCCGCCCGCAGCAGCCACCTTCCTCCAAGCTCCCGTCTCTGGTAGCAGGGTTTCATCCCCGCCGCAGAGCGGAGCGCGCTCAGGGCCCGGACAGAGGTTGGTTTTGTGCAAACACTGCAAAACCATTTCACCGTGTTTGCATTTCCCAGGGCTGCCCCAGCACTGCTGACAGGGCAGGGGTCATGCCACCCACACCATGCCCAAGCCCCAGCACAGCACCTCGGCTCAGAGCCCCTCACAGCAAGACACGTTGGCAGATAAACACTCTTGTCTGGCCGGGAGACCAACACCGTCCACATGGTACCATGCACCTACTCTCCACCTGGTATTTTTTTAGTTACAGGAGCTACTGAGAGTAATAAAACATTTGGTAGAACCAGGTGATCAGCTTCACCAGCCAGGAGACATCACCCACCATCAGAGGAAAACCTCTTGCTAGTAGTCATCTCCCAGGTGATGAGCATGGCCAAACCAAAACAGTTTTCCAAAACACATCCCATTCTCCATATGGAACACTATACAGGGAGTTGTAGGAGGCGAAATTCAGCACATTGGCTGCTTCCTATGTGAAACTTGTGGCCTGAATGTGCTTCCAGCATTCAATGCTGCAACAGTGGAAAAGAAATTAGGACAAGCTACTGGAAAATAACAGAATTTGAGAAAAAAAAAAAAAAGGGCTATGCAAGCCTGCAGTAGCTGTGGAGACAAAGACACTAAAAACCCAGCTCCTTGCAGTGCAGCTATTGATGAACCACAAAACACCTTCTCGCTGAAGCCTTTTCAGAATCTAGACAATACCATAAAGAAGTCAAATCAAAGAGTGAAATACTTTGGCTTATCCTGTACCCAATCGCTTGATTGCATGAAGAAGTGAAAAGCAGCAGCCAGAAGCTTTTAATCCAGCACCAACCTTCTCTACTCTAAGCCTGCTCGGCAGCTGTGAAGCACCCCTGCTGCTGCTGGGGTCCCTTCCCTCTCCCCTACACTTACTGCTATACAATTACAAGAGCCAACACCAGAAACACAGCTACAGCAGTTCTGACCAACCTTACTGTTTTGTTAATGAAACTTTCTGCCAGGGAAGTAAACAGCATTTAAGACAAAGCACAACATATTCCTGGCTGTGATTTCAAGCCCAGGTGAGTGGTGTTCCAGCCAGGCACTAAATGCTGCACCACTGGAGACCCACATGTCTCAAGTATTTCATACGGCTTTCCCACATTAAACCCAGTTTATTTTGATCTTTCTGGTCTGGCAAGGCAGTTCCCAGCCAAACGTTCATGACTTCAGGCCGCTGTAGGGGGAAGATCTTGTTACGATGCAGCTGTATGAATAAAGCCTGCTGCTGGTGTATTTCAACATGTTAAACTACTTGATAGTCAGACAAAGGATTATATTTAATAATTGACAACATGAACTACGTATGTGCACAACACAGCTGTGTAAAGATTCAAATGAAGCAATATGAACCACAGGAATTGTGCTTCAAGAGCTAAAACCAGCACTCTTCTGGCTTCCAAAGAACTCCGACTTTGGGATCTCAGGCTCAATTACCACAGCCATCACCAAGAAAACTATCACAAACCAAGGAAGCACATGTACGCATTCAGAATTCTATGATCTAAAAACACAGCAGTTGCACAGGACTTGAGATGGGGGAAAAGAACGGGTGAAAATTCCAGAAATACTGAAGTGCCTCAAGTACAAGCGGAGCTTACTTTAAAAAAAAAAATAAGACGACTTAAGTCTTTTAGCAAAAGCACCTGTGGCTGCACACTGGTCAGGAATCCAGCTAGCCTGAAAAACTGCAGCATTTGAACTACAAGAGGAATTCCCTGGCACAATCCCAGCAGAAAAAAACCCTGTATTATGCATTTGTCAATTTGTTATTGGTTGCAAGTGGTTCTCTTTCCTGTGCTTGTCCCAATGACCCAACCCCTTCTTGCTCCAGTGCTCTGACCACATTCCGCAACCCCTTCCACAGCCCCATTCTGTGGCAGTTTCTCAAATTCATCCCTATAACATGCTGCTGAACAGACTGCTCACTCACTGAATACCCTCTGGAATAAAACAGCTATCACTTATAGAAAAAAAACAAGTATTTTATTTTTTTTAAATTTTATGTTCCTGGCTCCTCTTCACTGCATTCGGACTTCATCTTCTTCTGCAAGTGCAAAGCACAGAGTTAGCAAGACCATTAAAAATGCCCACAGAAATCACACATAATGACGTGAAACAGATATCAGTGCGTCAGAACAGGCCATGCGCCTGTCAAATGCTCTCTAGGATCCCAAGTTCTCATGTCAGCCTTGAGATTAAATGAGCAGCATTCACATTGTTGTCTGCTTCATAAATTTCAAAGATCTGAAACAGCTTTGTGTTTTACTACCCTAGAAACAAGAGCAGCAGTGACAAATCACACACGATTCAATAGGAATTCACCAATTGAATCGCACTGGCTTCACATCTTACAGGTTCAGTTGCGGCATATCTAAGCTGTTACTTACCCATGAGTGAGTTTAGGCACTTTGCATGTTGCTCCTCACACAAGATTTTAAATATCTGAAGTTCCCCCTTGTAGTTTTATTGGTAAATTAAGAGGGAAAACATCATAAACTTAACTTGCAGAGCTGGAATTCATTTCCCTAAATCGCTATCTGCTTATGCTCTGTATGTGCTAATTTGTATTCCAAGTTATTGTGAACATTCAGTGTTCACTGCAATACTTCAGGAAAGTAGCTTTTTAACATCTTTTAGTTGGATTAACATTTGTGAAGCAGTTACTCTATTGTGCCCCTTTTTCCTTGCTGACAATCACCCACTCCATTCACTGGAGCCTGAAAGGAGAAATGGTTATTTCTTGTTTGACCACCTATAGGATTCAGAGGACAGAGTTTGTATTTCATGCTGCAGGGCTGAAAAGCCTCAAACAATGGTTATATCTTCGCTCTACAAAAGAAAGTCAGAAGAGTTTTATATAAAATTGAGATTAATCAAGGGCTAGTTTCAGGCAGGAACTACATAATAGATCACAGGGTGATGGGCTACCGAGCTCCCAGGGTAGTGTAAGGACACTGCTTACTTACTTGTTCACTTGTTATCTTGGTCCCTCCACATTATCACCGGGCATCATGCTGGATGTGCTCATGCTCAGCTCCTGAACTAGGAAAACATTCAGAAGTTACACCCACAGTGATTTTGAAATCTTTTGTACAAACCCATGTCTAGAAAGGTATTTTTAACCACTGCTGTCAAGATATCAAGCCCAGATGGGAGTCCGGGTGCTCAACCCCACAGCTTGACAGCAGCTACTAAGTTCTACCCTATGCATTTAACGTATTCCCTTGTACCGATTTCTCGATATTCAGTGACTGAACATCAAGCGTCCAGAAGCCTTTATTATTTCACCCGCTCAGAACAATAAGTTATGCTTACTTCCCATGGATGAGCACTCCGGTTTCACTCAGCTTTCATCTTCACCTAAAGGATAACAACTGAAGTTATTATAGTAATACACAGAAAATTCTGACCATTTCAAAACTAACTTAAAAATAAGGTTTTAAGATACATGGACTGATTAGTTATGAGGGGGGGAATTTACAAATTATTCCAAAATATTAAGTGGAAGAATAAGGGGCAGAAATAGGCTAGCCTAAACACTTGTAACGACATGAAGGAATATGCAAGTAGTTGACTGAAGAACTGCACCTTGTCTGAGCACAAACCGTAAATCACCAGTCTGAGTACAATGAAGTTTGATTGCAGCCAGAGGTATACTATCCCTTATGTGAAGGCATTAACAATTTTGTCAAGCTACTTCCAACTCTTTTACCCGAGCTTGTCTCCTGTAGTAATGCCCTCTTTCCTCCCCTTCATGAAGGAGTGCAATGGCCCTGGACTCCTAGCAGCCCTCAGGTTCAATAATAGCCCTACAAGTGCTTCAAAAGCCAAAGGAAGACACTAGAGGTTAGCAATATCAGTCTACTGCTTTTACTCTCGGCAACAGATTCTTCCCTTCTGAAGACCCACCCCTCTACTATAGCTAAGTTGAGGGCAAACTGCAATGGTCAGCAGCTAGGGATGTAGTACCAGGCTCTGGGCACACCTCAAGTTGGGAGGCAAATCACATCATGGTCACAATGTGATCTGACCAGGCAGGGAGAAGTTCAAGTTTAGTCTCAAACCCACCACCTGGGTTTTATCATGGCCCTCAGGAGCAGAAGTGTAGTATGCACGTTCTGTTTTCTATGCCATAGCAACAAACACCATGCATAAGGGATACTATATCTTTGTGCATCCTTTTAACACTCCAGATTCACTTATAGCCACACTCCTCCCAACCCTCCCCAGTTAGCTCTTCAGTACTGGTGTTCAGAAGCAACATTTATAGAGATGGGGTATTCACAGACCACTGCGGGATTGCACAGCCAAGTCCTAACGTGTCAATCATTATCTAGCAGCAATGACAGAGGTGGGAGAAGGCCAATCCTCCCTTTTTTTTCCTTTTCCAGTAAGCAGCTATTTAACAGCCCCACTAGCTTGTATGGAGAGAAAAAAAAAATCTGAAGCTAATTAGCAGATTCCAAACTTGCTAGTAATGGAAGAAGCCAAGTAATTACCCAGAGCAGCATACTTTTTATGCATCCTTGCCAACATGCTTAGCCTCATTGAACATAATGGAACAAAACGCTGGCCTTCCTGATCGTGTCACTGCAGCTGGCAATGATTAACAGAGACATGCAACCCCATTACTGCTCGAGTCCTAAAACTACTCACAGGCCTCAGTGTTTAGCTATGGGGAAAACTGCAAGCAAATCAACACTTTGTATGCTTAATGTTACAGTAAAGCCCCCATACACACTATGCTGTGCTCTCTCCTGACAGCACCAGTATCTGGATCTGAGGGCCTAGCAGGTACGCATATGTATTCTGACACCACACTTCTGAGCTTCAGGTAAGCTTTTGAGAAAAAGTGTATTTCACACACAGATAAAACCAAGATGAAACACAATGCGAGCACTGTAATGTCATTTCTTGTACCCACTCATTACAGACTGACTTAGAGCAGACATGACTATTTGCTTTTAAGTTAGCTACCACACCAAGTTTCATTACTGCAGACAGTCAGAGCTGGTATGAGACCCATGGTTCAGTCACATATTGCTTGCTCCAATAGTGTCAAAAACCTGCTAGTTCAAGTACGTAGAACAAGGCAGATGTGCCAATAACCCCTCCACGACATTCCTGCAGGTCAAGTCAAGTATCCAGAGCACACTGGAAAAACTGGTCCGATCTGAGCACTGGTTTAAAGATTAATAATTCAGTTTTGCTACATGACAGTACGCATACTGCCATCATTTTTGCTACTGAATTCTAGCCACAGGTAAGAGTAAGCCATCACAAAAAGCCAAACTGACTTTGTGACAGGTGGTGTCACTGCTTGACTAGCTAGAATTCGGCTACACTTGCTGCGGTGTAACCAAAGACCTGTTGTTATGATCTTAAGGTGCAGCTGCTACTTCAAGCTTTCAATGGAACATGAAAAGATAGCTACAGCAGAGGGCAAGGCTGTCCAGATCCCCTGTTCACCAGCAAAAGTCTTGCCTGGAAGATAACACAGAAGGTTCAAATGTGACAATAATACCAGAAACAAGTATGCAAAGCAGAACTTTGCAGAACAAGCGGGAAAACACATTACAACACCTCTGAAATAAACTGAGCATCAGACAAAGAGCTAGATCATGTGCTGAAACAAGGGACCTTGAAATTCAAGTTCAAGAGCTAATGCAAAAGAGCTGGAGATCAGCATGTCTGGGTGTCTGGAAGCGTAAGCATGTTAATCCTGAAACACTACATTCAGTACTTCTAGTAATGAAGAGTTTAGAATTACAGCCCCAAGACTGATGAAAAATGAAATTGAGCATTACGCTACCAGGATGACTCTACGAGGCAGAAATACAGAATCTCATCACTGTCAGTTAAAGGCAGAGGAATGTATATTATGCTTGTCAATCAAAGATTAAAATAAAGACAACTGAAATGTCCAGTAAGCTCTATGAAACTACTCACGAGGATATTCATTCAAGCACTCATTTGTATGTCCTCAAAAATATTCCAAATCCGCCTCAAAGCTGACTGCATTAGCAAGTTTAAAGTGACTATCACATAGTGCACACAAGGCTAGAGCAGTGGTTACTAACGCATTTCCTGCTGAGCCAAGACTCTACGAAGGGATGCGCTGCAGATGGGACGTTTTGTCACTACAGGAAGTTTAAACAGTCCTTTTCTAGGCACTGACAGCACCTAGGTGACTAGTTAAGTGAGGTTAAGATCACGCTCCCTCTTCCCCACAGAGCTCATCTAAGAATATCTTCATTACATCGGAACTAAGAAAAATCCACACAAGCCGAGTCGTATGTACAAAGGAATCGGGTCTGAAAATACTTATCTAAGAATCACAGTAAGTTGCTTATTAACTCTGAACAAGACAAAGCTTAAAACCGAAAACCACGCAGCTTTGATGCAAGCTTAACATACAGGTATGAGGAGTGCTGCACTGTAATTCCACAGTCAGAAGTGTGATGTCAGAATACCCACAGTATAAGATTACATAGAAAGTCACCAAGTTATATTATATTGCTTGTTACCTACCTGTATGCAGTCGGCAATGAGAATCTTGGAGCAAGCAGGAATACTACATCCGGGTCCTAATGTCCATTGCCATTTGTGGTACTACGTTCCTCACAGTTATGAACTGCAGAAATGCTGGCTAAGTGCAGTTATGTAGCAGGCCACTAGTTTTAAGTGTAAATTGCAGTCTCAAACTCCAGCAAAAACTTGCTGCCACAGTAAATGGTTGCCAAGGAGAAGCCAAGAATTTTTCTACCACAAAAATGCCACAAAATCTCAAAAGCAGTTTCAGTTTCTCATCAGCTGTATAAATGATTAGTGTAATGTGTCTACACCAGAAGATAAGATTATTCTGTATTCATTTCTGAGAAAGTGTGAAGATATATGTATAGCGATACCAGTTTCTACATGCTGCAGTTTTTAGAGATCTCAGTGTCAAAATGGGCTCAATTTCGATAAAGCAAGCTAAATTGCAACAGCCGATGTCCTCTAAGTCCAGTACAAAAATGTGTTATGTGAACCAGACCATCCAAAAACAGGTCTGCCCAACAGAAGCACTTTTTCCAAATGGTTTTAAAGATTCAATCATATAAATCTGATTTTATGAAAAAAGTCCAAAACCTCATAGGAACAGATCAAAGGAACATAACTTTCTCGCCTCCCACGTTAGCAACTTTATCAGCTTTTAAAGTTGACATGTTTGCCAGCTTTTAAGACACCACCTTTAAAAGGTCTTGAAAAGAAGTTGGCTAGTTAATTGTATGCCTGTTTAATACATGCAACTCAAAGCAGAACTTGTTTTAGAAACTCTGCTTATGCAGCTACAACAAAGCCACATTTAACCAAACTTTCAGATGTTTTGAAAACTGCCAAATCTTTCAATATACTTACTAGTCATGGGTTTGCAACTCAGCTATTTTTAATACCTAGCAATGGTAGCTTACGTACAAAACAGGGGTACCAAAAGACAACCTCTGTAAGGTACAAGGACATCAGCATCCTTCACTCTTCCAAGATACAGAACTACAAAAGAACATACTTTAGGATATGCACCAGCATCTCTTTAATAAAGAATGACATGTAATCTGAAAAATAAACTGAAAAAATTAATTTAATGTTTACGTTCAGAATTCCCCATCTCAGACACCTTCACCTTTTGCGGGTGTCCCATGAACACCCTCTTCAGGAAAACACAGGCATTATTTAATACTACTTCAATAAAGCAAATTGCATCGGTACTGCTGATTTTTAAACTAAAGTATCCAATACAAGTACTCCCAAATACTTGGTCTGCAGTTTAGGAACTGCCAATTCTGAATTTCCTGAATTCATTCTTGTAGCATGTTCTCAACCCTCAAACTTTTCTGGGAAAATAAGAAGCGTTCACCAAACAAGCTGAGTCGCTATTTAGTGCGCTTAATATTCCAAGTCAGTGTTACCTGGTATCAACATTTCACAACATGCTATTTTTTCATTTAAGGAGTAACAGCACTTACAGTGAGTACTTCAAGAGGGATCATCTGCACTCTGAAAAACACTGCAATCTGACACTGAAGTTTTAACCGCAGAGAAAATTTAGCATAGAATTTAGAATTAGCCAATGCGTAGCACAAGGAATAGAAAGATCTTTGGAAGATTAAAGCTACTCACAGAATACCCAGTAGTTGGGGAATCGTGTGAAGGTACAGCCAAACTAAGTTTACCTACTTTGTGCCAAGCAGGTTGATGTATCCTGCATTAACACCAAGGTATTTTACACTGGGAAGTCAGGTTCCCAGCTTACCTGATACAATGTAATAATAAGCAAAGCAACCACCTTATCAATGAGTCCAGAATGCTTTGAAATTCTTCTGGGGCTTAATAAAATATGAACAACAAGCTAACGAATTCATCAAATCTTCTACAAAAGAACCTTAAAGGGAGTTTATTTGTACTGTGTAGTATTAGCTATTAAACTCCAGATTCAGATACTACTTTTGATGCATTATCTCCAAACATCAATAATAAAAGAGCGATAACCATCATGCAAGCAAGCTAATTTCTGTATTTTACATACAGGTTTTTAGGATTTGCCCACCAGCTACATGATTTCAGAATAGTTCCTGCAGTCCCCATAATACAAATGATTGTATTCTGAACTATGCAAATTAGTCCACTCAGTTAGCATGAGGACATAAGCAAGTTAACCGTAATCACTCAAGTACACTTCTGGTCTTTTTGCCAAGCAATTTCAGGCAAGTATACAATACGGAGCAAGGCCAGATCCTGTAATCTCAGACAGCTTAAGAGCATATAAATATCACATTAACAATCCTTTAGTTAGAAGTCAGCCAATACAAGTCATTCTATGAATTTCTTTTAAAATAACCATTGCTAGTCTTCTGCTTAAAGTCTTTAAAAGATTCCAAGCAGTAACTGCCAAGGTGGTTAAGTGCTACCATCCCACCACCCGTTATCCATAGCTAAATTACGAAATTCTTTACATACTGCACTGCTTGCAGTGTAGCTTTAATTAATGTATCTTGCAGCACTTGCAAGATTTCCGTTTGCTTCCTCATTGCAGCACAATTAATGCTCAAAAAAAATCTGCACCTGCTGGAAAGTTAGGCTACTATTTAACCCAATCTTAAGCTAGAGGCATTACGGGAAGAGATTTCACTCTTCACTACAGTTCCACACCCTGGTCTAAGTTTGGCCTCCACTCAAGGCTCTTGGTTTACTGCGGAAGGTGTGGTATTTAGCCTCATGTTTAACCACGAATGGCAAGAAGAGTTACTACATTTAGTTTTCTATTTATTTGAAGCACAGTAAAAAAAAGTTGGTACACTTTGGGAATTCAGTGGCACAAGGTACACTGCCATCAAGTTAGGGACGTTATACATCAAAAAAACAGCTAAATTTGTTTTGAAACACTGCATTACATAATTAAATTGTACTCGCCCAAACAGACCACTTACAAATATTAGGTCAGTAAGTTTCTAACATCCATAAAAATGTAGCTTTCTTACTAAAATGCAAGAATTAAAAAGTTGGTGTCTAAACAAGACAGACAAAAACAAACTGGAATGAAACTACAGGTCACATCTAAAATCGGGGCTTTTTGTTTGGGCCTTCATATTCTTCTCTCCCTCTACCATATCCTGTTGGTGTTCCAGGCCCCATTCCTCTAGGACCCTGGCCACCCACAGGCCCCGCACCTCCCTGCCCAAAGCGTTCAGGACGCTATTGGAACAGAATTAACAGTTCATTATATGTAGTTGATGTCCATGTGTGTTAAGTATATATTTTTAGAAGGTTCCGTAGTCAAGGTTCGTCGATACAATCACCATTGAGCCGATCCACAGGTACCGGGAACATAGAAAGGAAAAAAGGGTAATTTAAAAATTAGTTTATTGTAATACATGCCTTGAGGTATGTTCCCACTTGATGCATTCTCATACATCTGTTACAAAGAACAGATCCTCCCTGCAGTGCTAGAAATGTAAGCATTAGTGCAGATGTGAATTAACAACTTTTCCAAAAGAGCTCTAGCAATTTTCAACCAAGTTAATGCAAATAGCTTGCAAACTTCTCACCTTTAGTGCAGTAAAAGCTCAGATTACATCACTGTCATTTCCAAATAAGCCTAGCCAGAGAACGTATCTTCAGTTCACTGAAGTAGGAGCTGACATTCATAAAATGTCATTGTAAACAGAATGCCTACTCACCAGTTAATGGCATGTGCTGCAATAGAGACCATGTGCTTTTCAAGATGGGGTTAAGACTACGGTCTGCTGACTAAACTGCAGAGGCCTTAGGCAGTAACCAAAACTGATTGTGAGCACTACTGGATTGCAAGAAGAAAAAAAAAAGTGAAAAAAGCTAATGACCAGTGATTTACCTAACCAACGCAACTGCTCGATCAGAAGACTTGCATTTGTTAAAATCCCATGTACTCCGGAACTGCTGCTGTATAATATGCAAAACGTGTTCGAAGAACTACAATTTATTCGGTGTTTAGAGTTAGAACTATGCACAAAGGGTTGTGTGCATCCAGTCAGTACCTCCCTCCCCACCCCACCTTCACCACAAGCTCTTGGAAAATTCACAACTTCACAGCATTGAGTGGTTTCACACCAAGATGTAAAAGCTAAATTACCCTGCAATAAAGCAGAGACTTCAGGTATGTCTTTTACTAGTACCTCTAGTTGCATGTACTTCATTCAGTTACTGTATCAGTAGGTGTGATCAGCATTCAGTCTATAGAACTGATAAATTATAAAGTCACAGATAGTTATATACTTTCATTTCAAGCAAGTTTTCCACTACCGAGTAACTGAACAATGGTAGGTTGGTTGTTACTGAAAGTATCTGGAACTGAAATTCACACTTCAAGTTCTTGACTTCTGAAAGTCAGTATCAATCCTTCCAAGAAAGGAATTTCAGAAAGATTACCTAGGTTCTTTCTGCCTAATTCATGGCAACTTAAGCTTATCTCCAATTCTGTTTGAAAGATTATCAGCCCAGGAACTGTGACAGCATTGTGTGGCAGAGATCCCCATCCTAAGAAACTCAAGGCAGTTAAACCATCTTACTGTCACACCTTTTGACCACAGCACGTTTTCAAGTATTACACAAGTTCAGCATGCACCTGTACCATGATTTTCAGGAGAAAAATGTACACAGCATTCACCACAGACTGCTTAACTGTTCACGGGAAACTTAGGAAATGCTTAAGTATCAGTAGATTATATAGATACATTAAGGCCAACGGCACTGTCTACTGAAATCAATGATGCTCTGCAAAGTTACCATTCCGAAGATATGGTTCCCAAAAAAAAACGGAAGATACCTGACAAGCTACTATGGTAGCTCACCACATTAAGCCAGAGGCCTAAACCCACCCAAAAATCATTTAGTTCAGCTTGTGCTACAAAGTGTACACCCTTTCAGGAGGGTGAAAGCACACCAATACCGCCACCTAAGCCAACATAGATTTCCATCCTACCCATTGAACATTTCTTTAATCTACACCCGTATGGCTTCAGTGTGGTAACACCAAGCAGGCTCAAAGCCCATTTCACACATATAGTGTGCCAAAAATAGTACAGTTTGGAAACATACCTCAGAACATGAGATATGCCGTAGCTTTAGCAAACTCTACCTACATAGTCATGCCCAACACGGGAAAACAAGAACAGGCTATCATTCCTCTGTGAGATAGGAACCACAAAATGGCTACAGTCAAGGATCACTGGAACATGCCTAAAGCTAAAAACCAGCATTTCTGCTCTTCTATAGCAAACATCAGCATACAGAGTAAGTGATATGCTGTTTACCACTGATTACTTAAAAAGTTAATCTGCTGCTTAAATAGACATGAGCGCAGATTTCTGAATTAACAGCATACCCATACCAACATGCATCAGTCCTAACTAGGCTTGGAAGGGCCAAAATAAATGCAATGTTGCACACTGGAAAGGAGAACAAAAAATATCTCTTGTCCACAAATACAGAATGTCAAATTGCTGAAAATCTACTACATTATGTATTTTAATTATGAAATTTGGCAGATTCTCTGGAATTTACAAAAAAATCCTTCCAAGCCTAACAGTGACGCAGAATTTCCAAAGTCCAATAAAATCAGAGTTAATTGCAAATATGCTTAACAGCACATTTGAATTCACTTACAAACAACTTCCGACTGTGTAAGCTACCATAATGGTTAAGAACTAATCTAATACTACATACTGCCACACTAGTCTTCATGTTAAATACCTGACAAGAAAGTCAGCAGTTAACAGTGAAATTTACACAACCATCCGAACACTGGTAGAGAATTCAATCCCCAGCCACATTTCCCTTGTGCTAAACTAAAGCCACCACAGGATACATTACCATGTCACTTCCCATCATAGAACCACTCATGGCTGCTTGGCCAACTCCTGGATTAGCTTCATAACCTATGCCGCCACCACCTCCGAGAGGTGGAAATTTCTGGGCTGCAGAAGCATAAGGATCTATGAAAGAGAAATATATAATCATATTCTGACAATTTCTAAGTTAACCACATAAAGTAATTATTTAAAAATTCTTTACCTCCCATGTTCATTGTGGTGGCACCACCCATTCTCATGTCTCTCTCCCTCTGCATAGAAGAAAAAACTTTTAACATGGATCATCAACTACTGAAATCTGTACTTTTCAGGAGATAAAGCACATGTACAGCCAACTACAACCATTTCACCTACGCAAAGACATTGCATTATCTAACCTAAAGGAAGCAAAATGCATCAATCTTGAAAACACATCCAAAACAAAAATCCTGAACACTGTAACGTATGCAAGAAACAACATGATTTCACTTACTGGATCCATGTAACCCATTCTACTATAATTCTCTTCCCTCTGTCTCCTCATTTGTTCTTCCATCTCCCGCTGACGTATCATCATTTCCTCTTCTCGCCTGCGACGCTCCTCCTCCTGCCTGATCATTCCAAAGCAGACCATTAAACCCCAGAAGTGTAACACGTTCAATACTTAGCTCATCAATATCACTAGCACGAGCAATTTAAAACGCACTGAATGATTACACTTAGGCAAAAAAAAGATACTGTATGATGCTCAAATACTCAAGGAAAAACTTACACTGCAGTTCAATTTCTCATACACAAACTGAAGCGGCAATGGTCTTTCTTGAAAAATAAAAACTTTCACATATAAGTTATTTTAAAAAAAACCAAAAACAAACAAACACTGAAAAAAATCCCATGAAAGCCAAACCAACCTCAGCTGAATTTCCTTGCGTTTCTGCATTTCTTGATTATGGAGTTCTTCCATACGTCTCAATTCTTCCTGACGCCTCATAAGGTCTACAGAAATGAAGCTTGTCAGCAGCTATTTCACAAACTCATGTCAGATTTAAGCTCAAGATTTTAACTAGATCAACCTCATCTGCACCAGCTGCCTTCCGTATCACTGTTCTTAAGAATAGTTCATTCAAAAATGGAAAAACTATCAGTTGCTCTTTTTTAAGCCTTAAATTCTCAAGTTAGCAATAGGAAGCATGAATTTATTCATTAACAGCCATACATTTAAGCCAGCATTTAAAGCAAAAAGATGACACAGAATTCAGAGCCAACTACCTTGACGCAAGAGGTTTGCCTGATGCTCGTGATAAGCATCTTCCATCTCACTTTCAAGTTTGTCCTTGGCATCTTTCATGTTTTTTGCTACTTGCTCTCTCTGCTGTTTTTCCATTTCATCTAAAGATTTCCACCTCTGGGAATATTCAAATTCAAAACTGCCAGGCTGAGCAAAACGGGGAGGAGTCTCTCTTTCCCTGCAGAAAGGAAAATGCCCATTCAAACTGGGTAAACCTGAAAACTGAAGGTCACTAGAAGATCACAAGCAGAAGAACAGAATTACCAGGGAACATCACAGGAGCCCTGAAAAATACTACCTCACAATTATGTGACAGAAAACCTGCTGTGACAGAATGCTGACAGCAATACAGCATTTCACACACTTAAACCAGCAGCATTTAATATGAATAAATTCTACGACTACTGTAGCAGATATGGAGACTCCTGGACTATCACATCCAAGTAAATCTTCCCACTTACAGTTTTACTGCATGTTTATCTTGTTCTTAAGTCTTCATTAGAAAATCCACTGCTGGCAACTGCCAGGGGCAAAATCCTCAAACAAGACAGGCCTTTGACCAAGTAGGTACAGCTGCTCAAAACAACAGCATATGAAGAGATGGATTTTTTTCAGTGCCAACTTACCCAAAGCACTATCTGTCAAAGGTAAGTAATAATCTTCACTTTAAGTTAAATAGTTTTCAAAATGCCTGAGAACCAACAGTTTGTCACAGGAAAAAAAATGGAGTCTCAGATTCACTAATTAATAGAACACTAGGAAAATTTTAAAGCTTTCCATACATTAACAATGTAACAAGTTTTAACACTTTAGGAACACTATACTAACCTACACTGTTTTCATAGACACTACCTCTATTAAACTGTTTACAGGTTTTGGTCAGAGCAAGCACTTCTGTACACTTCCTCATACAAACAAGACAGCCTGGATCTCCCCCCTGCACTCCCTTTTGTGACCTGGGAAAATACAACATTTCTGTAACAAACAGATTTTAAATACAGGTCCTAACCGAAACCTGCTATTTATTAAGACTCCTACACTCTCTTATCTGCTGTTTTATGCCCAGTGGTCAGCCTCCTAAGGCAAGCCCACAGGCAACTAGATTTTATTAATCATGAAACGAGTCAAGATTTTACTTAATTTCTCATTTCGTACCATAAACATCAGTGTGTAGGTTTCCTATGGAATCATCAACATGATATATGCTTTAAGCAAGATGACAGCTTTCAACAACAGGATGAGCAAACAGCTTAAGTCTGATTTTCAGAAGTTTCTACATACACCAAAAACCATCTGTTACTGGGCTGCTATTTAGGCTTTACTGTTTCTTTGTGATACAATGTAGAAAACCGTTTGTGTAATGTTTAGTGAACATAATTTAAAAAATCAGTATATTACCTAAAAACAAACTACTACAAAAAAATCAAGATCTGAAACTACTACTCAAATCTCCAAGGTTGTTTCTGAAATATTACTCCGTCTCCTTCAGAGTCTGGGATAATTCCACACGACATACATCACCTAAATAAATACTCTTTATACCAGAAGATAGTGCCTACTTTTGATACATCGGATTCTTCTGAGCAAGCTTTTCTGGAAGACCATCTTCATCATCCAGTTGCTCCAACGGTTCCACAATAACTGGCCTAGGAGTGCTGAACAAAAAAAAACCTCATTTTACTTTTCCCTAAAAATCTCCATTCTGAAAAACTAGAAGCTGATGATTTTATTCAGCTTAAAACTAAAAACCCTAAACTGCAAAATACTTACGTTGTCAACAAAAACACTCCTTCAGTACACCGTTCAAATGCTTTTCTTGCAGCTGGTTTTGAGGCAAATTCGACAATGCCTTTTCCTGTTGATCTACCTCGATCATCTACAATCACAACAGCTCTTTCTACTGGACCAAACTGGGAAAAAGCTTCCTCCAGCAACTCGTTGGACACATAGGGCGAAAGATTACGCACTGAAAGAGCAGCAGCATGTGTAGCAAACCGAACACGAAGCTGTCGACCCCTCATGGGGGTATCATCCAGTTCTGCCTTCGCAATTTCTGCAAGAGCTCTAGATTCCTGAGGAAAGGTTAAGACCCAGTTTTAAAAAACCAAGCTGCAAATTACCGTTTGGTGAGAATTAAACGGACGGACGTACAGTACAAAGGCCTACCAATTTAATGAATCCAAAGCCTTTCCCCTTATTGATAAAAACCTCTCCTGGCTCCCCGTATTTGGCGAACAGTCTTTTAAAATCTTCGTCTGTTATATCAGCGGGCAAATTACCAACGAACAAGCGGCAACGCTGCGTATAGGTCTTCTCCCCGGGTCGCCTCAGCAGAGAGAGGTTTGCTTTAAATCCCTACAAAGAAGCATACCGGTTCGAGCCATCACTGCGTGCCGCCCCGCCGCGGCCTCCTCCCGCCAGAGGAGCATACAAACCCACGCTGCCAGGCCAGACCAGACTCCCCGGGCTGCACTCGGCGCTGCCCAAACACCTACGGCACACGCACACGCCGTGTAGGTGCCCCGCAGCCCCGGCCGCGCTCGCCACCGCCGCCGCCGCCCCCCTCGGCGCGGCCTCCCCGCGCCCGCCGCTCCTCCCCTCAAGATGGCGGCCGGGGCGCGCTCAACCGCCGGGCCCAGCCGCAGCCGCCGCCATCTTGTGGCTCGGGGAGGGGGAGGGGGCCATGACTCACCTCGTCCGAGAGCTTCTCGCCGCCGCCGCCGGCCGAGCCCTGCTGCGAGGAGAGGCTCTGCTGTCCCTGGTGCTGCTGCCCGCGGCCGCGCGGCTCACCGCCCGGCCCGCCGCGGTGCCCCGGCCCGCCCTTGTGCGGCCCGCCGGGCCCCTGCTGGGGGCCGCCCGGCCCCTTAGGCCCGCCGCCGGGCGACTGTCCTTGTCCTTTCTTAGGGCCGCCGGCCGGGGTGGGGCTGGGGCTCGGCTTGGGCTGCGGCTGCCCCCCCGGGCCGGAGGGAGCCGACGAGGGCGCCGACACCGGGGTCTGCTGCTGCGGCGGCTGCCCCGCGGGCAGCGCGGACGGTGGAGGCGCTCCCGGGCCCGCCTGGCTGCCGGCGGGCCCCGCCGTGGTGGCGGCGGCTGAGGACGACGAAGAAGGAGGAGCGGAGGTCGACGCGGGCGGCTTCGGAGGCTCGGGCTTCGGCCCCCCGCCCGGCGGGCCGCCCGGGCCCTGCGGGCCGCCCCCCATGGGGCCGCGGTTCTGGCCCATGCCCATGCCGGGCGGCGGAGAGCGGAAATCGTGGTTGGGGCCGCCGCGGCCACCGCCGCCGCCACGCCGGTGGAAGCCGCCTCCACCGCCGCCACGGCTACGGAACCGATCCCGCGACATGGTGGTGATGGAGGGAGAGAGGGAGAAGGAGAGGTGCTCCAGCGGCGACTGCTGCTCCTCAGAGCCCGCTGCTCAAAATGGCGGCGAGCTGAACGGCCTCGCCGCCGCCTTTGTCCGCCCCTAATATAGTTTCCCCGCCCCCGGAAACCACCCCCTCCTCCCCGCTAGCCAACCACCGGCCTCAGCGGCGATGACCGACAGGCGCAGCCACCAACAGCATGTCCCTATTCTGCTAACTCTTTGATCTCATTGGCAAAGAACCTGCCCTCTGCCCATTGGCTCATTTGACCGCCGACGTTGGCACGGGATGATCCGTTAACCTCCGGTGTGCTGATTGGACAGTTTGATCGGCGGGAGGCGAAAACACGACAGGATGGCGGCTTGCGATTGGCTGCCTGGGCAGTCAGTCGGACGGGAGCCCGCCGGGCCGGCAGCCGGGCCGGGGCAGCCACGCGTTGCGCAGGCCGCCGCACCCGACCCGGCCCCGTTGGCACAGCACGGCACGGCACGGCAGCGAGCTCCGGTTAATCCCCTGTCCCGCACAGGGCACGGGGCCGCCACTGGCTTCAGCTGGAAAATTTTCAAATAAATACATTTTTTGATAAATATAGTTGGCTGCTTTTAGCAGAGTCGGCAGCCTTCACTTCTACTTTGCAATCAAATTTGATATAAAAAAATTCCTATTTATTCATTCAAAGCTGGTGGTGGAAACCCAGCTCTGATGTGGGAGGTCACTTTCACTCCATTTCGTTTGAAAAGCCGGACAGGGAAGCAGTGAAACTGAATTCCCAACCAAGAACAGCAATCCACAATTCACAAACTCCCTGGAAATGCAGGATACAGCCCTGGGCGCTGTCTCCTTGGCTGAAAAGAAAGTGGATGTCATTTCCCCCAAAATGTAAAAGAGCAAACTTGCAGTAGAAAAATAAAGCAGCTGTAAAAATTCATAGTGGTTATGGCCACGATATTCCACGTCCTAACAAAGAAAACAGGCCAAAAGTACTTTCTGTCTATTTAATGTCACTGGTTTCAGTAGCGTTGCACTGGAGGCATGCTAACATTCGAACAATGTTACGTTTTTGTACTTGCACTTCACCAGGGTTGCAATTCATCACGCACCCCAGCTCCCACTGATGTTTCACATTCTGTTTTGGGTCTGGAGAACCAAACCCCACATGAAACCCAAGCGAAGGCCACATTTGTTCTACCTGCACAGAAACTGTAACTGTTGTATTGTTGTGATAAAATCAATCAATCTCAGTATTTGTGAAGTCCTGGGCAGCCAAAGGCTGACTTCATTCTTAGCAAAATTAATTTCCCTGTGGCTTCACATTTTTTAAATAAAAATCTGCTATAGATCAATCTTGTCCTCCAATTAGCTATTGTACCCGCTGTACAATTTGACCAATTCCAAGTGCAGCAGAATGGAAGCCCCAAATTGTTTTAAAATGGATTCTCCGAGATGCCAGCCCCTCTCCGCGAGCAGTAAATGTTTCCACCACGAGGTGTCTCAGAGGTTAAGGAGCTGGAAGAAGAAATTCGGGACTGGCTCTTGCCGCACACCAACACTGGCATTCCCTCGTTGTCATGCCTGGTTACATCTGTTCAGAAAGAAAAAAAAAAAAAAGAAAAAAAATTAGTATTAAAGGGTTGGTTTTGCCTTTGTTGTGTCCTAAGTATAAGTGAACTGTATTTTAGGGAGCTATTAATCTTTAGCATCCTTTGAAAGAAAGAAAGAGTATAATTCTTCCCCAGTTCTGCAAAAATCTGCACAACGTCCCTAAGTCTGCGAAGTAGCTTTACATTTCCACATATCTGGTAGAGGCTAGGATATGATTACATGTTTTGTAACTGCAGTATGGATATTTACCCTGGGTTTGAAATCAAAGAAACATTGATGTCGCTATAAGGACTTGAAAGAAAAATGACCTCTGGTAACAATCACCTATTTTGTAAATATTCGCACTAGGCAGCTTGCTGTTTTCATACAAAAACAAACACGCAGAAGAAAGCTTGAGATTTTCTCCCCAGTATGTTCCACTCTAAATAAACATTGCATCTGAGACTGGAAACTCATTTTATGACTACTGCGATAACATTTGAAGTGGTTCTGTAGTATTTCTCCATGCTTCATATTAAACTAGTTATTTGGATGTTTCATGCATACATACATTAGTTTAGTTTAATAGGGGCTGTTGGGAGAAGTGAAAAAGGAGGGAGAACTTGAGACCCTTCCCTCACTCAAAATGTTAATACTTATAACACCAATGTTGCTATTTCTAAAGATTTTTTTCATACTGTACAACTGATTTACAAAACTTAATTAAGCCATGGTAAGAAGTGGTCCATGACTGAGGAGAAAAAGACCTGTAGCAGGCCTTAGAGGAATATATGAAAGAGGAATTAGGCTGACAGTGAGGTGTCTGCAGTTATGAATGTTTCAGCTGCCATCCAGCACAGGGTAATCTTCAGGTAAGAAAGGCATGGATCTCAGCAGGTGGTTGATTTAGATAATTTTTTCCCCAAACTGTTCCCTCCTCCTACAAACATAAACAAAAGACTGACAAGAAGAAATCTGCATTATCTCTATATTATTAATTGCAGATTGCAGGAGGAAAGAGCAGCATGTGTCCAACCTCCTAATTAAGAATAATTACCCCATGAGGTTCTGGTAAGTGTCCTACGTACAAACAATAAAACTGCATGAATCACAGTAACATGTACCACCACTAAAGAAGCAATTAAATGTTGTGAGGAAATGTGTCCCATTTTCTGGGGATTCCCTGGGCGTTTTTGACCAACAAGGGAACAGTTTAATGGCTGTTGGCACAAATTCAGGTATGTCACAGAACTAGATATGCTCAGGAATTTTAAAAATCAGGAAGCACAAGAGGAGTGGATGGAGATCAGAGCAGTGAGGCACTCAGAAGGTGCAAGGTAGCGTCCTCACCCTGCTGCAGTTTCTGCTAGTCAAGTCTGTGGTGCAGCGCTTGGATAAACCTGTCTGGAACAGCAGGGGTTTCTGCAGAATGGTTTCATTATTCCAGGGCTCAACACAGTCTCATGAACGATAGTTTCACCTTTTATAGAATAAAGCAGGAAGTAAAATGCCTGCAGCAACATTTGGCACATAAAGCTGAGAGGCAGGACGGAAGGAGTGGCTAGTAGCTGTTGTAACGGCTACCCAGCCACACCAGTTCTCAGCAACTTTCCTGTGTCACTTGACGATGAGAGTTCTCTCCCTCCTGCATTGTTTTCACTCCCTCCTTGAGCATGGATTAAGCCTGCTGTCCAAGAGGTTTTTCTTGTATACCATGACAAATATGCCCATAGGCCATTTTTTAACCCAGATGAGTGAAAGCAGGGTCATATGAGAGATTACAGTGAACGTCAAGCAAATTTATAGAGACTGAAAGAAGGAAAGGAGGGGTTGATTGTCTTTGCACAGTAACATCATTGATTTCAGTGGATATAATCTTGATTCCTCGTGGAACAAAAGAGATCCAAATCAGGCTCAAGAGTCTACAAAAAAGATAATATTGGATGTGCAAGGAGGGTCTGCTATCTGAACACTACTGACACCACACATTCACAGTTCTGCTGGAGACCATTCTTTCAACATGGAAGGGTTAAAGTTCATGTATAATTTCTCTGAACTAAATTAAGGTCTTGAAATGTCTTAAGTAGCAGTAGTTTTGAGTCCTCTGCCAAAATCCAAACTAGCATCAGAGTCACAAAAGAGACTTCTGTGAAAGAAGCATTCAGCAGACTGGTGAGGAAGTGCAAACTTCCGCGGTCATGTCCCCTCTTTTCCCTTTCCCTTTTCCTCCTCTCTCTACGCTTCCCGTGATGGGCAATGCAGCTGGTGTGGAAGGCCACAGGTGGAATCTCTAGCCTGTTTACAAATACTCTGCACTACTTCACAGATCCAAGGACACTGCTCTACCCCTCAGTGGTTTTTCTGACACTGCTTTGTGCTCTAGTCGTCATGAGGGAGGGCATAGTTGGTGATACTTGACAGGTAAGACAAGCACTGGGCCTGAAAAAAAAAGTCCATGGAATCATTGCACCAAAGAAGGAAATGTTTTACACTGCTATTTTATATGACCTGAGAAGTGTTATATGCCGCTGTTATAATCTAAGAAGTGCAAGTAATCATTCATACTCATGCAGTTCCCACTGCCACTGTATCTGACCACCTCACTACCTTTAACATATTTAACTTCATAACCTGGCTTAAAAATAGAGATCTCTGAGACTGGAAAGTTCTGTCACTTGTCCAAGATCACACAACCCACAGAAAGGCGAGAAGAGGAATCTGGTGTCTTGAGCATGGGAATAACTGTTTTTTCCCCTCCCCTGGCCACCTGTCTTCTCCTCTCTCAGCAGTAGCTGTGTTCTGCCAGTGGGCAGAATGATGCTTGTACACAGTGTGCGTATCTGCTGAAGGCACACTTGAGCATGCCAAGTCTGTCTTCCAAGAGGCTCCAAGAGCCCTCCGTTTCCAATGAAGTCAATTGGAGTTAAGGATGCTTACTGGCTTGCAGAAGCACTTAGCACAGTTGTACAACAAAGCCATGAATCTACACATTTCCTTGAGCTGTGGAGAGAAACAAGATACGCATAACTAAATTTTTTCCTACTGCCCTAAAGTTAACAGCTTCCATTCCTTCTATGAAAAGAATTGAAAATTTTGTCACTGACAATAAATATGTGACAAGAATGGAAGGTAGCTGTTAAAGAGAATCCTGTTCTTCATTCTTACAGATGAGACAAGAGCTCAACAAAAAACAGATACATCAGCTCTGCAAAAATACCAGCAGCTCTGAGCTGCAGTTCTGGTTAATGTTTGGCTATGCAAAGAATGTAAGTGGGGCAGAAACAGTGAGTATATTCACAATGCTGTATTTCATCAGACTGCCATGACTTTCCTAAAAATTTAAAGACCAGCAATGTCTTCTCTGTGTATTTTTTTTTAATCCACTGTTATTTCCAAAGCATAAACTCACTCAAAAGGGGAGACATTGGAAACATACAGGAGTTAACCATAAGAAAATTAGAAAACCTTTTTTATATAACATGAAAATGGCAGAAATATTGAAATAAACAGTTTTATTCTGCATTTGGAACAAGTGATGTACTTACAGCATGAAATTCAGGATCATGTTAGAAAGCAGCAACCAGAGTTTGTCAGTGGGTGCTCCTGCATAACTTACAACAAAGAACCAAGAGCAGGTCTCCAAACAACAGAAATGGCCAAACAACTCCATAGATTATTCATGTCATTTTTCAGTAACTCTCAGAAGACAAAGATAAAATTAATACTGCTGTAGCATCAGACAGTTGAATAGACTCCGCAGAGGATTATAAATCTGACCTATCCCAGGCAAAATTTGTGAACTTGAGCTCAGATTTTGCAAAAGTCTCAGCTGACTTTTTTTTTTTTTTTTAATTAGCTTTGGCGTCTTATTATGGCAAATAATACTCTCTAAACATCATGGTATCACAAAGCCTCGCAGAGCCTGCAAGCTGTCTGGAACAATGGCTCATTGAGGTCTTACTAATCTCACCCTATTTTTCTCTGGGTGCTCAGTGATGACAGCTTGTTGCCAACACTAACTCTTCCAGGGCTGATCAAAGAAGCACAGGGCTATGTCACAGGAAGGAAGTTTACACAGAGTGGGAGTTCAGATTTTCAGCAAGAAGAGCTGATGAAAAAAAAAAATAAGCAAAGACACAAAAGCAAAGAGAAAATTCCTATTTCCTCTCTTGTGCCTTGACAGAAGAATCTGCTAGGAGCCTGGTACAAAACTTCTGTTACTAAAAGCCTCGTCTCCATTAGAAAAACTTGCCTATAAATCTCTATTTGTAGCACAAGCAAGGCATGAATATAGCTGGAAAACAGTTAATGACCATGTAAGAATATCAACTGCAACAAAGATGAGTTTTCTGCTTGCTTTCTATGCTAACCTCCAGCCGCAATCTGCTATGGACTAGATGCATCGATGTCTCAAGGATATATCTAGCTGATGGGCTATAGTTAAATAAGAAATTTGGTTCTCTTCTCCCTCTGAGTTTTGGGCTTCTACCACAGACCTTTTCACAATAAAGCACCAAAAAATAAGCTTCAAAAGCACTACAAGAAACAGTGACTTGTGGATGGCATACGACAATTTTTAAGGCTACAGAGTAAAAGAAATTGATAGTCACTGACACAGAGTAGCATCAGCTGTTTATAATACAGAATTAGATGTAAAAGTATAGATCTGCATTTGTACACATTGGTCACTGTCTGTTTAAATATTTCATGATGTATGCAATTAAGTTCCTTCATCACTGTTGACTCTGTGATTTTAGAAATCCAGTGTACTTACCATTATCTATGTTCTGGGCTTATTTTCTCATTTCCACAGGGTTGCACAGTGACAATGAACGAAAACAATTTCCTTTGTATCTATAACCAGATTCACTTTGGGGATCTGAGAACTGCCATATTTGGTGTGTGAAAACTTATGTCTGGCATGTTTGGAAACAAAAGCCTGTCTGATTTAGACTTTAAAAGAAGATGCAGAATAGATTTATAATGATTGTAATTAGAATAAAAGCGTGATTGCACTGAACTTAAATCCTGGTCCAAATTTCATATACACCCACAAATCTATCCAAATAGAAATTAACTTCATAATTAATAGTGGATCACTCCCATTACAAAAAGACACTATTAATTATGGATGACGCTTGTATTTCTTCCTAGCTGTTTACATCTTTTCACCCTCCAGTTCATGGAGTGCTCTGGATAATGCAGCGTGTACAAATAAATGCCTCAGATGTAAGTGACTACTCCGCTCTCGTCCTGCCTGCACACAAGATGACCTGCTCCTGGATGTTCTTATCAAGCAAAATACAGAGGGGCATTTGTTAGCACGAGCAGAGCTAGAATATTCTCTTTAGAGTTCAGCTTCCTCCTTTCATCCCACCCACCACCAGACACTTCCTGACATTTCTCCTGCAGGCAGAGCAAGGCAACTGCTATTTTTTTCCCCCCCTTTTGCAACGGCTGCTTCTTCAGTAATCTGTGAGTATTGGGGGAAGGGGACGTTATCTCTACAGCAAACACAGCCCGGCAAGTCTGGGACGTGAGGGGGTGTTTCAGGATGAAAATAGGCCCCTGCCAGCCCTTCTGCATTTGTGTATCTATGACTAAGCACGCTGAATGCATTGCTTTTAAACTTGGCTTTTCTCTTTCCTTGATCTGTGTGGTTTCCAAGCCGCCTGCTCCCCTTTGTCCTCGCAGCCCCGGGGGATCTCGCAGAGGCAGGTCCCTGACATCACCAGTGCCAGAGAAATGCAAATCCCGCCTGGCGAGCCAGCCAGCATGTGCTGGGGGACAAAGCCAGAGCAGCTCCAGAGCTGGGAGACAAACCTACCTCGCTGGGACTGCCTGCCCCGCCCCCCCCCCCCGCCCCGCGAGCCTGCTCAGGCACCAAGGAGAGACTCCACTACCAGTTGTTTTTCCACTGAAACATTCATGGCTTTTGCTTACGTCATTCCAGCCCTGCCTTGGAAGTGTCTGCAGTACAGGGCCACTAAGAACTAAGAGCTTTTGGCAGTTCTGCCCATCTCTGGGACAAAAAAAGCTGCTGGCTGCTCATCTCCGGCATTGTCACTACTACTCAGCTGGGAAGGTGCCTCTGGGTTCAAGAGGCCAGTACAGAGAGCAGGAAATAGAGATGCCAGGCTCCAGTTTGTCTTGCCTAGACCAGACTCAACCTCATTCCCCAACAAAGCCTCCTCTAAGCTTTAAACAGAGTCTTCTCTGTGTACCGCACCCAAGCCAGATGTGCTGTGGGCCGGGACTGAGGGAGGCTGTAGCTCCTGCTGCCATGAGCCCAGTGCATCTCTCCACACCTGATGCAGAATTGGCCTCTCGTCACATCCAGTCCCAGTCCCCTACAATGACGGGGACAAAGAAGTGCCCAAAGCACCACATTTTAACTCCAAGCCTTCCTTTCCTTCATCTTTCATGTTCCCTCAATTCTCCAAGTTCCGTTTCCTCAGTTTTCTCATCAGTCTGTCCCTGCTCTCAGGCCATCCTATGCCACAACCACACAGCACTGTGCTGGGTCCATCCCTGGTATCACGTGCCAAGTGAATGGGTGCATATGCTGCTCTTAACAAGTCTCGTGCCCGTTGGCTGGACTAGATGCTTGTCCTTGTGTCACAGTGTCCATGGGAGGCCAAACACCGTCTCCATCCTGGCAAAAGGTGGCATTTGCAGAGGGATTGAGTACAACCTGAAAGAATCTCTGGGTTTTGCTCAGAAGACTCCATTGGCGTTAGCACGTTCTAAGTGGTGCAAAGCTTGTTTGTACAGGAGTGACTTGCCAGTATAGCTATACTGGTCTGACCTACGCTGGTTCAACCTTTCCTAATGCAGTGTCCTAGGAGTTCGGCGAGGTAAGGCTTTGCTAACTCTGCAGTCCCATCTTTTTATACAGGACATCCTACATTGTTCTTCTGAGCTTCTCCTTGGACCCCAGATGCAGGTACAACATACGCAACAGCCGTGTTTCTAAGCCCACCTCACAAAGTCTGTCCTATTTGGACGCTCATTGAGCTCATTGAAAACAGGATCATTCATTGTTATTAATTTGTGTTTGGCCTGAAAGTACACAGCACTACTGTAAGCACCTGCAACCGCAATTCTCTGAAGAGAACCTGAGCTGGAACAGAGGAAGGAGTGCTTAGATCTCAATATGTACAGCTGGCAGGTTTTCTGGGTGATCTATATTCAGCTGTGCATGCCCGTGGGTATGGGGAAAGATCATTCATCCAGTTCATTGAACTGCAGCCTGCATGTGAAAGGAGTTTCATGGTTTCTTTTTTAAATGTCACTGTTTTAAAGACGAATAGTCTCACGCAGAATTGTGCAGCAGATTATAATACAGGCACTCCAGGGGTAAATTAAAAAGCAATTCAAAAACAATACTGTGGAACAATCTTATCTTTTCCCTGCCTTATCCAGGCGTTTATCTAGGTCTGTTCTGCACTAGTTATCACCACATTATCTACATATTATACAGTGTCTTTTTTAGCCACATTAGTACATATACAGTTCATTCAGAGTCGAAAGCAAGTCAGGTCTGAACAAGCTGGAAAACATCCTGCTCTAGTTCAAATGCCCTATTCAGGGAACGAGCTGAGAGATGTCTGCAGAATACACCAGGGTTGATCTAGTTTTAAATGGTCCATGCTTACTGTCACCCTCTCATCTGTCCACAGTATTAGCTCAAGCAAACCTTCCATCAGACATAAATTTCAACAGCATATGGTTGTATTATGGTCTATTTTAATGACAGGATCTATTTCTAACAAAATATTTTTTTTACTGGTCTAAAAGCATTTTCACATGCATGTTGAAAGTTCAAATATTTCCATCAACTCCCTAATTTACTTATGAGAACCATGGAATGAAATAAAGATGTTCATTCCCGTTAGCATGCTTGAACAAGTTATATTAAATTTTCATTTTATAAAATACTATGGAGATTTACAATGTAGCCCCAAGAAGTTATAACAGCTTTTTCGAGTCTTGTGACGCTACTGGAATTCTCATGGTATTTTAAGTTATTCTGAATGTCTGAGCATTTGGAGTTGTGATTACATGAAAATATAGGTTTAATTAAAACAAACAACTCGACCCACACACACTTTCTAAACTTCAGCCTGAAAATGTGAAAGCAATGCACTATAATGCCTCAGAAGCCCAAGGTCAAAAAGAAAAAGCAACTTTGTTATCCTTAAGATCTTAATTCATAAACCAGCCTCATCTTTTACAGTCTTCCTCCTGACTTCTGAACAATTGGATTTCTCAACATTGTTATGAATTGTTTAGATAATGTATAAATATTTATATTCTAAGAGGGCTATTGACTTTATTGACTTTTTTTCTTTCTTTGTATTTTCTACCTTCCCAGAAAATCCCATTCAGAATGTTCAGATGATCTGCACATGTACAGCACATCTGTGCTGTTACACACATGCTTCTGGAGAATCTGTGTGCGCACAGTGGCCTTTTATGCACAACATCCACACGTCATGCCATCTGCTCAAGGCACGAGTGGACATGTCTGAGGCAACCTTGACATGTGGCAGCCCTATATTTAGACTACATTAGAATTTCTAACTATTCAAAACCCGATACCAATACAGACATTAAGTCATATTTAAATATTTTACGGTTACTATATTTTGGGCCCATTTAAAAAGATTAAAATATTAATTCTCTTCATCTGTAGCTATCTATGGATAAAAGTAATTTTTGAATAATTATTAAGTTTCACATCAAGCTCGCAGTTTACATATAGCATCTTTTGTCATAAAAAAATCCCAAATTCTTTAAGAAATTTCACCGCATGACTCATCAACTAGAATTATTTTATACTTGAGGATGAGGATTATTGCGTAAGTGAGAAGCATTATTCATAACTTATTAAATTATTACATTAATTATTTCACTGTCCTTGGAATGCAGTAATTTCTAAAGAGAGGCTTGACAGGATTTCCTAAATGAATCCCAGTATTATGTATCTAGCATTTTAGGCCAGATGAAGGACAGTGTTTATGTAAGGATCACTTCATTCACCATTGAAATGCAGCTGCTGCTTAATAAAATCCTTTAATTGTGCAAATCAGATAAACCTAGGAAGGGGAGATTTCTCTTAAAGACAAAGTTTTAATTAGCAGTTAAGATTATTTAAGTAGTAAGGAGAAGGGAACACATTGTTCTCATCAACTGCTTGTGGGTGCTGGTGATGTTTGACATTGTTCACAACAAAAAAGACAACAACCTGTATCTTACACATAGTTTCAAATTCTTTCTTAAGAGGCCTATGCCTTGCTAACGTTTTGAGCCTCTTAAATATTGGAAAGCGTGAAAATGAAAGTCAACATTACAAAGCTTTAAATATTTAGGTTTTAACCTTGAAAGGTTATGCTGATTTTTGCAACTGAAATGTGACCTCTCAGGTATTTCAGGTTAAACAGATATGCAAATCTTCATGGGATTAAGTCCTCACAGTCTGTAGAAACAACCCTTATATGAACTTTTGATCAACACCAGATGAGGAAAAATGTGGTCAAATATAAACCATCCATTCCAACATTAAAACCACGGATGTTTTACAGTTGTACCAACAAATGTTAAATTAACTAAAAATTACATAATGGTTCGTTCATGAGTGATGCCATGGAGGCACAACAAAAAAATACCCAGATTGGTTTATATTCTCAGGCTGATTCTAATAAAGGGAACAACCCAAATGTCCTGCAGATACTTCATGCCCTCTTCAAAACCACTGTGCAGTACGTTCAGCACAGGAAGGAAGCACTTCTAGGCTCCACGGCAGCACAAAATTAAAAGTGAACGGACTTGGGCTGAAACTGGTGTTAAAATCTTTCAATGCTTTGGGTTTGGAACGCAATGACTTTGTTCAATTATGGTTTGTGCTGTGTTGAGCATCCTGTTGAATAAACAAATACATACCCTCTCCAACAGGAAAGCTGCAAGTCCAACGTGTCAACTTCTGGAGCATTCCTGAAGGGAAGTCGCAACAATCCAGGTCTGCCCCGCACCACTGGGTCCATCCCCCAAGGCCGCCTCACCGCTGGTGTTGGGTACAAGGCTGGGCACCCTGGGGGTGAGCGGGATGCCAGGCCGCAGCATGCACATTGCATTGCGCCACAGAGGTGTGACACCATGAGTTGGGTGCTGCGCGGGGGCACCGTGTGATGGCCAGCCACGCCTGAGCACCTCGGCCTGGTGGCATGTGAGGTGCGGCAGGGCGAGGCGTGGCCTGCCCTCGGTGCCACGACACCTCACCGCCACCGCGCACCACCACAGACCAGGCCTGGCGGCCATGCCACGAGGTCACAGCCCTCTGTAGCCACCATAGGGCCAGTCGAGGCCCACCAGGACCTGGGGCGAGCCTGGCGCTTGCCACCCCGAGCCCGCCCAAGGTGGGGGGTGCTGGGCTGGCCCGCGGCCCCCCGCGGGGCCCAGCGCCCTGGGGCAGCCACCCAGCCCGGCCCTGAGGAGGCGGCCGCGCGCCTGCGCGGGGTGGGGGGGGCGGGGGGCGGGGACACGCGGCCGGGCGCAGGCGCGTGGCGCATGCGCGCTGCGGCCCCGCGCTGGGCTTGTCGTTGCAGCTTTAAGAGGGCTCGCGGCCTGGCGGGTCCGGCCCCCCCGCCGCCCTGAGGGAGCCGCCGGACCCCCGCGCCAGCCCCCTCCCACCGCAGCACGGCGCGGGGCCGGCCCAGGCACCCCGCCGAGCGTCCCCCCGGCGCCCCCCGAAGGGGGGAGAAGGCTGAGAGGGAGTGACCCCCGGCCCCTAGCCCCGGGCTGGGACAGCTGAGGGGGGGCGCAACATGGCGGAGGCCAAGGAGGAGGGGCCTGGCCCCCGTGCCAGGGTGAGTGGGGGGGCGCGAGGGGAAGTCAAAGGGGAGGGGTCAGGGGGCGGGGTCAGGGCGGGAGGGGGCCGCGGCCCGGGCGGCGGGGCATCGCCGGCCCGCGGGGATGCGGCGTGCGAGGCGCCGCGGCCCCCGCCGCTGTCCAGGGCCCTGACAGGCGGCCCCGCCGGGCCGGGGAGGGGGCCGGCGGCCGCCGAGCGGCCGGACCTGGCGTGCGGGGACCCCTCCAGCCCGGGCCCGCGTCGCAGCTGCCTGCTCGCCCCAGGCCGGCCAGCAGCGCTGTCCCCTCCGGCCTGAGCCACGCTGCCTCTCAAGGGCTCCTTAGTGTTCGCTTAGCTCTTCTTAAGGAGAGCGTCCAGACATCATTTTCAGAAGCGTCTTGGCGTCACTGACAAAATAAACTTACAGCTAACTAGGATCCATCATCACTGGCTGTCTCCTTGTTTAAAACACGGCGTTCTTGCTGCTCTTCTGAAATTTGTTTCAATTGTCCATATCAAGCCATAGTGAGTCAAGATGGCAGTTTCATCCCGTTGTTAGGTACCAGGGCTGTTACCGTTGTGTGAGTACCATTAGCCACACAAATCCTGAGGCTCAGTCCTTCGTTGCCACAGCTTGGTCTGTAAGTGCAGTAGGCACACTCATCTACTTGAAGAAATTGTCTTTTAACCAAAAGGAAGGTTCTTTGTGGCCCACACCTTGTAGTCTGTGAAGTAACTGAGGGAGGCTAACTTTTACGCTCAAAATAATCTTGCAACAAGTCAAGTCCTCTTTCCTGCATGTGTGTAACTTTTGCTGGAAAGCTTTCCGATCGCAATGAGATCAAGTCATATTTGTGGTTGCGTGGAAGAGTCCATAGTCCGCTGCAAGACACGGAGCTGTCCAGTTCCCTTTTCCCAAAGATGAAGAAGTTTTCCCATTCTCCAGCCTTGAGAAAGATGAGGACAGTAGCTCAGGTTTTTCCATTCCTGTATGTGGGAGAAGTTTAATTTGCTGAATTTATTTCAGGGAACGTGAAACTTGTGACTGTGGTGAAATTAATTGCTGCTAAACAGAGCAGTTGACCTTCCAGGGTCTAATTGGAGGAGTTGCGCAGACATTGTTTGACTGCTCTGCAGTTACAGAAAAGACCATCGTCGCTGAATTGACTCAGACCCATATCTTTCAGACACTTGTACTTATTTATGAGCAAACTCAAACAATTTTGCGAAATTGCTCACAGATATTACATAAATGTTTAAGTCTTTTGGGGGAATCAAGATTTTGGCTGTCTGCAAAAAGTTTAAAGGGAAGTGGCTACATGTAGGACGATAACTTAAGGAATCTTAAACTTCATTCCTAGTCATTGAATGTTAGTGGACATAGGGAAAGACTTTTACACCATGAGGATAGTCAAGTATTGGAACAGGTTGCTCGGAGAGGTTGTGCATGGTGTCTAGTGGTCTCCTCATGCTCGTTGCCTTGATATGCTCAATTCATCTGTCAAGTTACCTGGCATTACCAGCACACAAAAAAGGAAGACTGCTCTTTTTCCTCTCAAGCTTGCCAATTATCTGCTAAGGAATAAGAAAGTATCATCAAGTTAGTATCATCTTCATTGGTCTTAGGAAAAATTACTTCTCTATTGGTTGGCCAGTTATCCACTAGGTGGTAAGTCAAGAAGTCTCCATCAATTATTGCTCCACTTGTCCCTGTACATTATGGAAAGCCTTTTGTGCTGTTGGCATTGATAATGTTCTCAGCTCCTGCAGTAGCAGAGAACTTGTTTGGTAAAGTTTCGGGATGGTCCTGAAAAGTGGAGTTGCCCCAGACAAGTAAGTAAGGAAAGAGGAAACACAACTTGCCCAATCCAGCTTGAAGGAAAATACCTTCCTGGTCCCAAGTCTGACAGTGAGGTTAATCAGTTAATCTTAATTGTGCCAGAAAGGTTCCAGTGAGATTTTTAAAAATAAATAGTAGCACCAGTGCACTGCATTCTATCAGTTTGTAATTTTCCGAGTCAGGGAGGTGAATTTCCTCATCTCCCTCCCCATCTCAAAACCAGTTTATGCACCAAGATGTTCTTGAGGAACATGAGGAGAAGTGAATCCCTCCTGGTTGCTTGAAGGAATGATGGAACCTGGAAAGAATGAGATTAGCATACCATAAATACAGCATACTTGGATCTTCCATTAAAGCCATAATTAACGAAGTCTTGCAAGATCTGCATGTTCCGTTTCTCTTCCTCTTAGTGGACCAGTTCCCATTCAACAGGAGAACATGATGATGGACTTCTCCAAATCCTGTGCCTAAGGAATAATGAGCATTTCTTATAAAAAATTCTTTTCCTTTATATAGGAAAAAAGACTAATTTAATGATTCTTTCAGAGGGGAACTTCGGAAGTGCTGGTATATTCAGAATTTTTCTTTTCAATATTAAAATATTTTGCAAATTCTGCAATTCCAGAAGCATATATACTGAAACTGACAGTTTTCGAATCCCATTGATAAGCAATTGTCATCTTTTAGCTCAATCCACAGTAATGAGCAACAAACTAAAAAAGAAAGGTTTTGCCAGTGTAAGATTAACATAGAAGTTTGTCTAACTTTGATTTTTTTAATAGTACCTGCAAAGTTTTTATGGCTAAGTTCTTATTTTAGAGGTGGTTAATTTCTGTCCAAAATCAAAACGTGTATTTTCTGAGGAAAATATATCAACATATTCAACTTTTCATCCTTATTAAATAATATAAATATAAACTTGAAAGGTGTATGCTTGTATGGTTTTTTATTTAGTTTATAAAAATATTTGTGGCAAATTGACTTTTATTTGTGTATAATATCATTGTTTTGAACAGTTTCTATTTTGAATAGGATGATCATTTATTTACAATACTCTGTCAACCCATTGAACTAGACAGAACAATTGGAGCTGTACAGTGTTAACTACTGAAATTTGAGACTTGGGCTTTTGGAAAATAATTTGGTGTGAATAGGTGAACACCTGGGCGTCTACATCAACAAAACAGTTGCAAAAGATTTTTAATTTTGCATGGCTTTAAGTAAAAATTGAAGGAGGTCGTCGCATTTAGAAAGTTTTGTTACTGAACTCCTCTTGAATGATACAAAGACAATGAAAACATTTCTCTGCAAAGGCTTGTGCATCCCTCAAAGGATGCTTTGATGTTATAAACTTTGAATTCACCTTCTGAATTCTAAAAATAAGCATAATGGATCTCAGTCTTTTGCATTAGGACTTTTCACGTTGTATAAAATACAGGAAAGTTAAGTAAGCTCTTTATGCTCACTTCAAGGCCCCTTGTGTGATTAGTATAGTGACAATTAATTCTGAAATCACTCCCAACATCCTTGAAGTGGTTGTCTCAACTTTTCTCTCATTTAATGACTGTTGTATCCCCATTATTCCTTCCAGACATTCCAATTCACATTGGCCTTTCCCTAAATGAGTCTTGTAGCAAGCTTTATCTAGTGAACTTTCTTCAAGGCTTTGTGTCAGTGACTGACTCTGCTCAGATGATTTCCATCATCCATTTTATAAGTGCCATAACAGCATAAAAGCAGCGCTCTTGTACTTCGCTCCTGCTTTTGCTCTTAACACTTACTCTCTATGATCATCTAAACTCTTCAAATTAAAGCTTCTCCAGCAGAGAATATTTCATCAAGGGCATGTTAGCAGAATCGTGTGTGCTCTCAGTGTCTGTCATCTTAGCCTGTATTCTGCTTTACACTCTTTGATAGAAAAAAAAAAAAAGTGTTTCTGCAGGGGCAAAAGAGGGAGATGGGTAGAGTACACCCGCAAGGTTGGGGGTTTTAATTAGTTGTCCAGTGGAAAGATAAAAAAGAGAGTGAGCAAGAGTCAATCTGGGAAAATAACTTCAGGATAAAGTGAACTCTGTTATTGGAAGGGATCAGTAGAGTGCTTCATGAATGCTATAGGTGTGAGGCCGTGATAAACTAATCCTTGGATGTTGCTGATCCCAGGAGCAGTTACTTTATTTCTAGAAGCTCATACCAGGCTGAAGCAAAACCCATGTGACATCTGAGTTTGAAAGAGATTGAAATCTGCTATCACGAGCTGCTCTTGAACCATATCAGGAAAAGGGAGACCGATTTAAGTGTCGAGCAGGCTGCAGATCGGTGCTAACCTCATGACCTAGAGTAGATGGTGTGTATTACCTTACTCTTTTTCTTTGGTTCTTTGGAAGTTCTACTCAGAAATTTCAAGGGCAAGAGAAAGTTTAAAAGACTGTAGCTGTGCTTTACTGAGATGGAACTGATCAAAAAATTGCATGATGTATTCTGTCCTTTCTGTAAATACTGGCTGAAGAATGGTGGTAATGTATTTAGCTTTGGTTACCATATTTGCTCTCTGCTTTAGATCTGTTTAATTTTAAAAGTAGCTTGAAGTATTACAGGGCTTACATATACATTAGAAATCTTTGAAGTGTGTTGTGTCTAATACCTCTGAAGTTTTTAGTAAAAAATGTATGATAATCAGTTACCATTCTAATAAAAGTTTATTACAGCAGATTTTTGGTAACAAAACCAAAACTTAAATTTTACGTTTGGTCCTTTTCCCTTTTGATAGCTGGTCCAGATTCAGAAAAATATTTGAAGTCTTCTAAGAGGTTGGAGAAATTTAATATAAAAAAATTTGAGTCTTGGTCCTGAGTTAGCTAAGTACTTGGATCTGAGAGCCATCAGGATTAGTAGTTACTAAAGACCCCAGTCTTTATGTGTTAGACTTTTGCTGTCCGCAGTGGTGGTCAGAAAGCACAAGCTCCACACAGAAGATGGCACAGGAGAGCACAAGCAAAGTGCAGGAATCCTGGACTCTTCTGAACCAGCAACCACCGTGAAGTTGCCTTTGTGCATTGCTCTGCTGTTCTGTGCTGAAATGGACTTTGCAGACTGTGCTGTATTTTAGGTGAGAAATAGAGGACAAAGAGTTGTAGGAAATTCTTGGGTTTACTTTCTTAGTGGAGAGTGTAGAAATAAAAGTTTTCCGTTTGCGCTCTTTATGCTATAAGCTGTACCCACAAAATAGATACCTGTCTAGTCTCACCCAGGTGCTCTGGACTCTTTCTGCCATCAATGTAAGCGATGGGAATCTCTGAAAGATCCATCTGCTCAGTCCAGGGCAGGATGAATTGCTGCTGCAGGTATCTCTTCATTTCCAATGGAAAGAGAGGAAACCTGAATCACTAGCTTAATAAACTAGTGTTTAGTTGTCTAAATTTAGGTGAGAAGAACCTGAGACAGAATTAGCACAACAGTACAGAGTTATTCCTACAGGAGGCATTTTGGAGTACTTGCTTTCTTTTATTATTTTTTTGAGTAACTTGTGTGTAGTTTTTTGAATTTTGATATTAGTTACAACAGTCTAAAAAGTAAATGGAGAGATTTAATCATTAATAAGTGTTGTTATTTGCTCAAGAAAGCTTTTATGAAATACAGTTTAGTTAATGCAGACTATTAACAGGTCTTGATTATGTTTAATATTAGCCTGGTAGGAATTGTTACAGTGCTCTATGAAAAAATTACACTTTTGTGTGTTTATTGGCAAAATTCCTGCTATCTTGAAACTTATTAAATTGATTGCTTAAATATATTTTTAAAAAGTTTCGCTGGGAGGAGGATGCCTATATAAGATAAGCTTTACCTCCATCACATCTTTGCAGGCAAAAGAATCAAGCAGACGTGGGTCAGTATTTTTTACTGCCTGGCTGTGATCGTTGTTCATGTCCTTGCAGGTGCTCTGTGTGGATAGTCTTGTTTGTTCGTGTAACAGGGCAGTTCTGGAGTGCTCCATGAAGCAATCACACAGGACCTTAGCTGAGAGCTCTGATCACATAGTACTAGTGTTTTTTCTGCCTGCTTTTACAGGTGTTCAGGCATTTCATTCTGAAGAGCCTTGGATACTTGTAATAATCTGTGCGAAGAAGGTGGAACATCCAACTAAGCTGCCTATTGTAAGGACCACTTCTTCATAGCAAAGGAAAAAAACAGAAGCCAACCAGGGCAACAACTACAAACAGGACTGGAATTGTAGCCACCTGAAAGAGACAAATGCCCGTTTTTATAAGAGCAGGAGAGGAGAAAATTGTAGAGCTGTACAGGAATGTGGAAGAGAAGCAGAATAGGCATGAAGGAAGCCAGAGTTAGGAAGGTACTTTGAAAATTAAAGTGGATCACATGATTGCTTTTCTCTCTTTAAGGACAGAAATACTGAAATAGAGAGAACTGAATATACATACAGGCTCTCCAGTTTTCACCATCAATTGTTGTTGCTGGCAACAAACTCTTACAAGAAGGGAAAAGACTTGCAGGACCTAATGGTAGATGAGATGATTCACCAGTGTGTGCCTATTAACATATAAACCATTCTGTGAAGGAGGGCTGATAATCCCTGCTGTGTTTATCAACAAGCAGAAGGTGCTAAATTTGTAAATTTTCCCAATTTGCATGCAAAGCCATCTTGTAGGCTTCGTTTCTGAGGACGCATCATAATGAAAAGCAGACGACTTAGGTTTTATACGTGTTTCACTTTTCTTTAAAGATTATTTACAGAGAGCTGGGGTTCCTGCCCACCCCCCCCACCCCCCATTAGTAGCATAACTAGTAGTAAGCAGTTACTGACATGGTTAATTATCCTCTTGGGGGAGACATTGAGTAAGGGATCCTTCCGAGGTTATAGTACTGGTCCTCCACTGCGGATTGTTAGTTTCATTGCTTCTTAGTTGTATTATGTGGACTGGCTTTCCCTTAAAATACATGGTGATGGCTCTTTCTTAATGAGCTACTCGGCTTCTGAGTTAAACGGAATTAAAAGGATTGCATGCTTTGCAGAACATAATCTTCTAAATAGCTATACTTTTGAAAGCTTTGGCCAAAAGTATATGTTTGTAGTCTGGGAAATGCTGTCTTTCTTGTGGGATGCTGAAATATGTAAGTGAACTGAAATACTTAGTTGTGAGTAATTACTTGCTGAGTATCACAGCAGAAACATACATTGTTATGATACGGACCTGCTCTGATTTTGGTGATTTTTACATCCCTGTAACTTCAGTTTAGTTTCTCTGATTTAGGCTGTGAGAAATAGGAATTATCTTTATTGCATCTTACAGATTTAGTGTACGCAAAATCCTAGTGTCAACAGTTGTTTGTAGTGTTTTAACCAGCAGCAGCAAAGTTCAGTGCATAGCCAGGCGTGAGGTTTTGAGGGGGAAGTTGTTTTTAAGAAAGCCTTTACTGTGGATGTCTTGGTTTGTTTGCTTGATGTTTTTTGTGTCTGTGTGTGTTTGTTAATTTGCAAAGCCCACACATCTAGCAGGCTTCAGATCAGCACATCAAACTCGTGTCTTTGCAAAAACCATTGCAAGGTGAAGCCATCCCGTGTGGAGCTGCTGCCTTCTGAAATCCGTGGGTTTGTGGGTGGATGGGAAAAGGGCTCGACCCCCGCTCTGTTTTTGATAGGTATGGATTAAACCCACCAAACATTCAGAAGTAAGGCACGTTGTAACTTCTGTGTGTTTGACAGGCTCATCTACTTGGCGTCATGTAGGTTGGTAACAGTCTGCAGCTTGCGTGTCTGTGTGTGTGTCTGGGTGTCTGTGTCTGTGTGTGTGGTGGATAAGGAAACCAAGAGGTTGACAGGGGCTTTATTTGGAATTGGGCCATGAATATTCAGCACATTCAGGAATGTCAGGAGAACCTGGGGACAGAAAGGGGCAATACACTAACATGCTGGACCACTCCCCCTGATTTCTGGTGATTCTAAAAATGGACAAATGAAACGGTAGCAGCATGTGCCTAAACCTTCTTTCCTGAAAGTTCAGAATTGGAGATGCATAAGTGAGACGGAAGGTAAAACTCTGTTTCTTGAACAGGAAGATGGGGAGCCACAAGAAGCTGAAAAATGCCTGCCTTTGTCTTTTTACATGTATAGGCAATTGTTTGGGATTTGCCTTTAAAAGCACTCATCATACTATCCATTTAATTGCCCTTAGATTAGATTTAAAATCATCTTTCGAAGTCCGGGGCATGGCTCAGATGCCCAGGGGAGCCTCCAGGACACCCCTCGCAAAACCTGCCAGGCTCGCGCGCTCTCCCTCTCCCATCCTCACCTATGCAGGGCGATGTGCGGCCCCCCACCAGCAAACCGCCAGGGTGCCTGGGTGCCAGCCGGGGTGTCAGGGTGCCAGCCGGGGTGTCAGGGTGCCTGCCTGGGTGCCAGCCAGGGTGCCAGCCAGGGTGGCAGGGTGCCAGCCGGGGTGCCTGGGTGCCAGCCGGGGTGTCAGGGTGCCAGCCAGGGTGCCAGCCAGGGTGGCAGGGTGCCAGCCGGGGTGCCTGGGTGCCAGCCGGGGTGGCAGGGTGCCAGCCGGGGTGCCTGGGTGCCAGACCACACGTTGGCCGGGGTGGGCGGCTGTCCGGCACGGAGGTCCGGGGCGGCTAGGGGGCTCTGCAGCCCGGCACACCGCGCCGAGCTCTATGGCTCGCCTGACCCCGCCGGGTTCCCTTCCTGCCGCAGTGGTTCTTTTCCTGTAGCAGGTATCTGCAGCAGGCTGGCTCTTTGTTACCCTCTGCTCTTCCCTCCTTAGGTGCTCCGAAGGTACGAATCGTTAGGTCTGTCCGTGTTTCGGTGGAAAGCAGCTCCGGGAGAGACCTGCTGCTTAATTCTGCTCGTGTCGTGGAGTTTTCCCGTAGCAGAGGTGCAGCGCGGTTGGCTGGCTGCCTGGCATCCCTTCCAGGGATGTCATGTGTAAAAGGTCAGGGAATGCTTCCTGAGCTCACTGCACCTGGTTCAAGAATAGCAATGACAGTTTAAATTACTTTTTTTTTTTTGGTGTCCTTTTTAAATGGTGTTCTTCCTTATCAGTTTAATGAATTCCGAAGTGGGGGGGTTATGGTATGTATATAGGGACAAGGAGGCTGCACAGAGAAAAAACTGAGAGTCGTGCTTGACTTTTTAATTGCAGTTTTCTTAACATCTGCCTCCTTCCTGCAGTTTGCTTATGGATGCAGTAAAACCTAGGATCAAACTTCAGAAGGCTTGCTAGAAAGATACGTGCCTGTGTATGTGGAGTTGTTCCGTTGTTTTGTTTATTTTTTTAAAGAAATTCTCTATTTTGCATACAAAACAAGGTTGTAGCTGCAGGCAGCTTTTCCCTTTATATTGCACGAAAATAATCTATTAATTGTTTGATCTATGGATACTATGGCAACTTTGAATGGTGTTAAAGTATTAAACGGGTTTTTGGTTAATTCAGATTAGCGCATTGTATTAAAGTGTAGACGGTGTCTTTCTGTCACCCGCTCCAAGCAAAGATGGGTTAGTGCTAGTGAAATATTTTATTTTTTTTATAAAAGCAGTATTGTCTTTATATAAAGAGCAGTTAATTTAAAGCAAAACACATTGCTTCCAGGAATACCTAATTGTTTTGTCACCATTTGTATATTCTTGTTTCATTTATTTATTTATTACAACCTGAGTACACAGAGCATTGCTTTGTGTACAATGCTAGCTAATGAGACAGGTCACTAAGAAAGATACATTGTAAAACATTTAATTTGCTAATATCAAACTTAAACTGTTCTGTGTTAAACTCTTAAGGAATGCTCACTACTTAAAAGCAATAAGTATCATGAAGTTATTCTCTGGCAAAATATTAACCGAAATGATTGAATAAAGGTGCTTTAAAATACATTCTTGAGGGGTTTTTTACAACTGCAAGTACGTTTTGAGGACTGTGTTCAGGAGTTGAAGCCTGGAGTATTTTAACAGAAAACTTGCTGTTCCTGATACTTTCCATTCTGTAGTTATTTAGGACTTAATCTGGGATATTGAGGTGTCTCTTCTTAGATCTGTCAAAAACGACCCATAGGAGATGCCATCTGGTGAATCAGTTTCATGTTTGCCTCTAGAGTATTTTTGTTCCACTAATCACCAAATCTTAAAAAATCTGAGCAGAAGAAATGAAAGGAATTAAGAGTGCTGACGACTAATCAAAGGAGGAGGTATGAGGACTGGTGAGAGAGGGAATTGCCTTGCAGACATGTTATAGAATAATATAGAAATAGTAAGCTGGGCATTTCTACTTACATTTCTCTATAATACAGCACCATAAGCCAGTGAAAGCCAACTTATATGAATGATTAAGGTGATATATTTTTATGTAACTATTGATATGCAAAATTTCCTCCTGAGAGGGCATTAAACAAGATTGTAACAGGATTCAGGAAAGGAATAGAAGTGTATTTAATTGAGAGAATACCCCACATTAATTCAAGAAGAAAGTATATGAGCCCTCATTTGGGAGCATAGTCCGGTTATAGACTGTTAGGGAATGAGTAATGTATCAGGAGATAGATATATAGATATTTATGTATATGTAGATACATCTGTATCCACACACAGAAGCCTACAAACACTTCCCCTAATTTTCTCTCTGGATTTACACCATGTGGGAGTTCTGTTGCTGTTTACCGTCAGAAACTAGATGGTGGCTTAGATAAGACTGCTGGTATTATCAGATGCTGAAGTTCCTGTTTTATAAATACTTCCAGTGGAAGCTTTTGACCACAGACACAGATCTTCCTCCGCACACTAAAATCTTTGAAAGGAAGAAAATGCTCAAGATGATCTTTTATTTTGATAGACTCAAAAAAGGAAGAGAAAAGAAACAAAATAGGGCTTTTTTTTTTTTCTCCCTAGGATGACGTTTTTATTGGGAAGTGCCTTGTAAATGTTTTCCAACTTGTCCAAAATATTTATGGTAGTCCCTAATGTGCTCTCGCAGGTGGTCCCTTGTGCTGACTTGCATGTTGTCGTTTCTTTGAACGAAAGAGTTGGAGGGGTCCAGGCTGCAAAACACTCTTTTCCTGATAACAGCATCTCTGGTTTTGTCCCCTATTATTAAAATATTTGTTACCACCAGAGAAGGAGGAGTGCCTAGGGTTCGGATGTATAAGGTAAGCAGGATTGTGGTAGAACCTAGAATACTTTCCCACAGGTACTCTGGATCTCTAAAGACTTAAAGAACTACTTTGATATAAACCTGCTTCGAGGAAAGGATGATCTAATGCTTCATCTCAACTGAAAACTTATCTCGCCCTGCCAGCAAATTGTCTGAGACTTTTTTGGAGAAGAAAGAGCATTACTGATACGAAGCAAGCAAAGGATCAAGGAAGGTCTGCATAGAGAAAAGGACCTAGGCTATCAGTTTTGCCTCCCCAGGCTTCGTATCTGGTAATATCAAATGGCAACAAGTTCCTTTTTCTGTTCTTCCGTAAGAACAGTACACCACCGCTATCCTTGTTCTCAGCAACTGATATCAACACCAAGTATATCCAATATTTATGGAGATTAATTTTACGCTAGTGTCAACTTAGTTGACTACAAGTGGACTTCTACATCAACATTAAACTTGCATCTCTGGAAACACTCCCGGGATTATAGAAGTAGCCGAATGCAAACCTTCCTGGAAGGTGTTTCCTTGTTCACATGAGCCTTGTCAAAAAGTGTAACTTTTTTTTTCTTTTTCTCTTTTGGTTCTGCATTTCACTTTTCCAGCCTCAGCTATCTGCTAAGAGAAGCTGGAAAGTTTTGGTGCAGTATCAAATTGTCTTGATATTTGCAAGACAGGTCCTTGCTGTTCCATGTGTTAAGCTGAAGGAGGTAACTTGTCTTTGTAGACCTGCAAGTGATAGTGGAAAGAGACTGACGGACTTTTTGCTGTCAGATTTTGCTGGGACAATCTGTTGTCATCCTTTCCCGGAGCTGGCTGCTACCAAACTGATAGTTCCCATCACAGTTCTGTGGAATATCAGATTTATCAACTAAATGGCTTGAGTTAAATGAAATTAGAGATCATCCCTTTGCTATGAAATCCCATTACTTTCCTTAAGATGGCTTAAGAATTGAAGTGTGAGCAGGATCTACCAGAAAAGAAAGCACAGAGCTAGAGATGCAGGGAGAGGAGAGATGACTTAAATGAATTGCTGTTATCTTTTAGGCAGAAAGGAAGGATGCTAATGAGTTGGACATTCTAAAGGAAACTTTAATTATGCTGAGTGCGCATACATCTTCAGACAGTATTCAAGCATACCATCGACTTTAACATCTGTCAGGGAACGTTTAATGTAAATGGATGTTTTGTACAGCACTCGAGCCTGGCTCTTCTTTGGTTACGCTCATACTGATGCTCATTGTCTCATTACTGTTAGGAAGTTAAGCATTGCATTTCACTGTTCCTGGAAAGGGGACATTCCTTCTTCCAGAGATGAAACCTTTGTGTCTGTGCAGCCCACGTCAGTGGAAGCTGTATGTGCTATTTTTCCATGTATAATGGTCAGAGGAAATGAAGGCTCGTAGCGTGTCAAAGTGGGCAGAACCTGTGATCTTGAGCTGGTGCAAGTATCGCATGTAGAAGTGAAAATTCTGACATTCCCTTCACTGCCCTCTCTCCTCCACCTTCCCTGGGAAACAACGCTAATTCTAAATTTTTATTGTGTGCTTTTGATAGGTACTTATGCATTTGTTAGGGTAAATGTGACATCTCAGTAATGTAATAGTCTTAATTCATAGAACTTTGCTTGGGGCCAGAAAGGAAGGAGGAGGAATTGTGGTCCTTGTTGGTTTTTGCTATAACTGTGTATTTTTTAGCAAAGTACATGGGAGCTGACCAAGATAATGACACAGTGTTTTCCTTTTTACAGTTTGAAGAGAAGTCTGATGCGGTATTTGATATTACAGAAAAATGTAAGTATTTTTATTTATCTATATAAGGCTGTCATTTCACAAAAGATTTCTTACAAGTATCATTGCTGCTGAAAAAGACTATCTTGCCTTTCGCGTAGCCCTTGCTACTTTTTCCCTCCCTGCCTTGCCTTCTGCACAAGTGTTACAAATGAGGTGAACTGCAAGTTAATTCTTTTTCTTTCTTTGGTTAGTTTTACTCAATTCAGCTTCTGCTTCACTGTGTGGTGAGTGGGACAGAACTGTTTCTTATGTCAGCAATGTTTTATTAGTAATGTTGGGCCAAGAAGGCTTAAAGAGTATTCAGGAAATTGCAGCCTCAGACACATTAGCAAAGGACACTTAACACTTGTCCTTTGTTATGCATAAAGTTTGGTGAATTTTCTGACTGTCTGTGGGTTTTTTCTCCCTAGGTGGTGAAATTCTGGATGCAGAAATGTCTGAGGATGCTGACCATAACTTAACGCCTGCCCTCGACAGCTTATCTTATGGAATACAGAATCGAACAGGATCTGAAAACTCACTGCTGGATGATGATGACGACGATTATTTTCTGAACTCTGGGGATCTTGCAGGCATACCTGTTGTTGGGAGTGACAATGAAGATGATCAAAATTTCACTCCAAAAGACACTCTTTCTTCAGCGATTCATGATGAAGACCATCTGGAGGAGGGCAAGAGAGTTACAGAACATGAACTGGACAGTGAAAAAGAAATTCAGATTCAGAATGCAATCCAAAAGGATCTTGCTTCACCATTTGAGCAGGGCCCTGTATTTAAATCAATTCGAAAAGATTTTAGCATAACAAGAGATAATGGCAAAGAGACTTTTTCAGCGAAGGACAAGAATAGAGAAGGACATTTTCAAGAACGTGAAAAACGGTTGGAAAAAATCCCTAAAGATATGGATTCTAGATTGAAAAGCAGTTTTCTTGACAAAGCAGGTAACTGTTGACATCGTAGACCTGGCTACCCAGCAAAGAGGAACAAAGAACTAGACAGAAATTAGCAATAGGGCTAGTTATTAAAAACATCATCTTGTTGAAGAGAATATGCATAGCTGCACGTAGGGAAGCATTTTACAAAGAACCCTGAAATAGGTGAACTCTTTGTGAGTACTAGGGTTTGCAGAAGGGTCTGGCAGCTTTAGGGGGGGGAGTCTCATCCTCCACAGCTTGTTTCAAAGCGTCAACATACGCTTTGTTGTTGTGGTTTTACTAAACCAAGCTAGGTGACAATTCAAGCTTCCTTTTGGTTTTCCTTCCTTAAAAGAAAAGATGGTGAAGTTTAGGTTAAGTCGATGGTCAGGAGAGATTTTTTTTTGAGCAAGGTGCCAGTTCTTCATTAATGTATATGTATTTAAAGCAGTATGCATTTGATAGTAGCATGACAGAAAGGCTTGCCAGAAATGTATTGGTGTCTGCAAGAAGTAAGCCAGAGAGTAACTTGAGATCTGCTTTTCCTGGGAGGCTGCTCTCCTTCTTTCTCAGATACTTGTGTCTTGGACTTGGTCCAGCCAACATGGAGAGAACCAAGGATGCATGTAATCCATTTCTCATTTGAGGGAGCCTGACAGTCACCAGTAGTCTTGCTGCCCACACGCTTGTTTTTGACTCCCCAAGCTCTGAAAGTGACAGTAGGACAGTAAATGAAGGAGTTAGGAATAACCCAGCTGGAACATGCGATTTAAGTTTATTCAGAAGACTGTATGGAGAGAGGGTTGGCTGACAAGTTGGACCCTCCTGACTACTTGTTCAGATTCACAGCTTACAATTCTGATATTTAAACTTTGTATGTTTAGTAACAGCATCTTTAAAATCAGGGCTTCTGGGTTGCACAAATGATAGAGAAGCAATGCAGATTTTTTAAAATAAAGAAGAATTAAAGATGGCTCTTTACTTATATCTTCAGGTAGTAGCAAGTAAAGAATATTTCTGTGCAAGAGACCTATTTCAGAAAATTGTAAATACCTATATTTATAAGATTGTGGCTGAAAGCTGTGCAGCCTCAGGTAGAGTAGCCAGTAATTGAAACAGCAATGCTCATAGGCAGCATTCATTATCCAGGCAAATCCAGAATTTTTAAAAGACACATGCTAAAAAAAGCATAAGCTACAATTTCCTGAGAAGGGGGGGAAAGGCAAAAGACCAGAACAGAAAAGAAAAGAAAAAAGGATGAAAGTTGTTGCTCTGAAAAATATTTTCTGATTTAAATGTCGAAACATGAGAGAGTTGAGAACCCACTGGGATGTAGAAAATTCTGAATGAACAGGTTGCCTCAGAATTTTACAATCATTTGGCTGGAATGGGAAAATAATGACCCAATAGAATACTAAAAAAATGTCAGTTCTCTTTAAGAATTACCATCTTATTTGCAGGGAGGAGAAAGGGAGTAGTTTAATACTTCTGAAGTGCTGTCAGACTATGGGGTTGGGGATCAGGATGAGACTCTAGATAGTTGTAAAGGAAATGCATTGGAATCTGTATTCATTTATATTTAATGTATATGTTTTCCTCAGTTCATAATCAAGTAGAAGAAACATTACGGACGCAGTTAGCGCCACAAACTCCAGAAACTAACTTCAGGGTAAGCTATAGATCTTTCAAACACTTTTGCAAGTGCAGCAATATACTGGAATAATTCAAAATACGTATTTTGTATTTGAGTGTAAATTTGAATATCAAGAAAACTGATCTTCTGACTCTTAGACATCTTTGCTACTTAAACAGTGTATATAATTTTGTTAAATTTTGCTGACCCTCTCTTTGGATTGAGGATTCTTTTGATAGCCACTTTCATGTTCAGCATGGTCTGACTGACTGGTGAGCCGAATCTAGACCTGGATGCATCCATCTGACCTGCTGCCTTTTTTCCACATGAGACAGGGAACAGCTGTATCAACAGGAGACACTGCCCAAACAACCGAATGCCCCTGCTGACAACCAAGTTAGAGAGCTGGGTGGCTTCTGCTTTGTCCAGAGGAGTGAAAAGGATTGGGGGTGGGATGACAGAGGGTGCTGCAGGGAGGTAGAGGCAGCAGCTGCTGCCCATCCTTTCTCCCACCTTCCAGTGGTAGGACCAATTTCTCTTGGTCTGCAACAGAAACTCCCCTTGCCAGCAGCCCAACTCCTAATGGCAGATGCAGGAGGGTGAATTCTTTTTCATATTATTGTTTCAGGAGTCTAGCTACCTATTTTCTAGTAAGGAATCTATTGGACAAGAGCTGGGGAATTCCTTTGCACCAAATATTAGAATTAAGGAGGAGCCTTTGGATGACGAATATGATAAAGCTATGGCCCCACAGCAGGGACTATTAGACAAAATTAAAGATGAACCTGATAATTCCGAGGTAAGTTTCCCATTGCATTTCTCATTTTGGTCTGACAACTGACCGCATAAGCTGGACATAAATTCAGCAATTTATTTGGTTTGTTGACCGAAATTTAACTTGAAGAACATAGTTTAGTAGAAGGATTTTTCCCTCTTATACTACCATGAAACCCAAACACCCAACTTTTTGATGTCATGTTACCATGTCACTGAAAATGTTTTGCTTTTCAGTTAGAAAAAACCCAAAGTGCTGTTAAACTTTCATTATTAAATCTGTGGCAGTATAGACAGCTTTTCTCAACTTGGTCTCACTAGGAAATAAAATGTAAATCATGTTTTACTGAATACTTTGTGAGTAGTGACAGTTGGAGATGTGTAGTTGAAACAGTGCTGTTCCTGCTACTTCCCTCTTAAAGATTATCTTTGGGAGCACAGTGGTTCATTGTTTGTTCTTGCTTTAAGTAACACTTAGAGGTCTTACCTTAGCAAGATATTTAAATACATACACATCAGTGAAGTCAATTGTAGTATGCTTTAAGTACTTTCTCATTTAAGACTGACATTTTTTACAACGATACAGGTAAAAGTTCAATAATTGCAAAATGGAGAAAGTCTGACCTATGGATTGAGCGGTGCTGGGGCAAGGATTGCTGCGCTCTAACCGGGCTTTTTGCCACTGGTTTGCTGTGTGACACCAGGGAAATGATCTGTGTTGCAATTCCTGTCTCCTCGCGGCGAATATTGGGGTTACATGCCAAACTTTACACACGGTTAAAGGTGTGCAAAACTTGCCAAGGTGATTCATCCCACTTGCATCGACACAAGAGTGCTGGTGTTCTTGCACTGGCATTAGTTTTTCTAGTATCAGTCTGTGTACTTCTGCTAAACCTCTTCTCTCTGGGCCTGTTTTCCCAACATTTTTTCTTCTTTTCCGATAATACTCTTGGCTTAATAAAATAAAGAAGTAGACTGAATATTTGAAACTATTCATATTTCAGTGCCGTTCTGATTTGTTCAGTGTCCATGAGATCGTTTGGTTTTATTTTTCCTTAGGAGTACATAATGTCAAACCATGTGTAGGTTAGTTAAATCTGTCTATTCTTTTGTCGTCCCAAGATGGCATCTGCTGTATGGATTTGTGTGCAATGCAGTGTGTCTGTGGTTATGAAAGATCTTTTCGATTAATAAGTAAAAGTGAAGACTTGAAGAATTGAAGTATCAGCTGTCTATATATAGTTCAAAATATTAATTCCTGGAGTAAAATCCTGTAATTATCAACTCTGCCTGATGCTGGAAAAGTGTAACTGATGGAGGTTCATTTTGTTTTGCTTTAGACTGGAATTAATGGGGGTGGGGGTGGTTTTTTCATGCATCCTGCAAGATAAGAGCATTTCTTGCTGTAACCGGTAGTTGGAGCTGAAGGTTCTTGGCTTTCACCAAACACGCTGCTGGGAAGCTACACTTGCTCATGCACAGTTGATGTCAGGATTTGCCTCCACTTCTCTTACTAGTGTTGACTAAGGATAAACTGCAGTTAAAATGCTTAAAAAACAGTATGTCTGCACATAACTAGTTTTTAAATCATAATGTTAAGAAAAATGGTGCTTTAAAACCCGTCATCGTGCCCATACACAGATGAAAGGCTTCTCTTCCTTGAGGTTTGAGTGTTCAGTCTGGTGGCTCACATAAGGAGCGAATAAATACCATTGCCTGTTCTCCTGGGAAACCTGTTGGCAATAGTTTGGTTGTCTTGGAATAGAAACTTGTAATTCTTCCGCAGGAGTAAGAGAAGTGTTAAGTTTAAGCATGTCTGACACGGATGTTAGTGTGTGATTTTAGGAGATGGCTTAAGCTGAGGGAGCAGTTCACTGCCACTGAGAAGCAAGAGCTTAATTTTGCTTAGTGCTTTTGAATTGGCTTACCTTGCAGCCAGACACCAACTGTGGATTTAGCTCAGTCATAACATGACATCATGCCTCACTACTCTCAAATGACTGTAAGTAGGTTAAATCTTATCATCTCTGTAGTTCCAAGAGATTATGATTTTCAGCCTATTAAGATGTACATGTAGAGTGTTACAAGCTGCTTTCTGGTTCAGATTTCTAGGAAGACCATGGGCAGGAAGCATGGTGTCAATGTGTGAATAGCTGCTGTGGAGTAAGCTAGTAATTTATAGTATGTCAGCTATTCCACAAGTGACTGTAAGGATTTTCTTGTCCTGTAGAAAGTGTGAGGTTATTCCCCTCTCACTGAAGCCCGTCTGAGCAGGGACCGTGGTGGTCTGGCTCTAGTGCCAGCTTTGACCTGCTGCGAAGCTTCACCTTAGACCACTCCAGGGTACATCACTCATGGATAAGTACAGGAAACTTCTCACCATCTAGGTCCCAGTCTATTTCATGATTATCATCTGTGAATATGAAGATCAAGCTTGTTGCACAGAACAGGGGCAAGGACTGCAAAGCACTTGTAGATGGAAAGTATGTGTGAGTGGAAAGCAAAGATTTCTCTTAAGCTTTGTCCGGCTGAATTCTGAGGGGTCTTGGAATACAGTTGGAAAGGGGTGGACACCAGGTGGCCAAAGGGGTGGACACCAGGTGGCCGTGCTTTTCCATTTCTACACGACACCCTCGGTTGTAGGTTGCTGTCAGCCTCTGAGCAAGTTCTCTGTGTGGTGCTGATACAGCAGCAGCTGTAAACCTGGCCTTTGGAGCCGGCTTAGGACACTCTCTCTTCCTTAAGACTCAATACAGCGTTATGAAAGAATGGAAATCACGTAACCTGTTATTACATGTGTGTATTTGTTCTCCTTTTCCTTTGTTTTAGGAGTACGGCCAACAGCCAAAATCTCAGGAAGGGGAGCTGAAAATCAGTGCTGTCTTTTCAGTCAGTGGCAGTCCTCTTGGTAAGCAATAGGCAAGACTATGTTTCTTTAAATCTGTAAAATACGTCACCTTTGCAAATAGTCTTGCAGGTTATTCTGCATTTTGTTTGTCATGTCTGACCCCAGTAAGAAAAGAAAGAGTTAGTTTGTTTTAGAGACAACGAAATTCAGAGTAGGGAAAAAAGAACTAGATTGTTTTGCAGGTTATTCTGCATTTTGTTTGTCATGTCTGACCCCAGTAAGAAAAGAAAGAGTTAGTTTGGTTTAGAGACAACGAAATTCAGAGATTATGAAATAATTTTATATTTGAGACATAGGAAAATAGAATGTGAAAGGGATGTTAAAGTGCATTCTCAGTCTTAAGAGTAGTTGAGAGCACCTACTATACAGAAGACCAGCACAGGGCATGTATTTATGGAGAGTTTATCTGCTATTTAATTCTCCCTTAGACTCTGACAACGTAAATGAAGTCATAAGCTTTGTGCATGCCCCCTGCATGGAAGTGAATTAAGTGTAATACATGTGAAACACTTACTCTATGTTTTCTCTGTGGTTGGTTTTTTTTTCTTTTTTAGCTCCACAGCTGTCATCAGGTTTCCAGCCTGCTGTGGCATCCTCTGGCATGAGTAAAATGCTTCCTTCAGTTCCAACCACAGCTGTTCGTGTTTCCTGTTCTGGCTGTAAAAAAATCCTGCAGAAGGGGCAAACGGCATACCAGAGGAAAGGCTCTACCCAGCTCTTCTGCTCCACACTGTGCCTCACTGGATACACTGTTCCAGCTTCTCGCCCACCAGCTTCTACCAAGAAAACCTGCTCAAGCTGTTCGAAGTAGGACAGTGTTTTCATTTGTTGGAGTAATAATTGATGTTCAAGCCGATAATGGAAGGCTTCAGTTCTATGAAACATGCTGGTTTATGCTTCCCTTCAAAAAATCGTGGCCGATACTGTTACTTGTTAATTGGTCTGTCCATTTTCAGTTCCATTTCATTAATTGGATTTTACATACGCATAGATTTAAAAGCCTCTGTGGTGGAGCGTGCCTCTTGTCTTTTTTTGATTTAAGTAAGCCGAATATGAAAAACTGTTTCAAAAGCTACTACATTTTCATGACATTTTTAAGTGTTGTTGCACTCTCAAAACCACTAACGAAGAGTACATTTTCAAAAAAATACTTTATGTATTAATTCTTCTAGAGGAAAATAGGTTTACTGAATCCCTAAAATGAAATAAAACATGGGTAAATTAATATGTTTGAGGCAGGATGTGGCCTTAGATTCTAAAAAAAATTTAACTTTCCAGTCTGTCTCCATTCTGTGACCTTAGATTTCTGTAGGTCTTAGCTCTTCAAAATAATGTCACTGCTGCTTTTGTAAGATGTAGAGAGGTAAAATTTATTAGGAATTGAGTTTTTAGGGAGCTGAGGTTTCAGCACCCAGATCAGTTACTGTCTGTCTGGGCCTGGAGTGGAAAGGCGAGGCTTGCTTTTGGGAGCCTACTTGGGAAAAATAATTCAGGAAAGATCTAAGTTTTCCACAGTCCTGTTGGGAACACAGGCCCGAATCTTCGACTCTAAAAAATGTTTTACTTATTAAAATTTTGTGTCCATTTCTATTATTATGTCCAAATTAGCAAAAGGAGACCTTTGTGGCTGGCTCCTTAAGATGTCATATTACTGTACCACTAACTTGAGGTAAATAAATAACTTTGCAGACTGATTGTGCTACAGTCTGTTTATAGAGGAGAATTATTCATAGGTATTATTTTTAGTTACAAAAGTTACTTTACAAAAGGAATGCTGCAACCACAGATTTATTACTTTTAAGTTTTACAAGGTCAACTGAACTAAAACTTGACACTTCAATTAATTATTCTTTTCACTTGCTGTCTCAGTGTGATATGGCCTTGTAATAAAGTTAGCAGTCTTGGCTGTAATTTGTATTTATTCTGTTAAAAAACGGCTTACCTCTGACAAGACAAGTGAGAAGGAGGCACCCTTCCAACAGGGAAAATTATATAACTGTTTCCTTCTAGTTTTTTGACTTAAAGGCTTTGAAGCTTTTCTGTGGATGACTGTTTCAAAAGAGAGAAGAAATAAAGGAGAAAGTTCAGTTTGTTAAATCCCGCAACAAATAAACAAAACTGTGGATAGGAGCTAAGAGATGGAAAGATAGAACACTTTCTTTCAAACAGTTCAGGCTGTTTGGACTGAACTACGTGGTGGTTAGAAATTGTGACCTTTTGTTTCCCTTTTTTTCCCCTTCCCCATTATGATCGGTATTTTCTTTGTTAAAGGGAATCATTCCACATATTCTGCTTTCTAATTTTTTTTTTATAAAGGCTGTGCAAAACAGTTATCTTTTCCCAGTTCCTTTTGAAAAGATTTGATGATAAAGCTTGATGTATTTATAGGCCACTCCTAAATCCAGGTAGAAAATGTTGCTCAAAATACCTGCTTGAGAAATGTACTGCTGAACCGTTTTCCCTAATAGGAAAAGAAAAAGTAAGTCAGGTACTTACATCAGCAAAAAGAAAAGCTTTAAATTAAATGAATCCACCCTCTTCTAGAGCAAGTGGACATGAAACTAACATTCAGTCTTTACCTCTTTGTTTGTTTGTTTGCTTTTCTTTTTTCCAGAGACATTCTAAATCCAAAGGATGTAATCACTGCCCAGTTTGACAATACAAACTCCAGTAAGGATTTCTGCAGCCAGTCTTGTCTTTCTACATATGAACTGAAAAGGAAACCTATTGTTACTATTCATACTAACAGCATTTCAACGAAGTGCAGCATGTGCCAGAAGAATGCAGTGGTAACTACAAACTTCTTTTCCATTTGCATTTCCTTTAGGTCAGGACAACTCGCTGTCTCAGGGATGAACATACATATTCTTTCTATCCTTGTTAAATATTCTTTCTTTTCTTCCAGATTAGACACGAAGTGAATTACCAGAACGTTGTACACAAGCTCTGCAGCGATGCCTGCTTCTCCAAGTTCCGCTCGGCTAACAACTTGACCATGAACTGCTGTGAGAATTGCGGAGGATACTGCTACAGTGGCTCTGGCCAGTGTCACATGCTTCAGATAGAGGGACAGTCAAAAAAGTTCTGCAGTTCAACATGTGTGACGGCGTACAAGCAGGTATATTTTGACAGAATATTAAAAAATATGTCTTTCATTAGGTTTTGGGTGTTTTAAGAAACACCTGATTTATGAGTTGATTATTTCGGTTACTGCCTTGGTTTGAGATAAATCCTTTTGCCATTTGCTGCTTAATCTTTGCCCAAACATGTTGCTCTGTTTCCCTCACCGCTGCACTGGTTCCCAGAGGGTTCCAGTGGGAGAGAAGTGGAACCACTCAGCCGCAGTCCACAGGGACTTTGTTCAGCCTTTGAGATGCTCCGTCTTGGAGTATTCTCAATTAAATTGTAGCATTTGAATTCAGTGGAGAGGAAAAGTAAAAATTAGTTGATCATTTTGATTTTCATTTTTAAACTTTTAATATTTTAATTTTGATTATAATGGACCCTCTTAAAGAGCTGAACAGTTGAGAGAACCTTGATTTATTATAATAGCTCAATTATTTTGGACTGACTTACTTTAATGCAATTACTTGAGGAAAAATTGCCCTCTGATAAGATAGTGTAACTTAATTTTGTGTCTTGACTCTGCTGCCCCATTATTTAGGCCTCTTAGGCCAGGAAGGGCCTAATGAATTTTAAAAAAAATCTGGTTAAAGTATTTCATCCAGAAAATTACCTACAACATTAGTTGTCCTCTGAAAGAAATCTGGAAATTAAATTAAATAAGCTGGAAAGGAGAGGGATTTCATGCTGCTTTTGAATCTCACACCAAAACCCCATATATGTTAGTCTTCCTGAAAATACAGTACGTTCAAAGGTTGTAAGGCTAAGTCTAATATTTTTAAATTGATTTTTAAACAGCATTCAACTTAATTGTCAGATACATTCTAATAGTTTTGGCGGGTTTGTGGGTGTTTTTAAATCCTGAAAACATATACTCTGTTCTGTCCTTCTGTGAGGATCTGGAGAAGTTGTTGATAGAACTAAGTGCATTTTTAAGACTGTCATAATAAAATGATGTAGTGCACTAGTTCTCAAAGTTTTTTCCAAACTTAAAGATCTTAAAAACTTTCCACTGTTGTAAACACAGAAAATGCGTCTATGAAAGGTGGGCTTCTTTTTGTGTCTTTGAAAACTGTCGTTATTACTAGGAGATATATCTCTTCTCCCATTTTGCGACCAAGTACATCTTCAGGGAACCTGCTTCTCTCTGTCTCTTGTGTTCCCATCTGTTAAATGGGAATATTGTTTACATCCAGAGCTGATGTATTAAAAATGATAAGTAAAATGTTACTTCTCAGCAAAAGCGTTGAAGTTGTCTGCTATGAGGTGCTTGTTACGTGCTATTACAACACGTAGCATTGTTTGCACTTGGAGGCCTTCGCCCTGACAGCCTGGGTACTGTTTAAACTGGCCTCTAAAGGTGGCACTTACCCTGAGTGAGAGATAGCCCAAGTCTCGGGTGGTCAAAGTGTGAATATAGCTGGAGAACTCAAATAAGTATACCTGCATCATAAATAATACAGCTGTAAAGTACGTGCTGTTTCAAGTGTACCGGCAGTCACTTCTATACGTTTTATATGTTAGCATTTAATTTCCAGGTTAATAAAAATACTGAGTTTCAAATGAATGACGGATTTGCATGTTTCCACAGAAGTCAGCTAAAATTACACCTTGCACACTGTGTAAATCTTTGAGATCTTCAGCCGAGATGATAGAGAGCGCAAATAACTTGGGAAAAACTGAACTGTTTTGCTCTGTTAACTGCTTGTCAGCATATAGAGTAAAACTGGTTACTTCTGCAGGTAAGTTTATCCTTTTACTTCTTCAGAAGCATCATTTCACATAGCTCGTATCCAAACTTAATTTGTCTTAAAGTTTGGGAGGGTGGGAAGTGGCTTTTTTGGGAGGGTGGGAAATGGCTTTTCTTTTTAAAGGTAGGTGCTGAGGTGGGAATAAGGACTTTCTACCATTGATAAACCTAACAGTGACAGTACAGCCATTTCAGCTTTGTTTTTAGAGAGCTTAGACACTATAAAAACCTGAGTCTATTCTCTGCTCTTGCAAGTGCAGCTGGGGAGTTTCCCAGCTAGACAAATCCACTTCTGTGGACATATGCCATACCACCGCTGTGACTGTTCTGCCCCTTGTTCACCAGGGTGATTAGCTTAGTTACCTCTGCCTAATGTTGCATTGAGCTCGGCAAACGTAATTGTAAAATAGAAAAATGCTTACTGACATCCTAGGGATACTGGGAGATTAATTAAAGGATCTGGCAAGCAACAGGCACTGCAGCTGCAGTGGCTGCTTATGAATCTGTAGAAACTTGTCTTGGGCTTCTGTATGTACCTTGGCTTGTCATTCAGACTCTCTGGTTTTGTATGCACAGTGCAAAATTAGCTGCAATACAACTTGATGTTGCATAAATCACTTTTTCTTCTCTGTTTCACCCTCAGGTGTTCAAGTTCAGTGCAACAGCTGTAAAACTTCAGCAAACCCTCAGTATCACTTGGCTATGTCAGATGGGAGCATACGCAATTTTTGCAGCTACAGTTGTGTAGTAGCTTTTCAGGTGTGACATCTAGGATTTCTTCTTAGCTGAATTAACAGAATATTAAAGAGATAGTGTAAATATCTGGGATGTCGGGTAAAATAAGTCCTACTGTAAAATAAAGTCTGTTCCTCCATTTGTTTTCTGCAGAATTTGTTCAACAAGCCTGCAGGAATGAACTCCTCAGTGGTACCTCTGTCGCAAGGTCAAGTCATTGTAAGCATTCCCTCGGGGGCAATGGTATCAGCAGGTGGCACCAGCTCGACTGTGTCCCCCAGCTCCGTGAGCAGTTCAGCTGCAGCTGGTCTACAGAGGCTGGCTGCCCAGTCCCAGCAAGTCACTTTTGCCCGCCCTGTTGTAAAACTCAGGTGTCAGCACTGTAACAGATTGTTTGCAACCAAACCAGAACTGCTTGACTACAAGGTAATAAAGATGAGGGCTTTTCAAGCTCATATTTCTCAACAGAAACACGAGAAATTGTAGCTTTTATGCAATAGTCTGTCAGTACTGCTGTTGCTTACTATGAGCTGCTGTGGGAGGAGTTTGGGACTGCTTTTGGTGGTGTTTAACCGTTATCAAAATTAATACTGATGCTAGCAATTTGATCTTAAAAACAGAAAAAAAAACCCTTCCAAAAAACCCCAAATCCTATGATTGCCTGGCTAGGTAAGCACATTCCTGATTCTTGGTCCCAGAGCTGATCCTTTTAATTCCAGGAGAAAGCACATTGGTGAGGGCTTTCTGCAGAAAACTGTTCTGTCTTTGTTATAAAGCTAAATGGGGAGACTGATTTGCTATTGTTGTCTGTTGTTGGTTACGAAGGGTATAAATACGCTTTTGATTTTTATTAACAATTAAAATGTATTATCTGGGATGTGAAACATTGAAACCAAAACATTCTGGCTGTGTTGCAGGGTAAAATGTTCCAGTTCTGTGGGAAGACCTGCTGTGACGAATATAAGAAGAGGAGCAGTGTAATGGCAATGTGTGAATACTGCAAAATTGAGAAAATTATCAAGGAGACAGTGCGATTCTCAGGCATAGATAAACCGTTCTGTAGTGAAGGTAAGAAAGGGCAAGGCTATGTCTCAGACAAATCAAGTCAGAAGTGTTTTGCCTTAACATTATTGGTGATACTAAGAGAAACCTAATCGTTACAAGTTAGAAAACTTCTTTAGGTTTAGAATCACAGAACTTTGTTCACACTTTACATTTTAATGGTGTGTTTCAAGAAATTATTACAGACATAGCTAAATACAAGAACTGGAAGTGCCGAGCAAATGTCATTTTGATATTGATGGGTTTTTTTGCTGTTTTCTCTTGTTTTAGGTTGTAAACTGCTCTATAAACATGACTTGGCTAAGCACTGGGGAAATCACTGTAAAATGTGCAGTTACTGTTTACAGGCTTCCCCCAAACAGGTCCAGAGTCACTTTGGGGGGAAAATGGAGGAATTTTGCTCAGAGGAGTGCATGTCTAAATTCACAGTTTTGTTTTACCAGGTAAGCCATATTCTCACATAACATCCTCTAGAATATCAACCTGTTAGCAAGTGAACTTTTGTACATTAGGAGCTATGTGAAGTGCCTGTGGCTGACTTCTGTGTCCATGGAATATATTGCATATATGGGAGAGATGAGTAAATCCGTCTTAGCTTTTGAGTACCAGTTTTCTATATAGAGAAAACCTAGTATGGGTTGTGGGAAGACAGGCACTGAATGTTCTGCTGCTTTGTGTTATGCTGCAAAAAGGATGCACCCTTACAGATTTCTTTACTGAGCAGGGTGCAGAGGTTTTTATACACGTACTCTTTGTTGCTGTTTACGAGTGCACTTAATTTCTCCCTCACTTTGTTTTCCTAGATGGCAAAGTGTGATGGTTGTAAGAGACAAGGTAAACTCAGCGAGTCCATGAAATGGCAAGGGGAGATCAAGCATTTTTGCAATCTGCTTTGTATTCTGTTGTTCTGTAATCAGCAAAGTGTTTCTGACCCTCCACCCCCAAACAGCACAGGTAAAACAGGCTGGGAATAGTATTGCCTTTTGGTGTGCATGACAGTGATATGAACCTTTATTTGGAAACTCAATTCAGTAAACTTTTTAAGATAATCTTCTACTGGGGGGGGCTTGCCCATTGCCATTGAATGGGCTCAGTTTTAGATCTCTCTCTTACTTCAGACAATTTCAAACTTCGGCAGGTATGAAATGCGATTGCTTCATATACCAAACCTAGATTTTGATTTTAAAGAAGATGAAACAAAAGCATTCGCTTTTCAATCACTTTTATAAACCAAAGGCCCATTTTATTGGGGTAAAATATACTGGTATCTATTGAAGACAATGTTAAAGCTTGTCTCCTGTACTTGGTAACGCATAGCTAGATATGGTAGAATGTTAATGTTCATTTAACAAAACCAAGCAGTGAAATTAGTAGACTTAATGGTTGTAAATACATATATGCACTTAAAATAGCCAGTTCTGTGTAGTCTGTAGGCATACGAAGTGTTACCACTTCTATGTCATTAAGTGTTGTTTCTTCAAGTATCAATGCCAAGATTAATGTGCCTTGTAGCTGTTTTCTTGCTCATTACTTTAGCAGATGGAATGGGAAGGAGGGTGGGAATGAAGCCCACGGGAATAGGAACTGTGAGCTTCTGTAGGGAATGAAATGCAAAGGGAGGAAAGGCAGAAAGGCCCACAAAGGCAGGAAGAGGAAGTAAAACAAAGGGCAGAAATAGCACTGATTCTAAAGAGGGGTGTAATCTCCCACTGAGTGATGGTGACAGCAGCATTAAGGCACCCAACAAGCAATAAAGAATATTGACTGAAATTTTATAGTATGCACCAGCCATATTCAACTTTTCAACTTTGTACACGTCTGCTGCTAACATTGGTGGGAGCTGTTTTCCCTGATTAAGAGTAATATATGAGTAACTTTATACTTTCAGGCCATAACTATGCCATGTGATGCTCCTGGTCTTGTCATTTGGCTCTTAGTAAGGATAGGAAAATGTACGGTGGGCCTGCTTCTCCAGAAGTGTGCCTGCAACTCAGCTGAGGCAAGTGCAACGCCTTTGCAAAACTGGTCTCCAGACATCTCTCTGAAATGGGGGCTACCGGCATAACGGAGTGCCTCAGGAACAGTATTTTTTGATGAAATGTGGTAATTCGTGGTAACGAATGGTGCTTTCAAATGGAAAGAACCTAAGAATTTCTTGAACTGTCAGAGCCTCATAAAATTTGCATCATTTGTTATTTGTCAGGATCTCAACTGTATCCTACACTGCATGTGTTCAGTATCGAGCACAGTGAGGCATCCAGTGCTCTTGTCTCCCGAGTGCTGCTGCAATACACGTACTATTCCAAAGAGAAAGCTGCTTTCATACTATGGTGAACTTCTGAAATGTTTCCGTTACTGGAAAACAGCTGAAGTTTACTTGTGGGACCAGCTCCTATTTAAACCAAAACACTGGACTTTGAGACCTACGTCCCCTTCTCATACAGCAGGCTTTTTCATTCGGAGATAGATCTGGAGGGTGGGTGTTGTTTTAGAAATGCTGTTTTATAAATTATCTTACTGCTTCTTTTAATTTTCTTCTGTCTGCTCTGTCCAGCAAACCTTTCTATGGCACCAGCTTCTTCCTCAGGCCCCCCTCCTTTGAGAAAGGACTCAACCCCTGTCATAGCAAATGTGGTGTCCCTTGCAAGCACCCCTGCTGCCCAGCCTACAGTGAACTCCAACAATGTTTTACAGGGTAAGGCTGCTGACTAGGATGCCTATATTTTCAAATCTCTGTTCCTGAACATTTATATTTGCTCAGGAATCTTTTCCACTGAGGACAGCAGCCACTTCTTCATTACACTTCACATCAGTGCAGATGGTTACGCTTCTGTCCTTCCTTTACCTAGGTATAAATAATAATTAACATTTATGTATGTACAGCAGGGAATGGGGTTTAATGGGAATTCTTTTTCTTGACCTTGGCAGGGTATGGTTTATGGTCCTTGATTATGGTACACAGGCTGTTTTATGGTTTTTTTTCTTCACAGGTGCAGTCCCTACTGTGACAGCAAAAATAATAGGAGATGTAAGTTTTATGAGAGACTCTTTTTTTCTCACTTTCACCCAGATTGTATCAATAACAAGTAAAGTAGCCGAGAATTTTGCAACATCATTTTGTAACTGCTTTTCCTGGTTGTGATTGTGATTTAAAATCCATCCAGCTTGCAGACGCTTTTTTAAAAAATGGATAGAACATGTATGGTATGAAAGTCTTTTTGTGTCCACTGACAGATGGATTAGATGTTTTAAGACAAGGCTTGTCAGATTGTAGCTCTTGAGATGGCTGTAGTTCTCAAGCAGTTTCTGTGTGGCTTCTGTACTTGAGGCTACCTTCTGTGCCCAGCAGTGGGGTGTGCTGTCAAATGGACTAGGATGGGAGGAGGGGGACCGGCGTGGGCTGCTGGGACTGACGTGACCAAGCTCTTGCAACTTAGCTCTCCTTCCCCACTACTCAGTGTGGTAACAGAGCTGTGGGGAACCATTGGCACCACTTACCTATGAATAACTCCTAGAGTTCCTATTCTTAAGCCCTTTAAGATATGTGGTGTACATCTTGCAACTCTCTTCGAATATGAAGACTGTGTAGTCTGGAAGACTGACACCCTTGCTTTTCGCTGAAGTGCCATTTGTGCATTAGAGTATGATGAGTTTTCCCTAATGAAATAGATCCTGTTATTTGAATGCATGCCTGAAAATTACAGTTAGCAGGACATGAAATTAGTACAAGCATGAATAGTCAGTCTGTGTGTAATCAGGAAGTGATAGTGATACTGCCAGCATTTGTGCTCATTTTTTTCTTCTATTTCTTTCCAGTGGTTTCACATCATTTACTGAGTTTTTTGGGTATCTGTATCAGCCAGACTTTTAGTCATCAAAAGTATCTTGATATAACTGCAGTTTATATCTTTGCCATCAGTAAGATTCCAAGGTCAAAAGTTTGTAGAGGTTATTTGACTACAGAAACCAAAAATTCTTGCAGCTTTATTCATTGCACTATTAACAAAAAAAAAACCCCATGCCTATTGTTTGATTAAAATAAATTGAGATGAAGACCAGAAAGCACTGAATACATTAGCAAGCTGTTTTTGCAATAGTTTTTAAACGATCATTTTTATCAAGAAGGAGAGTTTTAATTTGTTCAACCTCCCATAGTAGAGAACAAATGCCAATCTTACGGTATCCTCCAAACCTGTACTGACTCAGCCCTCATTTGTATTTTTCCAAACAGGCTAGTACTCAGACAGATGCCCTAAAGCTACCACCATCACAACCACCTAGGCTTCTAAAAAATAAAGCGTTACTGTGCAAGCCAATCACACAGACTAAGGCCACCTCATGCAAACCTCACACACAAAACAAAGAATGCCAGACAGGTATGTATCTAATCTCCTACCCTTTTTATAAAAGTCTGTATTGCATTTGAGAGAGTAATGCATGATTTATGTAACAGAATATTTTTGAATGTATGTTAAAATCTCAACTAGCTTTCAGATTGTTGTACAGTATATTCCAAGTAGCTGTTTGCCTTACAGATAGCAACATTTGCTGTTCTTTGGAATCCATAAAGCTTCATGCGTGATGAGTCTTGAGATTTGCTTTAACTCATGTTTAGCATCCTGCAGTTGTCTTAACTATGGGGAATTAAGTGAGTGGTTAAGTGACATGCAAAAGGCTATGGAGGGAACTTGTTTTCCTGAGGACAGAATTTGTGAATTCTTAGGTCTCGCAGCTCAAGCCACAAGAGCAAACTCATTTTAATAAAGTGCATGATTTTTCAAAGGTTATTTCAACTCTTAACTTTAGTTATTAGATAAGATACTAAGAATCTCTTGAAAGTTAAGGCCCTATTTCTAAGATAATTTCTTTAGATTCATGTTTGCTCAAAGCTCCCTCTGTGGGAGGGCTGGGAAGGAAACAGAAGCCCCTTCAAAGGCTGTTACATAGTCGATTGCCACTGAGGAGTGCTTTTTTCATCATTGTTACTATAGAAGGAGCTTGGGGCGTCTAGCCTTGATACAAACCTCTTGGTGAGGAAGATGAAGTGGGAAGACTGTAGGTTTTTTTTTTTTAATGGTACCTTCTTACAGTGTTGTAGTTAGTTGTGAGGTAATTGCACTAACACACCATTTACTTGGATGCAAACCTTAGTATTTAATACTTATTTCCACTCTCTTCCTTTCCAGCATTTTGTGTATATAATCACAGTACTGTTATTTCCAAACTGTAGTATTAGTACTTGCTACAACAGTGCTAAAGTGAAAGATGACTGTGAGCCAAGACCCAGTGCTGTGCACACTGAGTTACAAGCAGAAGTCCAAACAATTATCATGGACACTCTGGAATGTACTGGATAGTTACATGGTTAAACAATTTTTGTTTTGTTCTATTTTTGGTATAACAGAAGAAGAAGAAGCTGTTAAACCCCAGATTGTTGTGGTGCCTGTTCCTGTACCAGTGTTTGTGCCAGTGCCCCTTCACCTCTACACTCAGTACACACCAGTTCCACTTGGGATGCCAGTACCTGTAAGTTACTCTTCAGTTCACTAGAGAAGTGATTTTCAGTCCTGTTTCTGAACAGGACGCAGAGCAGTGTCATTGGGTTTTGTCACTAGTCGTGCCAGTGGTATTTGGAGTCCTTGAAGCCATTTCTTTCCTTGTCGCATAGTGTTTGGTTAAGCACCATCACACAAAACTACCAATTTTTAGGGTTGTTGTAGAAATGAAACAAGTTGTCCAATCTGGAGTTATTTTAAAACAAAATATAGTAGTCCTAAAATATATGTGAGATTAAATGAGAGGAATCTCCTTTGTGTATTTGCTGTTTCCCTTCACCCCCAAACATGCTCTGATATTTTCCGCATGTTCCATAGGTGCCAGTTCCCATGCTCTTCCCAACTACCCTGGATAATGCTGATAAGATCATTGAAACTATTCAGGATATCAAGGAAAAGATGCCCACAAATCCATTTGAAGCTGATCTCCTTCAGATGGCAGAAATGATTGCAGAAGATGAGGGGAAAGAAAAAACACACTCTCATGGTGGTATGTGGCGTTTTTAAAAAGGAAACTAAATGCAGTGAGATTAAGGTCCTCTCGTCACGGAAGATAGATAGAGAAATAGATGTAGGACCTGTATTGGCTGCTTCCCAAGTATGCACGCCAAATTAAATGGTCCTCTTATCTTACCAACATTTATTTTTCATAATGAAAGTGTTCATGCAAGTAAAATGCCAACCTAGACAGGACTATAATGCTTATCTCATGTCTTAGCAATTTTGATTACTTAATCTTAAAAAAAGGAGGCCTTCTGGGAATTCAGCTGAACTGCATGTTTTGAGATAATTTTGCCTCTGTGTACAATATTCTGTTCTTGGTTTTGAAAGCATACTTTCTTTGAAGATTAATTTACTCTTCCTCCATTGTTCCCGTCCCAGGTGCTGGTTATAGCCGCACCTTTCTGCGGGTTTCATCATTTCACAGAGGTTTATCAGTCAGCGTTCACTAGAGCTATGTTAGAACATAGAACAGCCTAGAACCCGTGTTAGATATTGAGCGCTGACAGTGGTTTAGAAGTCTTTGCATCCCTGTCACTGATCGTAGGTGCCGACTTGACTTTTGCTGACAGTAACAGATATACTAGAGGTAGTAATCTCCAGATCAGTACATCATGCATTAGCAGGAGTCAAAATCAAGAAGACAGTGCAGCTGTTTTACAAGAATATTTTCCTATCAGGATTTTTATGGTGGATTCTTGGAGCGTGATGCAGGTTAGAGTGTGTTGGATAGTGATCATCCCATGTAATAAAAGTGGAACAAGCTGAAAAGAAATGAACGAAATATCTTACTTGTCTACAGATGACTCAAAGACGGCAATGGAAACATTTGGAAAAGCAAACATGGGTTAGTTCTGCATTTCTGTTTCTCCCGTAACAGCGTGACCAAGGTAGAAAGCTGTTAGGAGAACTGTAGTGAAGACACGTGTGTTACTGTTGCAGCCTAATACATAGCCTTTCGGTGTTCAGAGTATTTTGTATTAGTTATGTAAGCTGTGCCTCATTTGTAGATACAGATTTCCTTCTTTTTCTAAAGGATCTCAAACATCTGAACATGAGCTCTTCCTGGACCCCAAGATATTTGAGAAAGGTCAGTTAGATTGTTGTGGTGTTTTTGCCAATGGTTTTTGATCCTGATGTATCTTTTCTTGCAAACTCCTCTTGTTGTTTGCCCTTCTCTATAGCATGTGGTATATCTGATCACTCTCATTGCAGACCAAGGTAGCACTTACAGTGGAGATCTGGAATCGGAAGCAGTGTCCACTCCACACAGCTGGGAGGATGAGTTAAATCACTATGCCTTACGATCAAATGCCCTGCCAGAACCAGACCCAGAACTGAAGCAGTTCTCCAAAGGTGATGTGGAACAGGACCTGGAGGCTGATTTTCCATCAGGTCGGTATAATGAGAAGAAAAATGCATTGTTGTATAAAAGTACACAGTTTTCTGAGTAAGCATTGTACTGGCAGCTTGCTTAGGAAGGGTATGCGTTTTCCTGTAGTAAAACTGGGTATTGAATGCTGCAGTAATATATCAGCTCTACTAAGAATTACTATTTTTGAAATATTGCTGGTATCTTTAAAGACAGCATTCTACAGAACCCGCAGCAACAGTAGCAGGTAGCCTTACTTGACTCCTTTGAATTTATCACTTCTGTGTCCCTAGGTGTAATCCCTGTGAGTGGTGCGTAAGAACGTAAGTTGGCTGGAATAAGTACACCCACTGTTTGGGGGGGCTTTTTTTCTCTTTTGAGAATTTACTTTCATTATACAGAATGTATATAGATTGCCTAATTATTCAAAGGTAAAAGCATTACTTGAATATACAAGTATGTTTGCCAACTGTGAGTTATTCCATAGTATCTAAGTGACACTCCTACCTGGGCTCTTAAATCCGGTAATTAAACTCTTAATTGTGTTGATTTGACTTCAGACTCATTTGACCCCCTGAGTAAAGGACTGGGTTTGCATTCGCGTTCACGAGCAAGACGGAGACATAGAGATGGCTTCCCACAGCCAAAAAGACGGGTAAGAAAGTACTTCTGGAACACCAGTTCCTTGCATTTGGGGTAATAACGTTATGTGCATGCTTATATTCAGAAGGACAAAAATACTGCTCCAGGGTGAAAATGAGACCTCAGTTCAACTCCAGTGTATATTTATTCCTGTTCTGCTGTATAAGATTTTTTTTTCTCCCCCTCTGCAGCTAGGTAGAATAAATGCTCTTTTTAGTGCAGAACATCTTTTAAATGTGAATCATTTAAAAAAACTCCAAAGAGATGTCTTTTAAGTAGTGTCATAATCTACAGGAAAGAATCATTTTTTTCTTGTGTAGCTAAAGAGGAATATATTTCTGTGCATATTTATCACAGTGAGAATGACTGATTTTTAATGCATCTTTTCTGTAAAATGTGGTTAATATTTGTCCACATATTAAAAATACATATATATCCATTCAGATTCTGTTGTGAGAGGAGGATTTTGTTACCATGTCAGCATAACAGACTTTTTATGTGAAATCAAGTTAAGCCTCCATTGATGAAGTGCTTACTAAATGTTTATTTGTTTTGATTTGTTTGTTTGCCTGTAGGGACGGAAGAAGTCTGTAGTTTCTGTAGAGCCCCGGAATCTGATGCAGGGCTCCTATCCAGGTTGCTCTGTTTCTGGGATGACCCTAAAGTATATGTACGGGGTAAATGCCTGGAAAAACTGGGTCCAATGGAAAAATTCACAGGAGGAACAAGGGGACCTGAAGTTTTCAGGTGAATTTTTCTCTCAGTGGAAACAGAATACTTAGTTGAAGAGCCCTTGGCATGATATGTTGTTCAAATAAAGATTAAGATTAGATATTACTGAGTTTTAAAATACCCATGAGTGGAGAAGAGATTTCATGGAATACTGTCTTACATCTTTTCATGCATTTAAAAATCGTAGCTATTACATTTTTAATTGACCTGTTACCTATTAAAACAGGCTCTAAAATACCAGATTTCTTTTCAACATTAGAACTGTTAGTCTTTTAACCTTCACTTTGTGTTCATTTGCATGTAGTAGTTCTTCATTTGTAGAAGAGATGCTTTATGCAGCTGCAGAGCTTTCCTGAGCTATTATCAGGCCATAATTCTAAGCTGACAACACCAGCTTGGCCCCATCTTTTTCATCTGTAGCTAACGCATTCACAAAGTATTTGTTTCTCAGCATAACTTTTTGCTGTAAAAAAATTGTGTGCTACAACGTTAAAATCTTAACAACTTATTTCTAGGCTGCACAGCTGGAAAGAAACTTGTCAAAAAGTCTACCCATTCTTTGCTGCAACCTGCCTGAAACGAACTTTAAAAGCATGAATTGTTCCTGTATCTCACTAGGGTGATAGATAACAATGACAATATAAATATCACTTTTGCTTATTTTTCTGGTTATGGATTATTTTATTTGTTTTTACAAAAGCAGAGCAGTCCTGGCATTTGGCAGTGGCTAACTCCCCTTTTCCCTGGTCTCAAATCTGTCTTACATGCTTGCACTGAGAGTTTTGTGGGCAAATTTTCAGAGTCAAGCAGAGAATTTAAGTAAGGAATACAACTGAGCTTCTTTGGGATGGCGGGGAAGAAAACAAACTAAATACTTCTGCAATGTAAAGAACTAGGCATGGCAGGGCTTATGTAAGAAGGATCCCCAAGGGAAGAAATTTAGCTAGAATGAGATCTGCTTTTTCCTCTCTTATTTGGAATTTTTGTTCTCATTACATGAGAGCAGCTGGTTTTTGTTTTCCAGAAGTAGAGTTGTCACATGAGTTAATGTGTTTTCTTCTTCTAAGGAAGCAAATATTACAGTCAGTTCCAGGAATCTGTCCACCCTCCCTTCTCAGAAAGGTTCCCTGCCTAGTCCCAGGCAGGTTCTTTGTAAGGTGTGAAGCAGGCAAGCCTGGTAATTTCATTGCAGATCCTTTGATTGATCGATTCCCTGATTGCTCTGCTTCCTTTTCCGAATCCCATGCATGTCCTGTTAAACTCTTCATTCCTTCTCCCGTTAAGGAGTCAAATATGCTGCACTCAACTCCAGTCCAAAACTATTAGGAAATGCTCAAGATCTTTCTCTCACTCAAAATTCCCCTGAGTCCAACTATAGAGGTGAAACCTCTTTCCCAACCCTATGCTGCCAGCCTCCGGGACATGCAGCCATTGCCGTGCCACATTTTGAGCCCAAAAAGCTCTTTTTTGAGCTCAGCAGACTCCCTAACATTTCAATCTCTTACCTTTAAATACCTGCAGCCTTATTACTCAATTGCAGCATTTATACTGGTCGCACATGCAGCTGGTTTGGTTTATATTGGCCAAGTCCTCATTTAATTGTTAGCCAACAGATGGGGAATCGTTCAGAAGTTTAGTCATCCGGGGTACTTCATGTACGAGAGAGAAGATTTAATAGTTCTGCCTACATGAAATAATAACGAATGTGTGAAGATTTAATCTGTTGAATCGAGTTAATTTTTTCTAATAATTTTCTTTGCCACAGTTTGTCCTGTGAAACTCAAGGAGGACATTCTCTCATGCACTTTTGCTGAGCTGAGTTTTGGCTTGTGCCAGTTTATTCAAGAGGTGCGGAGACCAAATGGAGAAAAATATGATCCTGACAGCATCTTATACTTGTGCCTTGGAATTCAGCAGGTAACTCAGAGAATTAGGGTATTGCTGAGAACAACGAAACTTGCTATGCTTATTTATGTTTTATATCCATAGTCCCATCTAACTGCATGGTTTTTGTAGAGGAAGCAATTTTGTGCTTTGTTCTTAAGTCTGTCTTAATCACATATTTGACAAGTTTGTGACCTTTTTATGATCAGAATGAACAGGCTTCTTCTGTACTTGGGAGGAGTGTGGCATGAAGGGCTAGGTGTTTCTACCTAAACACAAATCTTTGGGTTTGGTACCTTTTCAGTCCCTTTTCATGTATAGGAAAAATTTGCTTCTCAGGATTATTTGCTTTATAATGTAGTGCTTTAAATCTAGAACAGTTGCACAATGTTCTTCTAATATACGAGTTTACATGGAAGAGGTTACCCAGCAAAGCCTGAGCTCCTTCAGTCGCTAGACAGATACCTTTTGTGTTGGCAGTATTTACAGAAAAAATACAATGGGAATAATTTCATTATAATTAATAAATGCTAAGAGTAATGTACTAAGTCCTTGCTACCTGCCTTGTAACAGTTGCAGTACAAACCTAAGATAATACTAACTTCTGTTTAAAACTCCACATTTAGTATATTTTTGTTAGGGGCATTTTTTTAGAATAGCCTGCTTATTCCTTTCCTTAAACAGTCATTTGGAGATAAGGAGTCAAAAGCTACTCCTAATGAAAACCTGTCATTTGACTAGGCAAAGCTACTTCTAATGTAAAACCTGTCATTTGACTAGCCATGGAATTACCTTTTATTTCCTTGTTTTCTGGCTATGCTTGAAAAAAAACGTAGAAAGAGTTAAAAATTCAGAGTGCAGTGGATAAGGCCTAGAAGTATCAGCAGTTTTTGTGTATTCCAGTTTTGACTTACTTATTGATACACACTCCTGACTTGCAGAAAAAAATTTTTAACTCCTGCTTGACAGGAATTTGAGGGACTTGCACCTTGATGCTTTAAGTTGAGCTATTTCAGCAGCCTAGCGCTGGGCCTGTATCTATTGTTGGGAGGTATTAGCATGTGAAGTTGTTTTCCACAGAAAAATACTCAACAAGTTTTCTGTTTTTTATAGGCAGGCTTTTTTCAAGAATATTTAACACTTAAAGAACGATGATTTTTCAGAAAACAGCTCTAGAGCTGGGAATATTAACAATAATTCTTGGCTAGATCTCTCATTCCATACTGGGGAGGTCCCAGTCCCTGCAGAAAGATCCCTGATATCTTACTGAAGGTTTCAACAAAGTGGTTTGGAACATAAGACACTGGAACATAAGAAAGGAAAAGAATCTGATGTCCTGTGTCTTCTCTGCACTGTTAAATAATCACAAACTGTATGTCTTCCTTTTTTTTTTCTCTTGTAGTACCTGTTTGAGAATGGTAGAATAGATAACATTTTTACCGAGCCCTATTCCAGGTTTATGATTGAACTTACAAAACTTTTGAAAATCTGGGAACCTACAATTCTTCCAAATGGTAGGACAATTATTTTGTTTTGTGTAGCTGCATGACAAAGCCATATTATAAATTAATATTTTCTCAATGCCGTGAAGAAGAATGTGATCTGAGGCATTTACGTTAGTCTGTTTCTCCACCGTGTAATTGTTTGTGGTAGACTAGCATCATGGATTTTATGTCTGTTTCTACCAGTTACGGATTACACTTAAATGTATCTTTGCCTCTGATCAATCTCTCGACTCCTTTGCCAGAAAGGCTTCCCATTCCAGTAGTCAACATGCTAGTTCTCTTCCCTCAACTTTTAGCTCATCTTTTTTGAATACAGATAGCCAGAATTGTCTGTAGGGTTTGCAATGAGTTACTGTAAATACCGTGTACAGTGGCACTGGTATTTCCCTATTAGTACTGGAAATACTTCTGATGGATCTGAGGATCACATTAGCAAATCATGGGAATCTTGTCTCGGCTCCTGGATTCCAAGTTCTTCTCACCTCAGTCACTTCCAAATTAAGAGTTTCCAAATTCTGCAGATATTTTTAATTGGTCTTCAGGTACGATCATGCAGTTTATAAAGCTGGACACCAGCCGTATTAGTATGCGAGATCTTTTTCAGAGTATCAGCGAAACTTGAGTGACATTGGCAACTCCATACATGTATTCACAACTGTTTTTTCATTTAGAAAATGAACTTTTTCTTTAATACAGAAATAGTCTGGTTACTTCTAGACTGCTACATAGAGGGATGTGGGTTTTTTCCCAACAAACCTCTTACAAGCACCCGTATCTTCTTTTCCTAACAGACTTACGATGATCACAGTGGGCTGTTTGTATATAAAGATGGTAAATTTTAAACTCATGCTCCATGTCTTAGGAATTACACATTTTTGCAGTTGGCTGACTGTGATTTAATACAGTGAAATTAGAACTTGGTGAGATTCTGCTGGTGTCTGCAGTCTTCCTTTGTATCCTCTCTCCATTCCTTAGGTATTGGAAGATCATGCTGTTCCGCAGCTTGGTTCTGCATGCCCCCTCTTACGTTTGTGCATGCAGTGTTCTTCGTTTTATTGGAATTACAGTTGCTTATGATAGGTCTGAATTTGATCTGATACGCAGTTTGTTAATATAGAAGGTTAGCTGAAAGAGGATTTACGTGGATCTCTGGCAGAATCTGCGTACTTAATTTTACTCATTTCTGCCTTCCCACCCGGCTCATGTATGAAGTTTTCATTGCTTTGGGAAGATTCTGAAAATCTGCTAGATTAGACACAGCTTGTAAAAGCTCTTAATTTGTAACTGAATACGGGGAAAGCCCTAAAATTGCATAAATAACTCTGCTGTTTTTTCTTTGCCCGTTGTTTCTAGGTTATATGTTCTCAAGAATTGAAGAGGAGCACTTGTGGGAATGTAAACAGCTGGGTGCATATTCCCCTATTGTATTATTGAACACACTTCTATTCTTCAACACCAAATACTTCCAACTAAAGAATGTCAGTGAGCACCTGAAACTATCCTTTGCCCATGTTATGAGACGCACCCGAACTCTGAAGTATAATACTAAGATGACATATTTACGTTTTTTCCCACCCTTTCAAAAACAAGAGGTAGAATCAGGTGAGTGCTTTCTGATCATCTGAATTTTGGCAATCATGTTTATGTCGTCTGCTCCTTTTTTCTAGAAAGGACTGAAGAGAAAAATACATTAATGCAGTAAGCAGAGTTATGAAGATGCTGTTACCCTGTAGATTTTCAAAATTTTTTCACTCTAGTAAGGTTTAAAGAGAAATTCTGTGTGACCCAAGGTGTTCAGTAAAAATTTATAAAAGAGGTGCCACACGTTTGGCTGCAAGCTTGTCTTTTATACTATCCTAGGCTAGCACAAAACTTTAACTACTGCATGAGTTAAAGGCCTTTTCTGAAGCACTTTTCTCTGGACTTCGTATTATTGAGGTCCAGAACTTTATCATGCCCTTTTAATGCCCAGATTTGTCCTAGGTCTGTGCAGTGAACACACAAGGCAGCCCGAATGATGAACAGCAGTTTTAGGTGAAGCTAGGGGCTTGCTCATGAGCAGGGACTATCCTGACCTCGGAGGCGAAGAAAGACAGATTTTCGTTTGTGGTTATTTTTTGGTATTTGGAAAAGGAAAGTCTTGATCGACTGCTTCAGTTAATAGTTCCGGTGTGTTACGTGAATTCTGCTTTATTAGGAAAAATTATATCCTCCATATTTTTCTGATAGATACTAATTCTTGTTGGTTTTCTAGACGAGCCATGGGCTTTGGACAGCATGTAGCATACGCAGTCTTTTGCCCCTCCGGCAGATCAAACCATTTGACTTGCATGTGACAGATAATCAGTTCAAGTAGTGTCCTTCCGTGTGATGCACAGTCCCATCACTAGGTGCTAGGCTAAGCGACTAGGGCTTATTCTTGAAGGCACTGTTTTTCACTGAACTTTTGTGATGCCGTTTTTGTATATCCAGATAAATTATCTGTAGGCAAAAGGAAACGCAGTGAAGATGAGGAGATTCCAACAGCAGTGGAAATGGCTGAAAATACAGATAATCCTCTGAGATGTCCAGTCCGACTTTATGAATTTTACTTATCAAAATGGTAAGTGACAGAACTTGATTTTTGGTCTGTAGACTGGAACAGGCATTTGGGCAAGGTTCCTGCTCAGACCTTTTGTACCTGTGCTGCGGGCTCCTCTCTCCAGTTCCTGATCCCTCAGTGTGAATGCAACCATGACTTCCAGCATCAGCACTGCTGTTAGACTCAGCAGATAGGTAGTATTTGTTACTGGTCTTGAGTCAAGATGTATTCTTTAAATACCTGTTTACACATCCACAGGGTGTAAAGGTAAACAAGGGGCGTTACTATAGTGACCGTGGCTTTCTCATCTCCCTTCATTCCCATACAGGATCCTTCTTTTGAGAAGATTATAACTTAATACCCTGACATCATGTTCCTTGTGAAAGAGGGTGGGAAAAGTGTGACTTAGGTAAAACTGCTGATAGCTTTTGCCTGCTGAAATGTGAGATTAACTTGTATTCAGGAGTTAGAAAGGAGACTGTATAGCAAGGACATAGATATAAATCATTTGTCTCCTCTTGTTTCTATATAAACTTTAGTTAGATCGTTGAGCAGGTGGAATGTAATGTTCTTCTCCCTTCAGAGAAAATACACATGCAAAATGAAACAGCATCTCATTAGTGTCAGTTAAAACTCAAACAAATCACTCTCAAAAACGCACCTACTGAGCCTACTACAAATAGTCCAGTTACTTAGGCAAAGGCATGCGTGGCAACTGTCCTGACTCTTTGTCTCCCTCTGCTTACCTTCCTTGTCTTTACTGCGTATCATTAGAAGAAACTTTTAGCTGTCCTTGGGCTGGGAAAACATCTTCATGCTCCTCACATATCATAGCTGAGCCCCCGCAGTGGTGCAAGCAGCAGTAAAAAATCACTTTTCTGTTTTAATGTGAATATTCCAAAGCCAGGCAGGAGCGATCCTTGCTCTAGAGGGCTTTGTCTTCCTCCCAGAGCCTGAAAGCTGCCTCAGAGCCACACGGTCAGTCGTTCAAGCAGATGGGCTTACTGTTCTGCACCATGAGTAGGCAAGCTAGGATTTAGTTTTGCTAGCTCTTGGAACATTCCCTGCGCCAAAGTGCGTAGCGATTCTGGAATTCTAGAACCGGTTTCATTTGGAGATTGACTGTTCAGTGCTTCTATCAATCATGTCACGATGCTAGTACCGTTAATTGGATGGAACTATGATTGAAGAACCACATCTGTAAAGAAGTCACTGATTTTCTTTGTTTCTTTATAAGCAGCTAATGCTAAATTATGACCTGGAAACAACCGTTCCCTAAGTTGAAGGGGGGAAAGCAAGTCACTAACAAAAAGATTGGAATTCAGCTGTTTAAATTCCAGTGCTGTCATCTCAATGTAACTTTCGTTTTCTTCGCTGTTTCTCCTTAGCGTTTTTGTGAGTAGGACTGTTAATGCTGCCTCCTGCTAATGTGCTCTTCCTTTTTTGCCGTTGGCAGTTCTGAAAGCGTGAAGCAGAGAAGTGATGTATTTTACCTCCAACCTGAGCGTTCCTGTGTACCCAATAGCCCCATGTGGTATTCCACATTGCCAATAGACCCAGGAACCTTGGACATCATGTTAACACGTATTCTTATGGTGAGGGAGGTACACGAAGAACTTGCCAAAGTCAAATCAGAGGACTCTGATATTGAGTTGTCAGACTAACTGAAGTGGGATATTTTCCTTTGAATACACATCAGAAGCACCAAACTGTGAATACATCCAGCCTTTGGAAAATGTGTATCAAATAAGCCAAGATAATGTCACCTACAGGCATATTTTGAACCACAGTGGATGTACAAACTGGAACTGGAAGGAAGCAAGCTGTGTAAGCTGCAAAAAACAACGTCCTGTGGCACCGATAAATCTCTGAACAAATTCAAGATGAACCTATTTGAGTGGTGCATAAATCCGTTATCTGTTTAGGATTTGAAAAAGTTGCAAGATATTTTTAAGGAAAATGGTTGTGTAAAATCTACCATAACAATGTTGGGCATGGAGAGCTAGACTGTGGCTCACGTGACGTCTCAGCCTGATGGCTGGCAGTCCTTGCTGCCAAAGGACACGTGGAGATCCTAGAGCTCTTCACGGGGGCGAGAGAGAAAGTGGTGATATTTAGACAGACACCTTCCATTATAAATACACGTACACATATGCTTTTGTAATTTTTTTTGGAACTGGGATCAAATGTTAGGAAGGCAGAAGCCGCTGGCTATCTAACTGGAGAACGGTCTGGCTGCTGTTAAAGGGTCACACGAGGCCAGAATCTAGCTCTCGGTCCAGGCTGACACCAGGTCTAGCCCTGTTGAGTCTTTGATGTGGAAGAGGTGCTGTAGGTCAAACTTCAGAGTGGTCGTGTTACGGGACGAACATTTCTGGGGTATGTACAGGAGAGTGACTGTCCTGGGGTATGTGCAGAAAATCCCTTACCTAGCCCAGTAGCTCTGCAGTCTGTCGATATAATCTAGCAAATACTGTGGTGCGCGGAAATTGTTTCTCCCTTAAGGCAGCTTTCCTTTCTCCTCTTTCCCTACTCCTCTGTTTTTGATTATTTTGTAAGGCGAATTTGGAGGGCCTTGTCATTTCAAATGAAAGATACATGCACTCTTTCTCTTTCCACCTTTGCAACGCGTGCAGTGTTGTACAAAGGATGCAGTATTACTTTTGACAACAGAACTGTGGTAGAAAATTACCATATGTGTTCTTTTTCCCACCCCACCCAAAGAGATTTAGTCATAGTGTTGGAAATGGAAAGAAATTTTTTTAAGGCTTGGCTGTTACTGCGTCTTTTTGAAGAGAAAAGCTCCCACATTGTGTTTAGAGGACAGGAGATTATCAGATGCTGTCTGTACCTCCGTTTTCTCAACCTACAGGTATGTGTTTCTGATGACCAGTGGTCACAAATTCATTGGAAACCCAAACTATTTTTAAAGAAGAGAATTGTATGGTTTTTATCTAGCTCTGGTCAGTTATCCATCGTGTAACAGGGGTCTGGTATTTGATCTTGTCACTAAAATTTCAAGAGATGAAAATCAACAGCCTTGAATTATATTTCCTTTTTTTTGTTTGTTTTATTTGTTTTTGTTTTTTAATTATTTTTTTAGCAGTAACAAAAGTAATTTAACAAAAATAAAATCAGAAAGTAGTCTATTGACGTTGTGTACTCGGTAGTCCTGTCCCTGCCTGTAACAGATTTCACTGATGTATTTTTTAATACAGAAAACTATGTGAAAAGTAAACCTGCCCCTGATTCTGTCTGATCAAAGCCCATCTGTGTCTTTCATTTCTGATCCAAGATACTGCTTGCTCCATGTCCTGGCCTAGCACTCCAGGGGGAGATGTTTGGGACATAATCCGTACCCTGCCAGTACAGTATCCCGGCATTTGGAGGCTCAGGGATGCTCCCACAGGCTGATTTCTTGTTCTGTGAACACTAACCCGTCCCTCCCCATTGTTCTATTAGATAGTGACATAGCAGGCACGCTATTTTGGATGGGGCTGGTTGATGGAACGTTTCAGGGAAAATAAAACCATTCTGGAAAGATGAGTGTATAAGTCTGTAGGGGATAAAAAATGTCCGAGCTGTGTCTGTTGCACACAGGTGTGCCCAGAACCTCGATGTCAGTAGGAGAGGGAAAGGATTCGGGAATGCCTGTGTTCATCCCCTAGAAGAGTGCTGCTGTTCTCAGCTGGCTGCCTTTGCCTGCTCCCTCCTTCCCCGGCCGCCCCCGGGAGCAAGGGGGCAGTTAGGACAAGCTGTTGGGAGGGCAGGCTTCCGTTGGGCGAGGGTTGTCTAAAAAATACCACATCTGAGTTTTCCCTTAACAGAAATATTCCCATCGAACAACAGTGTATTAGTATCTTAGGAGAAACATACTCATTTTTTCTTTCTCTGAAGACCCTCACTCCTTGTCTGTGAACACTTCCACCTATGTTATTTTTTTCCAGGTACTCAGAACGAAAGATATTATTTGCCTTTTATGTTCTCTCAGCAAGGAAAGTGAAATCACTTTTAAGCTTGACTGGGTGAAAACAAAGTTGTTAAACGTTTTGCTAACTCCCGTGGCTCTGAGATGAGAAGGGTTTCAGTGGAGTTAAACGACACAGTTCAGGACAAGTAGTTTTAGTTTCAGTTTCTCTGGTCAGGCACCATCAGTTAACAGGACAAGTAGTTTTAGTTTCAGTTTCTCTGGTCAGAACCATCTGGAGAATGCATTTTGGTGTTGTCCAGGGTGTGCCTGGGCTGCCTTTGCCTCTCGGGTGATTGCTAGTCAGCCCGGGTAGAGTTCACACTTGATTTACAAGATAGAAGGTTTAAAATACATTTATAGATCATACGCACAAGATCAAAGTTCTGAACACTTAAGATGAAGTTGTTTATAATAAACGTATCCGAATCATTCGCTGACCATGCAACGATGTTTGTTACTTGAAATATTCTTTTAAGCAGAAAAATCATGCTGTAATCTCGGTGCGGACAGAGAAACGACCAAGATGGGTGTGAGAAAAATAGAAGATGATGATCCTGCGAACAGGGTTTCTGTCGCTGTGCCTTCCTGCTGCTAGACACACGTTCCACTCCCCTTCGTGTTCAGCCTGCAGGGATGATGGCATAGCTCTGCAGACCGGTTGGAGAGCTTGGAAGCGAGCATGTCGTGTTACTTGTTAGCGAGCGTATCCACAGTTCTGGCTACTTACGCAAGTCTTTGGATTTTTGCAGAGGTTTTTTTGGTTGAAAATGCTTCTGGAATGTGGCTATTCCCTCCGTGGCGCCGGCAGTTCCCTGGCAGCTCTCACTGTGAGAGGTGCTCGGTGCAAGCCTGCTGCTCTCTCCCGGCTTCAGCTGACTGAAGAAACTGGGGCATGTTGAATGCCACAGAATGAGGTGCAAAAAGAAGTTCAATTATCTTCGGAATTATTCTGTCAACTACAGATCTAAAAGAACCCCCTGGATTTCTCTGGCAGTAGTCTCCAGCCGAGTGATGGCTCCTCAGAGACCTGAAATAAAGTGGCAGCAGAATCACTCGTTTCCCATTTCCCCAGGGTGCGCTCCTGCACCGGTGCCGGTTCAGTGCCAGGGTCACAGAAGTGGCTCTGAATGTGCAATAAAGTCTTTGTTTTCTGGTAACAATCTCAGTAACTCTGCTCAGTCCCTTGAGCAATAGTTTCACTGTTGCCTTAAAAAAAGAAGAAACCAGAACAACTGCTTGTGTGTAAAGTCCTTGGGGTGCTCTTCTCAAACCGCCGGCACCGCGTTCGCTCTCTGGGCTGGAGTTTTGCTCCCATCAGCACAGTAGGTTCCTGCGCTGCTTTTTCTTGCACGTGTCATTTTAAACAGTCCTAACAAAGCAGAGGCAAAATTAAATTTCGTTGTCTTCTATTAAACAGCTGCTTGCCTGCCACGTGTCCCCTGTAGCATCATCAGCCTTAAAGAAATTAAGTTTTGAGCAGTTGAGCTACTGAGCAGTTACTGAGCCTTCCCTGGGCAAGAGAAGCTGTCCCGTTTTTGAGAACGGAGCACCGAAAATGTGTAAAAATCATGGAGCATTGCTGAGGCGAAAGTCTAGAAGGAGTTTTAGGAGCGGTGAAGCTGGATGGGAGCGTACCCTGTCTCTCCAGGTCTTGCTGAGGGGTTGCTATGAGTGGAGCAGGCATGAGCCACCGCTTTTCATCCCAGCCTCAGCAGATGATGGCAAGACTAGTCCCTGCACGATCGATGACCTCCTTTCTTGGCTTCCTGTGGGCAGCTGCTTGAGAGAAATCTCTTTTCCCCCCGTGAGTCGGCTGCAGATCTGTCGGGCAGGTAGGACTAACTCTACTTTTATATCTCCCCTGGTTGGAGAAGCTGGGGGGGTGGGGGTGGGGTGTAGAGTTTTTGCACAATGTTGCATTTGTTAAGAAGTTGACCTCAGCCCTTTTTTTTTAGAAGGTGGATTTTTTGAACTAAGGGGGAAATGGCTCCTTTAGTCCCATCACTGGCACGAACAGATCCCCTCTAACTTCATCCCGTGGCTCCCATGTCAAGCCCGTAGCACCAAGTTGGTACCAGCTTGCATTTTTATCTCCGGTTTCCTCCCTTCACCACTTCCAAGAAGCCTTCGATAACTTTTCGTTTGTGCTGTGTTTTATGAGGAAACAATTTCAGACATGCCAGAAAGAGTGAGTAATGACGGGGCGGGTGGTGGCAGAGGAGCTGTTGCAGGGTGCTGGGAAGGGTGCCTTGGGCAGGTGGGCAAGAAGCTAATATGAGTATTTAAGTGTCTAGGTTTCATCATTTGATATTCAAAACATTTCAGTTGGATGCTATTAAGGACAATTAGTGAACGTGGGTGTGGGTCATAGATGGAACAAACTTGGAAAGAAAGAACCTGGATGTAAAAGCGTTTTCAGTTCTCGCGCCAAGCACGCTACCTCTTCTGCTGTCTCATGGCAAACTGCAAAATCTGCAACAGCTTTTTTATTTTTCGATTTTCATCAGTAGATGCTGCTGCCGTGGAGGTCATTAGCTCTCAGTCGACGGCACCAGTGCTAGCTCTGGTCCAGGGAGAGGCGCAGCGTTGTAGGATGGGGTTTAGAGTCTCAAAGGAATTTGGGCGTCTTGGATTCTTCTAGCCACAGAAGTCAAATTTCCATTGGCCATAACATTCACGAAGCTAATGGTTTTTCAGCAGAGATACGGGTTTTGTTAGAGAAAAAACCTGAAATACCTTAGATTATTACTTGCTTGGAGGGAAAAGGGAATTTATTACGATGAAACAGTCAAGCTAAACAAAGCATCACACACACGGAATCTCAAAATGTATCCCAAGTGCACAATTTTAATTAACTCAAAGCCGGTCCAAGTTCCCGGTGCTCAGCCTCAGGATGCAGGCTGCGATGGCCACGTTAGCTGTGGCTCAGCTCGTTTTGCGGTTCACGGTCAACTACTGGGTGTGCCAGCACAGGGCATACCTGGGGCCTTAGGTCTACCAGTCTCGGACTTTTTATTCTCTCTTCTACATATTTATAACACAAAAAGCCAGACCCATTTGAAAAGGTCTTTTCGACCTGCTGGGAGCCAGGCTGCTGCTTTTCCGAGAAGGGTGTGGGTGATCACTCCTGGACCTTGCCCCCCCCACCCCCCAATTAAGCCACTGACTCATTATGTAGCCCGGGATCCAGTGTACACTTCATGTCACTACTGTTCTATCGATGAAGCCTCGTGTTCCTTCCCTTGCCAATCTGTACCTCGGTTGTACCCATCTGTAAATTGGCCAGACTTTCCTACCTCGTTTGGGCATTATGAGGCTAAATTCTGTAGGATGCTTTGCAGCCCCGTGATGAAAGGTGCTATATAACTGCAAAGTGTTACTTCAAAAGATTTAAATAGGTCACCAGTGCATCATAACCTATATTAAAAAGACTTTTTCTTATATGAGAATTTATAGAGTTCAATGTATGGTATTAATAAGTGAATTATTGAGACCCCAAAAACAGTTTTTGTTTGAATCGTATCTGTATTCTGGAAAAGTGATTAAAAACCTTTAACCTTAATAAAAGAGTTTAGCCTTATTTCCTGTATGATGTTGGAATCTTAAGTTTAAAAGCAGAATCTCACAGATTTTAGGGGTGGAGGGTTTACTTGTTTTTAAGCCAGCATTAAAATAGCAGCTTAATATCTTCACAGCAAGGCTTGGTCGTTCCCACACGGCCGTGTGGCAGCTCACACTGCGTTTTGCTCCTCTTGGAAGCCTCTGGGATCGGCTGTAATTAGATCAATCACCAGCAGAGCTTGTTACACACCTTCCCCAACTGGTGGCTGCTCGAGGGGTGCTGGCCACCAGGAGAGTCCTCAGGACCTAACGTCACCTTTGCTCTGCCACCCTGAAGTGCCGGAATGGGCCAAGAGCCCACGGAAGCACCACCGCTCGCCTGGGACCTTCATACGGCGCTCGGATGCCTCCCAGCAAGGGCACGGCAAGTCTCACGGGCTGCCAAGTGAGCTCCCTGAGGCTCCTCCGTGTTAGGAGCCACCAGAGCTTTACTCAGGGCAGTTTTCAAGGCCCTGAAGCTGTTTTACGCTTATTTTGAGCTGTGCTGGTGCCCCCACAGCCAGGTGAGCGCCCGTGCAGCCAGCATAGCCTTTGGGTTTAAAGAAGCTGCTGAGAAAACAGATAGGGGCAATCGCAAGCAAAACAATAATTACTCAAATGCTGATTAAATGTTCCCAGCAGCCTGAAGAATGAGCATCCGAAATTAGGCACACCCTGGTGCGGCCCCGATCGCCAGCAGACATCACGGATGCGTGGTATGAGTGTCTGGGGGCAAGGGAGAGTATTAGTTTCAATGGAGGATGATTATTATTATTATCATAATCATTATTGCTGCTATTATTATTTATTTAACTGTTACACAGCTAACACCGATACCATCATTCGAGGTGAGCCGGGTCTGCACAGGGATAGCTGGTGTTCGGTTCAGGAGACAAGGAAAACTGGAAATACGATTAAAAATGGTGGCATGTGATGTGCAGAAGTGGCAGGGAAATACCGTGTCTGCTTGTTGACTAATGCTGTCATTAATGCATTTATTTTAGGTAATTAATTAAAGAGAGTATAGTCACTGAAACCCAGCTGACTGCCAGGGAGACCCTTGGTTGCCTGGGCTTGGGACACCACAGGGGACACGTGCCACACATCAGTCCCGTCTGCCATCCGTCACCACACACCACGTGAATTAAACACAATAACAACCCTATCTCCGGCCTTGCCAGGGTCTCGGCTTTTTTTGGGGCGAGGGAGTGCAGGGCTGAAAACATACTGCTTTGATTCCATTCCTGGACCACCACACATCCCGAGGAGGTTGATGGATACCCGGCCTCCGACCGCACACGCGCCACCACAACACCCCCACATGTGAACCGCCTTTATTGGTTTCGATGCACTCATTGCTCAAGCGGAACCGCAGACTGTAAGAGGGGGGCCGGGTTGCTGGGGGGGCTGCGGGGGCTGCCTGGCAGAAACCTCGGGCTCAGGCACCTTCTTGGCTTCACTTGGGTTTGTCATCTGAATTTTTCTTCCAGTTGAACAGCCTGGAACCGGCCACTGCACCGAGCGGCCCCAGGGTAGACATCAGCCCGATTTTGGCACCAAGAGAAAAACCTCCAGCTCCTGCAAAGACAGTGACACCCCAGGATACCCCAGGAGCACTGATGCCGCCTGCTGAGGGGCTGAGCACCAGGCAGAGACCACCGAGGACTTCTGCTGGGTGGAGAGAGCCAAGGTCTGCTCCAGACTGTGCCGGGGAGCTGGCCTGGGGGCCACCTCTGCCCACTGAGCGCTCCAGCCCCTTTCTGCTGGCCCATGCTGGCCCCGGCCAGCACTGTGGGCGAATAATGCAGACACTGCTCTTGCCAGGAGAGCAGACACCCACCTGATGGCCCCAAACCCTCCCCCTTGGTGCCCTACCCCAGCAAGTCTTGATGCGTCCTACCACACCGTGGATTTATCCTTCCCCACAGCTCCGGGTGATTTGGAGCAAGGATGGGTTAAAGGGCTGGTTTGGCTCTACAGCACCTAAGGTGGTGCAGCCCCCCAGGATGACCCCAGCCCCACTCACCAATCGACTGCAGCACGGCCACGGTGCTGCCGGCCGACACTGCTCCGTTGTTGGCTATGGCAGCTGCTGACATCATCTTGGCAGCCAGGGACCCAGCGGCGATGCCGGTCGCCTTAAAGCCCAGCACACTGATGACCGCGGGGACGCCAAGAAGGGCCGCCCCTGCGGGCAGGACACCGCAGCGTTAGGGGGCTCTTGGCCACCTGCACCACCCCCTGCCACCGGTGCGGGATCTGGCCCCCCAGAAAGGACAGAGGCGTTGGAGAGGGGAGTGAAGGCTGTGGGGTGCGGGGATGGGGACACCCCATCCTCGGGAGGGGAGGCGGGCAGGGGATGCAGCAGGGGCTGCAGCAGGGGCTGCAGCAGGGGCTGCAGCAGGGGCTGCAGCAGGGGATGCAGCAGGGGATGCAGCAGGGGATGCAGCAGGGGATGCAGCAGGGGATGCAGGCAGACCCCCAGGCACAGGCCGGGGCTGCCCCCTCCCTCGCAGCACCCCCCGAGCTCTCCCCGGCCCGGCACTCGCAGCCCCCCAGCCCGGTCCCCCACCACAGCCCGGGGCTGGGACCAGGCAGCGACCCCGAGCGCTGCTCGCCCCACGCCAGCCCCTCACCTACTCCGACAGTGGCTCCGATGGCGGCTCGTTTGACTTCGTTTTTCATGGCGAGGAAGGAGAGGCCCTGCCGGCCCTGCCGGCCCTGCTCGCCCCGCCCCGCCCCGCCCCGCTCCGCCCCGCCCCGCCCCGCTCCGCCCCGCCCCGCTCCGCTCCGCCCCGCCCCGCTCGGCGCATCATCACGCGGGGGCGGAGGCTGCGGGCTGGCCGGGGGCTTTAATTAAGGGGATCGAGTGCAGCAGGGGAGGTACACGGGGGGCGGGGGGGGGGGGCGTGTCTCAGCGAGACAAGCATCAGTGAGGGTCCCGAGGCGGGTCCCGGAGGGTCACAGCAGGACACCCCCGAGGGCAGCCTCGATGACAGTCCCGGCCACCAACAGCCGTCACAGCTGTTGGACTTCACTGTGGACCTGAGGAAGAGGAGGAGAAATCAGCCCGAGCCTCCCAGTCCCCAGCATGGGGCCCCACTGCACCCCACTGCCTGGGGGGGCATCCCAAGGAGGAGCAGCCCCCACCCCCCCCGCCAACGACCTCACCTCCCTGTGGGTGCACCTGGCACCCCACACCAGGGGGGACCCCAGGGTTCCCCCCCTCCCGTGGCCGCCCCAGGCCCTCATCACACTGCTGGTACCTCCTGGGGAGGCTGAAACACGGGGTGCGCTGCGGTGACCCCACGGGCACCCCATGGCACAGTGCCAGGAGCACTCACCAAGCAGCTTGGCTGTGGCCACCAGGGTCCTGGGGGCCACCCTCCCGCCACTGCCAACACCAACATCGTCCGGCTGCGTTACCTGCTTCGGTGAATCTCGGTGCCAGCAGAGCTCCCGCCGCCGCCACAATGAGTCCTGCTGCAGAGAGAAGCAGCGGTGACACTCCCACGGGAACACGCGTGTCCCCAGGCTGTGAAACCCTCAGCCCCGGGGCGCTGCTCAGACACGCGTGTCCCCCAGCCTCAAAAGAGGGGGGTGCGGAGGCAGAGCCCTGGCGGCCCACGCCAGCCTGGAGCAGAGCAGGAGGTGCAGAGCACCGGGGCCAAACCTCCCTAACTGGGGCACCGAGAGGGTCCTGCATGTGGGGTGGGCCGAGGGGCAGCGTTCTGGGGAGGGGGCAGCACCCCCGAGCAGGGTCTGTGTGTGCAGAGCAGCAGTGCGAAGCACCAGGAACGTGATTTGTTTCTGCGTGGTGTCAGCCACCCCCGTGCCCACCAGCGCCTTACCCGTCGGTGGGGTCAGCCCAAGAACACAGAAAACCTGTAACAGCGCGGGGATGGGGGGCGGTCAGGCGGCCGGGCCGAAGGGAGGGCGAGCTGCTGGGGCGCTGCGAGGGGCTCCTCCGCGCCCTGCCCGCACCCCTGGACCCCCTCCTCCTGCAGGAGCATGTGCCCCTTCCTGGGAGCATCCCGGTGCCCCACACCAGCAGGACAACGGCTTGTGCCTTCTCCAAAACGCTGGGGAAGCACGTCCTTGCCGGCACAGCCCCACTGCCCACAGCTGGCCCTGGCCCCGTCCCGTGAGAGCCCCAAGCCCCCGAGCCCCCCCCCCGTGCCTTTGCTCAGAACCGGAGGGATATTTGCTGTGCACCCAGGGGCGGGTACCCCGTGTGCCCTGTGCTGTCCCACTGTGGGGACAGCACCCCTGTCCCCGGGAGCCGCCACACAGCTTACCCATGGTGGGCTGGCCCGGGGGGGCAGCGGCTGGAGTGAAGGTGTGGGGGGGTCTTGTCCAAGCTGGGTCCTTTGAGGAGCAAGAATAAGAGTTTCTTCCTAGAGTGGCATGGGTGGCGAGCGGGCTCTTGCTCTCCTGCACAGCCACCCCCTTCCCACCCCATCCTGCCCCCCAGGAGCGCCTCCATCACCCCACAAAATCAGAGACCCCCCCAGACCTCGTGTTTCTTCCCAGCCCAGGACTCCCTGGCCACTCTGCCAGCCCAGCGGACTGAGCACCCCCCCACACTTTTATCCCCCCCCCACAAAAGGGGTGCTGTCCCCAAGCACCTGCCACGGTGCCCCAGCACCCTGTGCCACCAACCTGCTCATCTGCTGACCAAGAGGTCAGGGCTGATAACAGAGGTCTTGGGTGACATCGGACGATAAAGTTCCAAGAATCACCCTGCTGGGTTGTTTTCCCACAATTTCTGGTCCACTCCTGTGTCCACCCTTGGTGTGCCTGGTTCCACCAGAGCTGGAGGTGGCCGGGCAGCGCGGCTGTGACTTCCCTGTCCCCAAGGGTCTGACCCCAGGGCTGCCCCCCACGGGGAGCCCCCTCCCTTTGCTCCAATGCCCTGGCAGGGACGTGGGGACGGGAGGTGCCGGGGCTGCGGTGGGGAGATGTGCTGGGTGGGGAGGAGGCTCCTCACGCTTGTGCCATGACGGCTGGGGCTCCTTGGGGCATTTCCCCACCCGCTCTGGGGCTGGTGAAGCTCGGCCGTTTTGGATGAGGACTATGGGCAGCACGGGCAGCCTGGCAGCATGGAGATTTCCACCAGGCAGCCTCAAAAAACAGCAAAAACCCTATTTTGCAAACTCCCTTTCCCCCACTCCTCACACCCACTCCTCACCCCGAGCTCCTCCGGGCAGGACGCAGCCAGCCCACCCGGTGACAGCCCCCCGGGGCCGGTGAGGGCGCAGTGGGTGCTGTAGCCATGCGCCTCTGCAGCTGGTTGAAGGGGACCAAATCCAGTTGCAAGTTGATCTGGTTCCTTTTTACCAGCCCTAGGGACACACCATCTCTCCAGAGGTGCTGCCTGGACCAGTGCTGGTGCTGGTGGTGGGGTCCCGGTGTGGGGGTCCCAGCCCAAAAATACATACTTCTTAACATTCCATAATGCCGGCCGACTCCATATGGGCATATGAAGAAGTATGTAGGGTTGGGAGGGAGAGGCAGGCAGCGTGGGGCTGGCTGGTGGGGCACAGGGCTGCCCACCACTCCCGGCAGAGCCCACCGGCTCGGGGCTGGGGGACCCTGGAAGGCGCCGGTGGCCGCAGTGAAGCCCGAGGCCAGGCAGGGGCTGTGGGGAGCATCTCCTGCCCACCCCCAGATCCAGCCCCTGCCTGTGCCCAGCCCCGGGTGCATCCCCGGCGTGGCACTGCCCGTACGGTCCCGCAGTGCCCACAGCCACCCTGGGGCAAGGGGTCCAGTGGGTTCGGAGAGGGCGACGGTGCCGCAGCCAAGGCGTGTGCCGGGGACACAGAGCCTCTGCACCAGCCAGAGGATGCCAGGGCTGCCAATGTGCCTGCCGCCGGGGACCTTGGCCGGTGGCTGCCCTTCGCGGGCGGTGGGATGCCCCAGGATGCAGCCAAGGCTCTGCAGTTTGGGCCAGGGGGTGCCACGGGGGCTGCACCTCCAAGTTGATGGGGCCACAGCCAAGTGCCGTGTCCCCCAGACCCACACGGGCCAGTGTGGATGGTGGAGGTGGGTGCCTGTGCTCGGAGCCACTTCCATAGGGGGGGGTCCCCCCATCAGCACTGGGTCATCACAGGGGGTCCCCGCTGCTGCTGCTGCTGCTGCGTGGGGTCAGGATGTTGCAGCACCCCCCTGGCACCCCGCACTGCCCCAGCACACCGCACCAGAGCACTGCTGGCAGCTCAGGCCAGCGCAGAGGGGGCCCCACATCCCACCCCCCACACACCCAGCGCAGCTCGTTTGCAAAGCCAAGGGGACGGGGGCGTCTGGGCCCTCCCCACCCCGCAGCCATGGGCAGGGGAGGCTGGAGATGCTTTTGCCCACGGGAGGGGGGTTCAGCTGAGATCTCAGGGGCTTGAGACCATAACGGGGGGGGGGGCACTCCCCAGCCCCGGCACCGCACGGCCAGGGCAGGGTGATGGAGGGGGCGAGCATCACCACAGCCCAACCGTGCCTTGACCCCAGTGACCTTCCTACCCCTAAATCCATGGCCGGAGCGGTGTGATGGTGGGTGCAGGGAGCCGTCCTGGGGGTCCTGGGCCTGCCCTTTCCCAGGATGGGGGAACAAGTGGTGCGTGAGGGGCTGCACCGTGGGCAGGAGGGACACGGGACTGGCCGGGCCGGTGCGGCCGTGACTCAGCGCCGGGAGCTGTGGCCACACGCGCTGCAGCTCTCTGCAAGGAGCCGGTGGGTGCCAAGTACACAGTCACCACGCTGGCCCCGTTCACGGCACCCACAGGCAGGAGAGACACTGCTGGGTGGCCCCCAGAGCCACCAGCCATTGCTGTGAGGCGCAGGGCTGCTGCCAGCACGGCCACTGTCCCCACAGGATGCTCCGCCGACACCCAGGGACCCAGCGCTGGGGACCCTGGAGACATGGCTCCCAGGACCCAAGTGCCCAGCCCAGCAGCAGCAGTGGGCAGAGCATGTCCAGCTGGGCCGGCACCCCTGTCCCCCCAAAAAGCAGAGTGAGTGGGTGTCCTGAGGCTGGAAGCTGCGGAGATGTGCCCACTTAACCCTTGGGGCTCTGCCGGCCCCACAGCACAGCGGGATGCTGCCGCACAGTTTTGCTGTAGGGGTGCAGGGGATCCCCAGGGCCCGGCGGGGCTGTTGGGGAGCAGCAGGAGCCAAAAGCCGGCAGCTGCCCTCACCCCGCACCCCCAGAGCCAGGGCACAGGGTCAGGGCTCTCACGTCCCAGCCCAGTTCAGCTCCAGCCACCTCGGCTGACCTTGGGCAGCCTCCCAGGACTGCGGTGCCAGAGGTGCCACAGCCCCATCCCACGGCACGGTCCCCGCAGCCCTCGGCTGGGCTCTCCTGGTGACCTTGGAGGGCTGCACCCAGCGCCACGGGATGCTCACTGCACCCAGGATACCCCACGTCCCCCAGCTCCAGCCCAGGCCACCCCTGCCTGCTCCCACCACTCCTCCTTGCCCCTGCCCTGCCCCATGGCCTGTCTCTGCCCCACCACCCTCCTTGTGCCCACATGTTCCCGGCCATCAGCTCCCCCCTGCAGCCGCCCTGGAGTGCTCCCACCACTGCAGGCAGCCCCCAGCCCTCCCCAGCCCCAGCGCTGCCCTTGACGGCTGCAGATGCATCCCGAGCTGAAGCCCTCCAGGCACCTCTGCCCTGCGGCAGCCCCTCAACCACGGCTCCTCCGTGCCCCCAAGCTGGCCAGGAGCCCCGTCCTGGGCAGCCCCCAGGTCCCCCACCTGCCCCAGAGCAGCCCCCTCCCTGGGGCTTGTGGGCACCGGGGGGTAACAGCCTTGCAGGGGGGAGGCAGAGGAGCTGGGGGGGCCACCAGGGCTGGCCGTGGCGGCAACCCATGCGCTTGCACAGCACCCAACAGCCCCAGCCTGGCTATAAAAGGAAGCATCTTTTTATCCCGCTCCCCCCAGCGCCGTGTGCCCGGCCGTGCTCTGCAGTCGCCGCCTCGCAGGGCCCTTCCCAAGTTTTACTGTTCAGCGCTGCCCACCCAGCCGGCTCCCCCCGGCTCATCCATCCCTGGCAAACCCACTGCAGCAGCCACGCCAGCCGCTGAGCGGCTTAACAAAATACCAAGAGGCCCAGCAAGGAGGAGGGAGGTGGGTGCGAGGGGAGCGGGGAGCGCTGGCGGAGGGTGCCTGGGGGAGCCCCCAGCCCCCAGCCCTCTGCCCCTTTGCCTGCGGGCACTGCCCATACTGGGGCCGCAGGTACACGGCCCGTGGAGCCCTGGTGCGCCCGGCCGCGGTGGGCAGCGCTTCCCCCCGTGCGCGCCCAAAATGTGATGCCAAGGCACCCAGGAGTTGGCCTTCCCTTCCTGCCCCATCCCACCGGGGTGGGGTATCCCCGCTTCGCGTGGCCGCGGGAACCCCAGCTCCCTGGGGAGGGGGTGACTGACCGAGCTGCAGGGGGGGGGCACCCACAGGCAAATGGGCCTGGGTCTGCACCGCTGCGCTGCCTGCGGACCCGAGCACCCCCCCACCCCCCTGCAGCTGGGACCTGCTGGGGGTGCCCCATTGCCCCTCCGACCCCACAGAGAGTTTGCTGCTGCCCCCACTCCTCCAATTCCACCCAGGCTGGCCCGAGGCGGCTGGGGGGCTGCGGTGACCCCCAGCCCTGGGGGCTGCCCCCTCCCTCCCCACCCCGAGGGGAGCCCAGCGTGGGGCCGTGAGCGGCCGCAGCATCCCCAGCCCGAGCGGGGCTCGGCACCAGCCGCCTCGCTGAAGGTTAAACGCCGATGGCGGGGAAAGCCCCGCTGCCCCCCACAGCCCCCGTACCCCCGCCCCGCATGGCCACTTACAGTCCTGGGGGGGACAGCGGCCGGCTGCAGGCTGGGCTGGTGGCAGGGGGCTGCGGTGACACCCCGCACAAGCACGCCGCTTCCCCGCTCGCCTTGACTTTGCCACAGGACTCCTCCGGCTCGTCCGCAGGAGCTTGCAGCATCCTCCAGTTCAGCGGGAGAAGTTCCTCGCCAGGGAGGGAGGGAGGGAGGGAGGGAGGGAGGGATTTAAGGCAGACCCTGCCTGGGATGCGGACGCCTCCGGGTGCAGGTGAAGACCCTCCGCTCACTGAGCACCCCACAAGCCCCCTCCTCGCACGCCCCATCCCACACCGGGTGCCCCAGCACACGGTGTGCCCAGCTCTGGGGATGCTGCGCGGGTGCTCTCTGCTGGGAAAGCCTCTCCCCCCGGCCAAGGCACCCGGGGCTGCCACCGGCTCGCAGCCAGCCGGCCACCCCTGCCCTCCACCACCGGCCCCACAGCCCGCCGCGGCTGCCTGGGGGGGGGTCCCGGCACGGTGCCATGGGGGGAGCCACATCCATTGCTGGGCCCAGCAGCAGCCCGGGGTGGCTAGAAGCACAAAGCAGAGCCCGTGGGGGGCTCGGGAGGGTGAAACTTGTCACCGCTGCAGCCACAGGGGCGTCCCTGGGCCTGGGGGTGCCCCACAGGGACGGGGATCCCAGGCTGCCCCAGGCCACCCGCTCTGGGTGTCCCCAGCACCCATGGGGCGGCTCTTGGAGCATCTGGAGCAGCAGCATGGGGGGTACAGGGCTGCTCTGCCCACCCCGGGACCCCGCCGGTCCTACCTCTGCCTGCGGAGAGCCGGCGGGGCGAGGGGGACCCCCGCTCGGGGCTGCGGCGGGGGCAGGACACCGGGAGACACCTGATTGTGGTTCCCAAAGGGAAAAGCCAGAAAAAGCAGCCCGGCGTCCCTCCCGCGGCGATCCCGGCGGCTCCCTGCCTGCCACGACGCCCTCCCCACCCCGGGTGCGCTCTGTTTGCCTGCTATTTTTGGCAGCCTCCTAAGAGCTCCTCTCAGGCTATTAATAATGAGAGTGCGAAATTCGTTTGGCCTCTCCTATATAAGGAAAGGTAGAGGCTTAGAGGCAGCTAAATATACTGGCGCGTGCGGGAGCGAGCGGGGAGGCTTTGGCACCGAGTGTGGAAAAGAGATTGTTCGAACAATGGAAAGACGGACTCAGCGCACGGGGCCCCGCACGGACAAACCGACAGACGGCAGGATGGACAGACGGCAGGATGGACGCAGGGTGACGGTGCCCGTGGGCCCGCAGCGCAGCACCCACCTGCACCCTGATGGCCCCAAGGGCCCTGCTCCGGCGGGGCGAGCGCGGGAGGGGGAGGTGCTGCAGCAGGGATGCTGTGCCAAGCCCCTGTCCCCAGCCAGCCGTGACACCCCCCCCCCCCCCCAGCGCCTGTAACTGACCCACGGGGCCAGCAGCGACCCAGGGACCAAGGCTGGGTCTGTGCCCAGCCGGGAGGGATGTGTGGGCTGCGGCAGCGTGACCGGTTCCCACTGGGACGCAGCCAGCACTGGGCTGCTCCTCCAGCTGGGCCCCCTGCAAATCCAGGCTTCTCTCAGAGCAGCGACCTGCCCTGGCTTTGCCACCCCAGGGGCAGCCCCGCAGTCGGGGGCCAGGCGGGGTGCCAGCAGTGCCACAGCGTCCCCAGGAGCCACCAGCATCCCTGCAGTGCCCATCGCTCACAGGGGCTGTCCACACCTGTGGCCACGGGGATGCTTAAGGAGTGACATCGGCACCGTAACCGTGTCACCCCGCGGCTGCAGGGACGCGGGGCGAGGTGTAGGAGCTCCTGCCAGCACGGAGCCGGGCTGGAAGAGGTAAAGCAGCAGCAGTTCAGGGAATCCTAATGACAGAAGGCACCAGTGAGCAGCGCCAGATCCACGTGGTCAGAGCAAGGACAGCGCAAGCAGAGGGGTGAGAATGCGTGTGGGGAGAGAAAACCCCGTGCTCTCCCCTCCCGCTCCAGAAAGAGCCTTTTTTTTTTTTTTTTTTTTTTTTTTTTTTTTTTTTCTTTTTTAACTTCTCCCAGCAACCGGCACAGCTTAGGGAAGGACAAGCGGAGCCAGGGAGCTCGGGGTTGTATTTGCAGCCACATCGAGCTCCCCGGCTTGGTCATGGTCCAACAGGCATCTCTTGGCCATGGCTTCAGCTGCCTGCAGCATCACGGTGCCGGTGGCTGCATCCACGCGACTTGAGGGGCCTCGGGGCCTCCCCCAGCTGCTGAACCACCAAAAAGCCGGGACAGTGGCAGCGGTGGGCAGGACCCCTGAGCTGCTGCCCTGCCCGCCGTCACCGCTGCCTCGGTTTCCTGAGCCACGTAACTCCTGTAACACAAACCTGTTTCTCAGGCTGAGAGGCTCCAATAAGGAGCAGCTTGGGGTTGCTCTGAGGCTCCAGAATGGACCCACAGCCTCTCTGGGGAGGTGACGCAGACCAGAAGCTGCTGGAGGCAGTTCTTTGCCCTCGGGGCCATGAGGAACCCCATCTCTCTCCCTCTGCTGCCCCGGGGCTGGTGCAAGCTTTCCCCAGCAGCAGCTGAGCCCCGAGAGCCCACAGCCGGGGGGACACAGGGCTCCTTTGCCCACAGCCACCACCTCTGTCCCTCACCGCATTTCCTCTCGCCCCTCTGCAAGGAGCCAGCAAATACAAAGTGGTGCTGAGCAGCCAGCGAAGGGAGCTGGCTGGGAGCGGCCGGGAAAGGGCAGCCCTTCGGAGAGTTCCCGCAGGGACACCGAGCGAGCAGGAGGCAGCAAAAAATAGCAGAGCTGGGCGACACAGCACAAAGAGCACGAACACAAGGGGAAGGGACCCAGCTGAGCACGGATGGCGGAGAGGTGGCAGGCAGAAGCCTTCTGCTTCGGCTTCCCAGAGACAAGGGCTGCTCCAGCCACGTTCCCACTGTGGGACAGTGGGGCTACAGCTGCCCCGAACCCAGGTGGAGGGGTGCTACGGCATCGCGTGCTGTTCGATGCGCAGGGAGGGGTGGGACGGCTTTATTTTGAATGCAGCTGCTGCTGCGCTTGTGGGCAGAGGCAGCGGGCTGGGGAGCCCAGCAGCTTTGGCTTCTCATGTCCTTAGGTGACATTGAGCAGCGTGAACTCCAGCAGCTCCGGCACAACCCGCGGACCACGTGGGCTGCGCACGGGCAGCTGGGCAGCTCCGAAGGAGAGTCTCTTCCTCCCCTCTGAAAAATCCCGTGTCCCACAGTGCCACCAGGTCCCTTCTGGCTGCCGTGGTGCTAAACCATGTTCCCTATAGCAGCCAGCCACAGCGACAGCTGGGTGGCCGCCTTCATCTCCTTCAAGGACTCAACTAATTAACAAACGTTCCTCTGCTGCATCAGGAGGTACAGTTTCACCCCAGGTCTGGGCGCAGCTGGAGCCCCACCACTGCTGCCGTTCTGCTTTCCAGTGAAACCAGCACTGCCTTGGCTGTCAGGGACAGCGCGGGGCTGCAGGACAGCAGGGGCAAGAGCTGCTGGGGGCTTAGGCTGAAAGTTCACTTCAAACAGGAGAAGCTAATTATGGTTGTGCTAAAGCAGGAGTCTACAAACAAACCAGGGGTCAAAACCCAAGCGCAAGGCCCGTAGCACGAGGCTCGGCAGCTCCTGCTCCCTACGCAAAGCACAGCCTTCCACATGTCGAGGTTGCTGCACTGGTCGCCGAGCGAGGAGCGGACTTGGCCGACTGTCAAGAAAGCTCTTGGCAGCCCCGTGAGCTGCGCTGGCAGCAGAGCCCCACCGCACGCTACAGCGGCTGGAGCGAAGGTGGTCCCTGTCCCAGCAGCGCCCACCGAGACCCCGCTGCCGGGCACCAGGGAAGAAGAACGAGGGAGAACTTCCAGTTCTTACGCAAAAAGCACAGCGGTCCTGGTAGGAACCATCCCACACCTGAAACTGGAGAAAGAAGCAAGCTGAGCAGCAGCAAAACATCTTCCCTGTTTATTTGCAAGAAACATTTTGTTTAAAAAAATTACTTTTAGTCTTGATCCAAGTAACACTGCAATCAACAAACATTGTTAAACCAAAAGTTCAAACAGGTTGGGCAGCCCCCGCTACACAGAAGAATGAAGAAAACATTTCAGAGCAAACTATTTTAAAACTAGAATGCAACATTTGCCTCAAACATCTTAACCAGTGTTCGAATATGTTAAAGAAGACAAAAATCAAGTGAAGCTGATGGTTCATCTAACAGATGTCTCAGCTTTTAACTCCCACACCTGGGTAACTTGTAGCCAGTGTCTCTAATTGTGAAATCATAATGCATAGCAATGCAGAAACCTGCCGGAGCAAGGTCAGCCCCGCTCACGGTGCTCAGGCAACAAACCAGCAGCGACATTAGCGATGCCACAGGGGAGGAGGAGAGGGTGGCAAGGGATTTCCAAACACCGCCTTTGCTCCCTGTGCGCACACCGCGGGAGAGCCCTGCATTAAGGGTGCGCTAAAGCAGAGAGCCTGCCCCGTCCCATGGGTCAGGGGGCTCCTACACTGGGCCAAAAGGTACCTCCTCTGGCCTGGGAGGGTCTCCTCGCCTCCCTCAGCCTCGCAGGCCCTCGTGCTCCCGCGAGGCCGGGGTGCAGTTGCTGCGTGTCCCGGTTTCTTGCAGCCCGGCGAGGGCTCAGCGGCACCGAGGGTTAACACGAGGAGCTGCACAGCCAGGGAATACTAATGGGAGCCAGAAAACTAACGCGCCATGCTCTGTCACAAACCTGCACTCGGTGATGACAAATGACTAACGAGCGAGAAACCCTCCTAACCCAGCCGCTCGGCACAGGGGGAACACCACAGCCCCCCGCAAAACCCAGCCTTGGCGGGCAGTGCTGCCAGCTGACGACAACACCCCAGCCCAAGTGTTTGTTACCCCACAGTGAAATTATAAGGATGAAGAAAATAACCTCAGCTAAACAGAGGTGGCGGTGGGAGCAGCTGCGTGGTTTTTAATTCCCTCTCCCGTAGCCAGAAGCCAGGCTGGCTTCAAAGCGCACTCTGCCTCTCTGTGAGGGGTGCTGATCTCTGCAGCAACACCCGAGGGCTGAACCATCGCACCCAGCCCTGATCCACCACAGGGGCAACTTCCCCGGGACGGGAAAGAGCAAGAGGCTCAAAAAACACAAGCCCCAAGGACCAGGACTGGTGAGAGTACAGCTCTCCCTGAACAGCCCAGGCTGCTTTCAGGCACACCCTCAGGACCACGTCTGGTCAATCCCTGCAGCTCCAAAACCTCCTTTTCTCATCGTTTGTTCCTCTTACAGCCAAACGTACCGAAACACAGCAGAGGGTGGCACGGCATCGCCCAGGAGTTACATGTCCAGCCACAACACAGCTCCCAGCACTGGGAGCATCCCAGCGTCAGCTGTCCCCGTGTGTGGTCCCAGGCGGGCTCGGAGGGAAGGAGCTGTTGGGAGAGCGCGTGCAGGAGCAGCCCGGGAAGGAGAAGAAAGAAGAAGCTCAGAACACCAACAGACAAGGCAGAGGGTGGCCCGTGCCATGACGCAGGCAAGCGAGGAGGGGTTGGGAGGGCAGGAGGCTAATGCCTCCGTACTCGGGAGAGCAGCCAGCTCCTGTGCTGGTGCCCGAGGAGGACAGCCGATTGCCCAGACAAATAAACTTAGCAGCAGCCATGACTACATTCAGCAAGGGAACATTCCCTCGCATTCAATAGTGTTTAATCTTCATCTAGCTCAACACAAATCAGTAGTGCAGCAATATAAATACAACCAAGGAAGTTAAAGCCTTTTGGCTTTCATAGCTCAAAAAAATAAAAGCGCCAATGAAACAAGTTTCCAGTTTTTTTTAAATTAAACACAAAGAAAGGCAATAAACTGCTCATCCATCCACAGAGGAGCAGTGGCATCCTTCATGCCGGCAAGAAGCTGATTTTTGCTCGAGGACAGGGGTGCGACTGCTGCAAGCAGCACAGTGAGATGAAGGAGCAGGTACAGGGTCGGCCTGCCACACACCTGCCTCCCAGCGCGCAGGCAGCAGACACGCAGCTGCTTGCAGCTGGCACTGCCCACACGATGCCCTCGGGTAACAGCAGTTCCCTTTTCCACCTACTAAAGGACACCAAGTGCATGCTTCACGCCGCGTCAGGAGCACGCAGCGCTCTTCAGCCGTAGCAACATGAGGCCACTAAGCTGCAAGCCAGAAGAAGCAGCAGCCGGCTGCTGGGAACTGAAGATAGCAACCCCCATTTGCCTGGGCTGTGCAAATTTTAAGGAAAAAAAACCAAAAACAAACCAACAAATAACCAAACCAAACCCCACTATATATAGTGTTTTGTAACTGAGATATGGTTAACGTCCAGACTCACGGACGGCTTAGTGACCAACCGAAGGTGCTGGGGCCACTGAACAACATCTCACAGCTTTGGAATTAAGCCAGACATTAGACAGGTACCAAAGGTGGGTGTCCCCTCCCAGCTCTGGTACCCAGAACAGCTTGCTGCAGGAGGGGGTCTCCTAGCCCCAGCCGATTACCACAGGCAGGTCAGCTTTCCACATCTGAACAGGCACCTTGTCATCAACACTCCCAAACAAGAGCAGCCTGATAGTAATTTACAACAGCTACAAAACCCTCTCCTACCTGCAAGCTGATGAAGCGTGCCCATAGCGTTTAGATTTCCTCTCCTCTACACTCCAAAAGCAGCCAAGTGCATGTGAAAGGACAAGTCTAAATTAAAATAGTGCTTAAACCATTAGGGAAGGTGGGAGTAAGAGAGAAGAAAGCTGCTGGACAGCAAAAGTAGCCTGTGGTAGGCTACTGGAGCCTGAAGGGAGCCCTGAGCACAGTCTTGACCTTCCTTCTCCGAGGAGCTCCCAAGGCAATTGAGTCCATGGGTGTTTCCTCCACTGCAGTCTGAGGTGGGCTAGGAGGGTCCTGTACATTCACAGTTGCTCCAAGTGGTTCTCTCCTGCTCTCCAGATGCCGGCTCTGTCCTTTTCCAACGCTTTGCCCAGGGTTCACAGTTGCCTTCTCCTCCCTTTGATTTCCCTTGAAGTTCAAATTCAAGTACAACCAGTTTTAACTGAATGAAAAGAAACCCACAAAAACAAAGTTATTTTCTGTGAAATGAGTTAGCAGCGTTGTCCTAATCAAACTGGCCTCCGAAGGCCCTTGTAGGATAGGGATGGGAGTGGCGTTTCCCACTGAACTCCAGCACACGGCCGCCTGAGGGCAGCTATAGAATTTCCTCCCTCTGGTTCTTGGGTTTGAGCATCACTTGTCCATTGCGCAAGGAGCCATTCTGGCTACGGAGCAGCTTCCCTTTTTCACGGTCAGGCCACGTGAAGATTGCTTCATCGCTGTCCAGTTCAGACTCTGAATGCATCAGACTAGTGTTGAGGACCTGGGCTTTCTGTCTGCTGCCTTTGAAGGAGAGAGATTCCCAGGTTAAAAATACTTTTAATACTGGTCAACAACCTCGCCTTACTCCATTCCCTCTAAGTCTCCTTTTCCTGTCATGTCGAAGGAGCAGCCTAATCAGACTTTCCTGTGTGTGTCACTTATTCCCTCAAATGCCAAAGCGATCCTGTTTCAGACTGTGACAGAGGTCACGACGACTCTTCAAGATAGTGCAAAGCACAACAAACAGGTAGGAAAGCAAAACTATGTTACCAGAAGGGGCTGTGAGTACACGTGGGAGCTTTGTCTCCCTGACCTTGCTCGGGGCACTGCCTAAAAAACTCTGAGGGCTTAACGGCTATAGTAAAGAGAATATGCAGGTGGGTGGGAGATCACCGCACTTACTACTCTCCCTACTCTCATCTCTGCTTCTCTTGCCTGCAAGGGAAGAGAGATAAATTAGCGGGCTGAATTTAGATTAATGTGCAAGGACAGGAGAGAGACTTTTACTGATACTGTCAGCAGAGGAAATATTTAAATTTAGCTTTGCCTTAATGGAGAAATGCAACATTTCCTCTGTTAGCGGAATGCTCCCTGGACATATCTAGCAGGGAAAAAAAGACTTTAGTCAGCAGCCAGCCTCAGAAGAAGCATGATGAGTTTAGTTACCAGACAGCAAATGGTTGAGGCACATTTGCTAGACTGCAGAACAACGAGCCCTTTATTTAAGAGTGGGGCTCTTCTGTGCGAGGTGACAGATGGCCAGATTAAAGCGGAGTTGGGTGCTGAGGGAGGAGAAAACATCCAGTTTTTCTTCAAGGGTATCCGTACTTGTGCAGTTGGGACAGCCCAGTTCTCGGGGGAATTGCCTGATTAGCTCTGTCGCTGCAATGCCCTCCAATGCTGCTGCTGGGCACTGTTCACTTTGCTGGAAAACCATTAAATGGGATAATACTAGGATGAGCAGTTATCTTCCACTAGCAAACAAGGATCAGGGACTGTTCTCCATGCACAGTTAAAATAACTCCTCCTCTAAACAAAACCAGGATGCACACTCATTTCAGACACGTATTTCAGCGGCTGAAGTGCTCCCCAGCATTCGGCGGGGCTGTGCTTTGCACGTACTTTCCCACATTTCCCTCCTTTCCTGGACAGTCAGCAGGTGACCACAGCTCGGGTCAGGTATCTGATACAATCGCAGCAAAAATGCTCCTGCCTGAAATAACCCAATGATCTTTGCAAAACACCTGACAGCAATGCGGGCAGGAAAATGCTGGCTAAGAACACTGAAGACAAATGATTGTCTTTCTGGAACAAGCCAACAGGCTTGTAGCCACACGGAGCACCGAGGACTTCATGGGTCCCCCTCCTAAGGTGTCTACTTCCTGGAGAAATTAGAGCATTAGCTAAAACATGAAACTTCGAGCCTGATGCTCACAAGGGCAAGAATGAATAAATTTATGAACAAGTCATTTGGGGTGGGAGAGTAGAGGGGCAGAAATAAACATCACTCTCTCCAGTCCGTGAGTATTTTCAGGTTGCTTTCAGATGTCCCTTTGCTTACTGGCCAAAGTCAATCAGTTTGGTGAGACGCTTAGTGACACTGAGTTCATGCTTTGCTGCAAAGCACGGGCAAGGAATTGCATAATGGCAAGAAGCAAGCTACCAGAACCCAGCAGAAAACTTCAGAACAAGAGAAGTTTAGTCAAGACCCAGTTTTGGGCTTCCTGGATCAGGCAAACCTGCCCAGCTTACACACATCCACTTACTACTACTGTGATACAAGGTGGAGACATCAGGCCCAGGCCAGTTCCAGCCCCAGTTTCTAAACCACTAGATCTAAGTTACTAAATACCCTGCACACAGACCTGAAACAAGCTCTTAGATCTTCTGAGACTTTTCTGTCAGTGCTTACTATCATGTTTGTTTCACTCTGTGATTTTAAGTCCACTGAGGAAGACTGTTCTTTAGTCAGCATTCTGGAAATATGAGCTCTTCCCTCTCATGTTTTACCTGCTTTGGGATTTGGTTTTAACTCCAGGCTTTCTTGATCCGTTGCATCCAAAATCTTGTATTTGCTTTTTCTTTTGGATTTTCCTTTTCGTCTAAAGGGGAAGAAAAGGAATTAAGAGGCAGGTCCTTTCTAAAGAAGCCAGAAGAAAAAACAACTCTGATCTTCAAAGCTAGAGTACTTGCTTATTTCAGATTATGTTCATATCATAAAGCAAAACATTAAAAGCATTGCTTTAGTTGCACTTTTATAGGTTAATCCAAATCTTGCTTCTTAACTGAACCCAAAGTCCTAGGACTTCAATGTTTCACCTGAAACACTAAGTGACAAACACTAACATCCCAGGGCTAAGCAGATGACCTGCTGGGACGACCGGTTTATCTTTCACCTCTTAAAGCAGCTACTTGGCTCTGAAGCACTGATACAGTGGGGGTTATGGCCTCAGTCCCACCTCTTGCAACAGCAGATCACCATCCAGGATAAGATTCCAAAGGCAACCACAATGACGAAAGATGCAATGATCACATACAGCACACTCCACTCTGAAAGCAAAACACCCCAGAGATACAGATGTTTTGGCACCTCATACAGTTGACAGTGTGCGCTTTAGATGACTATTCTTGGGAAAGAAAGAGAAAGGCCTGACCCTCTGCAGAATCAGAGGCTCGCAGCCATCACCGACAGTACCGCTAACTCACCTACGGAAGCCAGAGGCTTGAGATCCAGCGTGCGGACTCGCCGCACAAGGGCATTTTTCAATGTGTGCCCATTTATACAATTTGCTTTCCTGTGGCAGGAAAGCCTCTGTAGGGGCACGACAGAAAAGAGGTGGGATTTATACATTACAAATGGACTCAACACTTAGTGAGTGTTCACCAAAAGGATCTAAAGAGCAGTTGCTTCCCCATCAAATACACCTGCCTAGAAGGTACGTGTAGTGAGACCAGGGCAGGGACTATCTCCTCGTGTGAGCTTCAAGTCAGAGATACCGGGAGAAAGCAGGTACCTGTTACTCTGCCTACCCTGGGTTTCAAACACTGTTTGCTTTCCAAACAAACAATCCCAGGGAGGCTGCACGTACCACAGTTGCTTTCGCCATCCCCCATCTGCACCCTGATGAAGTTCTCCATCCAGAAGGGATCACAGATGCAACGCTTGGTGAAGGAGTCACAGCGTCCATGCTCAGAGCAGTTCAGCTGACATGCTAGGGACCAAAAAAAACCAGCCAGGTGAATTAAATGACTTGCACGTGAGGCAAAAATATAGTTCAATATATATATATACACACACACACAATGTAGTTCAAAACAGCCAACCCTGTAGGCTCTAACTTGAATCTAGTTGCTCTGTAGTTCATTCGTAGCTTAGCCATAATTGCAAGCAGCAAGAAGTGCAAACATAAGCACCCAGGCCTCATGCCAAACTCAGAATTTCCACTTTGCTAATATAACATACATAACATGCTAAGAAAATTCTACCTAATAAATCATGACTTTGACACCAAAGTTACGGAATTTGTCTGTGTGTTAAGCACATGTTTTTAAAAAAAGGTTTTGATTTTCAAATTCAAACCCAGCCTGTGAGACAGGCAAGAAACAAGTAGATCCTTTAAAAGGGACCAAACAACTGAAAAGTGGCTTCTGAAGGCCATGAAATCATAAGATCAAGAAGCCATGAAAATAATTACTTTACATAATTCTAGTTTAAAATATCTGCTGATCAGCCAACGATCCACACAGGATGGAGTTCGTAAAAGAAAAACAGTGCTAATATAAAGTTGTAAAAAAAATGATAGAAGGGAAACATTTCCTTTAGAGTGAGGTTATGTGCTGCAGAGGAAATGACTATTCACAGCTACCAAGATCTGCAGTTTTATTGTTTTCAGTATGACACTCATTTCATTGGCTGTCTTTCATTAACATTATATTTTAGTTTTTTAAGTATGTATCTGCTTTTGATTTTGTCAATTCTTATCTTCCTAGCAACATTACAGGTAACCATTTATAAGAGGCTGAACAGCAAATAGACAGAATCAATTGGTAAATAACTGATTAATGTATAGTCTAACAGACTTATTTTTGTGTTTCTCATTTCCTAACTTAGGAAAGCTACTGGAGTGAGTGTACGTGTGTGTACACGCAGGTGTTTTTAGCACGTGTGAAAGTCCTTATTCTGGCAGGCATCTGAAAAGGGAAAAGATGTTAGCATGTACCACAGTTTTTGTACTTACTTATTGTAAACTCTTACTTACTGACTGTGTTAATTTCTAATGCCCGGAAGATGAGGAAGTCTGACTGTTGTTTCCGTAGTTCATTTTTTAACGTCCAGGCCACCTCTCGTCCTTTGAATATCTGATGGGGAGGCTGGTTCTGTACAAAAAACACCATCTTCGTGCTGCAAGTCAGACAAAAATTATTATCTGTTGCTTCTCCAAACATCAGGTAGAGAACCATTCTCCCCAGTCTGCCATTAGAGAGGCTTATTCAGAATCCCAGATTTATTTGAGGACTAGATATCTGGTTCCATCTTGAAAGCAGTAACGGACCTGGTCACACAGTAGAAAACCCTTCAGGACATCTGATCCACCCGTATTTTCAACGCTAGGGCTGGACTGTTCTTGAGTTTGCTAATGGTTTGCTCATCAAGCACATCTTTGCATTTTCATGCTAAGCATGCACACCCCCATACTTTAAGGTCCTGCCATTTTCACAGTCTCCTCCCTCCTTCCCTGTGGGATCCTAAGACCTTACTACATGCCAGACTTGGGGCTCATTTAACCGCTCAGCACGGAGCTCCCGCATCAGAGAACACAGTGAAGGTTCAGAGTCTTTTGCAAAGCTTAGTTTAAATGCAAGAAGTGTTATAGCCAGAAAAAGCACAGGTGTAGAGGATTACTGTATTCTGCATCTTTTATGGCATTAACTTTATGATAGAAGAACTTGCTCCCCTAGGCTTGCTAGCCTTGCAGAGCCCTGTGTATCCTTCAGATTCACAGAAGGATGCATGGATGTTTCAGATTTATTACCACCAGCGAGTAATTTATCACCGCCTATGAGTCAACAGGATATTAATGAAGCCCTCAAAGTATGTGGGGGGGGAAAAAAACCAACACAGCAGCTGGGGGTAAAAGATGTTTTTTAAACAGTACAAGTTACTTTGATAGTTGAGGCAAAAATGGGATCTTTAAGCCATCTGCCAGAAAATAATCTCTGCTCTTTTATAACACTGCCCACTCTTCTGTCTAGTTAACAAACATATAAACAGACAAAACATTAATTACAAGAATCCCTGACTTGCCTTACTCCATGAGGAACAGTGGCACCCGGCCTGGCCGTGGCAGAGATGGAAAGGTACATTACAACTGAAAGTGCTAGCTCTTCTGTTCTGAGCTCCTTAGGTTTGCACGGACAATGAATTCTGATTTTACTGCTACAGCAGGCAACATGGACATGAAGGAATCTATACATTACTGAACTCAGGAAAGCGTAAAGTATAACTGCAGATTTATTGCTGATTTGCTGCATGACTTCAATCATATCCCTTAAAGCTTTTTCAGTGCTTATCTACCTTAAAACTACTCCACTTTTAGTAAAAATTAAGTGCAATATTGCACATATTTCAACAGATTACCACTCTGCCCTTGATAAGCTCATTGCCATGCCACTCACATGCATGTTCAGGCATCCTCAAACACACCTACAGTGACGATGGACTGCTGTTGGTACGGAGCTGTGTGCAGCAGTTGCTGTGACAACGCTATAGTGCCAGTTGCTGAAGTTTTCCGCAGAACAGTGAATTTCCCAGACCAGCCATTTGTACAGAGCGGAAAGCTGAACTTGATCTGGTCCTTTCATGCCAAAGGAGCATGGCCAGGATCCAGCTGGGCTGAACTAACCCTTGTGTGACTTGCTGGTTACTGTACTTGGAGCTGAGCAACACTGTCCAGGCAGGCAACACGACCCTGGCCTACAGCCCTGCCTATAAGCAAACCTCCACTTGTTTAGAAGAGACCAGCTGTAGTTTATTTTAAGCTAAATAGCAGTCAAACCCAAGTTTTCCTTATCTCTTCAAACAAAAAACTTACATTGGTTTTCAACATTTTATTTTGCGTTAAGTTGAAGCAGTCATGTAGGCAGTAAAGCTAATGTGAAACTACAAAGTTGGCATGCAGGGATCACTACACCATCACCCCTGGTGGGGCACCAGCATTTCACCACACCACTCCTCTATCAAGCCACGTTATTTCTCCAGTTATAAACTGCTGGTGTAAAACGTCCCTCAGTCTTCACAATTTTCAAAAACAAGTAAGATTAGCTCTTACTTTACAGATTTGGGGGACAAAGACATTAGCAGCAGCAAACGGTTTCAGAGGACACTGGACCACCTCCAGAGGGGAGGACACCCAGGACCTGCCTGGCAACACACCTCTGACCCAAGCAAGCAGGAATATCAATGTTAAGCAACATCCCCATGTGTTTTGTTGTCCATTCTGCTTCCTAAGAGAAAACAGCCCTTGGTTTACTAAACCCTCAAGCAATCCCCCTCCACATATGCTCACAGACAGACCCTACCTTTGCTCAGTGTATGGCTGGATCTTCTGCACAGTAATGTCCGAGTCGAGGACGCCCAGCAGAACACCGATTTGTCGGATGAACATACCCTTCTGCCTCTCAGTCAGCTGGCTGACATTAACATCCAGAATTATCTCCACAAGGTTGTTTTTCCTAGGATCTAGTGAGAATGTAGGTAATAAAAATCTTTATAACTTCTATTTGACCGTCTGGGTACGAGTTAGGTTTCTAGTATTTTTCCAGAATGTTTCTGCTTTGAACACATTACAGAAACACACTGCAGGAAGGGATGAAAGTCTGACTTCCACAGGTAACAGCAAGCAGCAAGAGCCAGTCCCCATGAACCAAATGAAAATACCATCACATCCAGCAAAACTTTTGACTTTTACAGTTTGGAGCTGGACTAGACTACACATTTTGATCTCAGTACACTTTACCCAGACAGAGGGCTTGCTAGTGCACTACGTGGTACAGCACGAAACCCGGTACAGACTCACCAGGTTTGACTTCCACTGTGGTCCTTTCCACATCACTCTCTCCTTTGGCATCTGTTACTCTGAGGTGGAATGTGTACGTCCCTTCTACTAGATTGGACAGGAGAAGGACAGGATGATGGTCTGAATTATTCAAGACTTCCTGGAAGGCAGAGCAAAAAAAAAGGAAGGATCAGCAAACAAAGGATCAAACTAGCATGATAGATCATTATATTTAAGGATATCACTACAAGGTGCAACAATGAGCTTTACATTTCCTCTGGAGCTGTCAATGCTACCTTGCACTGACTTTTGTGATGCTGCAATTGCCATTTAAAAGCAAGAAACCTCACCCCAGCTGCAGGGCTCCCCTCATCCCGGGTCCACAAGTAGCTGACAATTCCCTTATCATCAGAGGACTTCAATCCATCCAACTCAGCTGTATTTGTGGGCAAGGTGATGACAACATTACCAGCAATCTTTGCAACTGGTGGCTTGTTTATCTCTAAGCAAACAGAGAAGAAAGCAGTTGGAGAAAAATCTGATAACGCCCAATCAAAAAAATACTGCATTAGGGATTTCTGGGTTACAGTAGAGATCTATCTAGCCCGGGGGGGAAGAGAGGGGGAATTGCGTACCCCAGGACTCAGCTGAAGACACTGTTTCTCCAGAAAAGGGTAAATCCCTGACTTAAGGCCATTTCAGTGCTACCAACGTTATTTTCACCCATTCCTTACTCCTGTTGTGCCCCTGAACACAGGTTTTGCTGAATTGCTCAGAGACAACCCGTGCCTCACCCAGCTCTGCTCACGGCTGGACGTACCTTCCTTGACAATGACGTTAACTGAGCTTTGGCTCTGCAAGTTCCTCTCATCTTTAACTGTCAGAGTAAACTCGTATGTCCCAACCTGAAGGCCTCTTACAGTGGCAATGCTGCTGTTGGCATTCTCCAGCTTGACACCATCTGGGCCCCTAACCAAAGCACAAGAGGATCACTTTAAACTTTGCACAGACCACGGGAGCTAGGCTCACACCAAACTCACACAAACACACAGAAGGCTCACGCAGAGCTTATGGGGACACAAACAGACAGCTGCCTGGAAATACAGAGTCCATGATAAAAAGCAAAATTATTTTCTCCAGTTACAGCAAGATAATCAAAAGAATAAGTGCAGCAATCAGAACAAAACCATTTCCAGTGGTTTAGTGTTTTGGTTGTTTTTAAATGAGAGGAGCACCAATACCAGCATTTAAGTAGTACTTTCAGCAAAATTGGCTCATGAACTGCACAATAAGCCAATTTCTTTAAGAAAAGGTATAGAGCAAAAATAGTTCCTTCATTTATAAGAGCTTTGCACAGAATTTGCATTAGCAAACAGAAAAAGCTACTGCAAGTTGCCCATAGGCTTTTTCCTGAATTCCCTAAAGCACTTCAGGGAATCTAGAGTCTGAAAGGAAGCATGACAATGAGAAGAGAAGAATGCTACCTCATTCAAACAAACTGCAAGAGCATCGAGTTAGAAGGCCCTGCTGTTGTTTGATTACAAGAGTCAGTCTCTTCATAAGACCAAGACCACATCACGCTGCTGTGAACCGAACACGGTCTCCTTTACAAGCCACAACCATGCTGAGAATGGGAATCGGGCCTGGAGATGAAAGCAGAGCTACTTCTAATGCTCAAACACAACTCCACCTCTCTCCAACTAAACATAAATCCTTGTCTCATTCTAGTCACTGGTAAAGCTTGTCAGGCCCAACGTGACCAGGATTTGACATGAGGGAGGTATGCGTGGGTGTGTCTTGGTTTAAATGAACGACCCAGTTACTTGCATAAGAACAGTTTGGAAGATGATACACACCGTGTTTTTTCCCAAAGAAAGGAGACTATCTTCTGGTCATCTGTGCTCTTGCTGCCATCTAGAGTGGTGCTGTCCACAGGAAGAGTTAATTCTTTATCTGGACCAGCATCCGCCTTTGGCGGCTTATTGTTCTCTGGAAAAGGATGCAATATTTTTCATACACATGCCATAAAAGGTGGAGCTTAAGACCCTAGTATCAAGAATTTTCTCCATGATCCCTAGTATATTTCTTGCCCCCTATCTCCACCTTGTACTCTGAGAAAGTGACACTGAAAGCAGTTAAAGAGTTCAGCCCAGTGTTTCATTCACACATCTGCAGTAAAATGAGAATGAAATCTAGGAGTTCTGATTTTTGCTCTCCTTCTCCAAGTACTACTCCACCTTTCCTGCTCCTGTCACACAACCTAGCACCGTGAGCAGAGACAACTGCTTACAAATAAAATCCTGCCATTATGGTGGGATAACATCAATTAGACTACATTGTATAAAATAAGAGAACAGCCTAGAAAGGCAATATTCCTAGGAACTTTCTTTTGTTCATTTACTAGCAATACACCAGCCAAGAATGGTCCTAAATTAGAGCAGCTTTTTTTCTGAAAGCAGCACCAAGCTACCGTAAGATCTATTGGCAACAATTGACAACGATCTGTTGGCAGACTGACGCTCACCTCTAACCCCTGGAATGGAAGTGGCAAAAGCAGCTAAAGGCAGCTTACCTGGCTGGACTATCACAGTGACCTCTGCAGTGGACTGGTGCCCAGCAGAATCTGTCACTATTAGCTGGTAAGTGTAATCACCTTCTTGCATTGCAGAGAGCTGTAAGACTGGTGTCCTCACGCCCTTTAAGAAAACATATTCAGATTTTAAAAAGAATCCTTATGTAGATGATGATAGACCAGAAGACTCTGCTTCTAAAACAACTATTATCAGCAGATTCGAGGGGCTTATTACTAACTCCTGCTACAGGGCCAGAAGCCTGTGCCACTTAAGCATGCAATGCACTTAGAGCTAAATTTATGCACAGCAACAAGGACACTGCTGTGGAACGTAACAACAGTAATGCCATATAGGTGTTAAGATCTTTTGAGATTCAGTAGTTAGCAGTTTGAGCAAAGCCTCTGGGGAGCACTGTGCAAATCATACACATTGTGAACCTGATTCATGGACTTTCTTGTTCCATAAACTTGACAGGAGTAATAATATTTAGAAGAAAAATGATGACATGGAAACAAATTCCAGCTTTTACTGTTTAGGACTGAGGAGTGTCTGGCCAGTATCAGCAAAGTTTAGACTCCAGGGTTCAACTCAAAAGATCCAGCTCATTGCATTTGTCCAGCTTAGGAAATGCATGACCTGACAGAATGAGTTATCCTGTGCATCTAAATGCCGTCCTGACTGATAGTTACCTAAAAGATCACATAGTCTGGCTTCCACACCTGCTGATAGCACTTAAACATCCCTATTTATACCACAATTGATTTAGCCATCACCAATGTTCTGAGAAGTCAGCAACTGAGCTCAGAAAGAACAGTCCCCTAGCAGCCACATCGGTTAAAGTGAGATACACAGCTGTGATCAAGTTGTGCTGAGACCTGTCGTATGGGACATCAGAATCCAAAGCCAACAAGTTCCTATGTCTCTCAGTCCTCTTCAGCAGTATTTAAAACTGCATTGCTCAAGAAAGGAAACGGGATGCCAATGAAAACACATGGCTAGACTGGTGCACCAGCTCAGTCACTAAGCCAACACAACTTTCATAAGGGTTAAGTATATATTTAATCATCACATGCTTGCTCTGTAGGATTGTAAGAGATGTGTGCTAACAGTCAGTTAAAAATGATTTAATTAGAGAAAAAAAGCCAGCTAGTGAGTAATCCAGGTTAAGTACCAGAGACCTGCACTGACCTGCATCTCCATCACCTTCCCTTTGCTGTTTGGGCTGAGCAGCCACTCGTAGCTGACAATGCTGTGATCGTCGGTGCTCTGGTTCCCGTAGAGGGTGATGGAGTTCTGAGGCAGAGTGATGACTTGGTTTGGGCCCGCATTTGCCACTGGAGGATAATCCACTGCTTTGTTCACAGTCAGGTTTGCAGTGGTGGAGTTGCTGGCACCGTCTGAGTCCACTACTGTTAGACTGAAAAGGGAGGAAAAAAAAAAAAAGTGAAAGCAGTGAAGAGTCATGATTATGAAAGCTGAATACAAAACACTGGCTGGAGTTACCTGGAATGCAAAAGAAGAGTCAGAAACTTAAGACACAAGGACAGAATAGTAATTTTTTTCCGGAGTGAAAAAAACCCCCCACCTATAGTTTGAGGCAACTGTGCTTTTTCCAAATAGAAACTTCCCTGAAACGCCCAATTATCAGCCTCAAAGCAATGCAAGAAATTCAAGTCACATCCATCTCTCACTTGAGATCTACCTACTAGTTCCAAAATAAAACTGTGCTAGTGAAAGATCACCAGCTTTCACACACAGTTGTGATGGAAAAGCCCTCCCTGAATATAACGCTGACGCCCAACAGAAGACATTCATTAACACGGACACAGAAGCTCATTACTAATCCACACGTAGCTTGAACACAGTATGCCTCCTCAGGTAGGCTACTACCACAAAACAGAACTGGTTTTTTGCTAAATCTAGATCTGAATATTGATCTGATTAGTTCATATACCAACTGCTTCAAAGGAAAACAATGCTCAGTTATAGGTCCTCAGGTTTATTTTATTTTAAATAGATCTGCTGATGCAGCGTGTGGGCATCACACCAAAATGCAGACCAAAGGAAAAACACAGAATACACATGCAAGTAAAATCGGCTACTATTACTCAGGTATGTGCATAAAACCATTAGGCCTCATTCACTTATCTGGGACAAACATATTGCATTTAAAAAACTGGATTTAAAGACTGCATTTCTGCTTAAGCCTTTACCCAAACAGTTTAGATTTGACATTTCAAGAGACATTTTGTAGCGCTGGCAGACCATTTGTTCCCTTCTGCCACTGCCTTAAACTAGTGCTACAGTTTAAGAATAAAAAGTAGCTGGACAGGCTTATCTCTTCTGAAGCCAGAAGCTATGAAACTACCTAGAAGCCTAGGAGTGGAGAGAGCACATCACAAAATGAAGTTCCCTCTCTGCTGCGTTTTGTGTGGTTTTTTTCTTTGTGGTTTTTTGTTTGGTTGTTGGTTTTTTTTTTCCAAACAGACTAACACCTCAGGAATCTCGTATATTTTACTCTTAAGGGATAAGAAAGGATCAACTCTTCCAGGTATAACCTACCTGAATGTGTAATTCCCGGGTACCAGGTTGGTCAGTGTCAATATGGCAGTATCGCTAGAAACCTTCTCCTCCCGCAAAGGACCCTTCAGTTCTTCCCAGTGATAGCTGACAATTTTATCATCATCGGTGCTTTCTGTTTCAATTATGGAAGAAAACACGCATACAAGGAATTGGAAAATGCTGCTTCACCAACCCCAAACGTTCAGTCCCCTACTTCAGCACTGGGCTTATGGGCAAAGACATCTTTGGTCCAAGCCCAGATGCCCAAACTGCATGCTCTCCTCTACCCTCTTTCACAGGTATACTCATGCACCCTTAATCCCAGGTTTATATGTGTGCTGGGGCAGGGAAGACAAAAAAAACCCAATCAAACCACTAATATTATAATATAGGTGGGGATAAGACAACCTGAACATCCTTGGAGAAATTCCCGAAAAGCTCTGGTGCAGGCCAGGCTCAGGTGGTGTGTTAGGTAACCAATATGTCTGAAGCTTAACGCAAGAGGCCAATAATTTTGATTGACAGTAATTTTTTTTATTCTAACCAGCAGCCTCTAGAACTTTTCCTTTTTTAGGACATTGGCTCAAGCCAGTGCCCCTCAAAAGGAAACATGAAGAGATACTTTCACGTGCATATTCCCCTCTCCTGGCAAGAGTGGCTGATTCTTTTCACTAAAGTGTTTGACAGTGTCACAGCTAAAACTTTATCCAAAAAGTCATCCCAGAACCAAACACACAGAAACCAGGCTTGCTAGACTATTGCATTTAAAACTGCAGGTACTCACGGCTGCCATCAATAACAGTTGAAATGGTTGGCAGCGAAATCTCCTGGAACTGTGGGGACACGATGGCAACAGGAGGCTGATTCACCCGAGGCTCTGCAACAATAACCGAGCTGTTACAATGATATCTACAGGCAGATCACAACAAAAAGCTCCGGCCAAGCAACTCTGCAAAACTACCCTGCCTTTGTGCACCAGAAGTAGCAAGCAGAATACATACTGCACATCGTCTTTCCTCTCCCCAGCCCCATCTATCCCTTCAGTTCTACAGTCAACGAGTCCAGGAGAGGAGTCCAAAGTGTGGAACTGCTGTGCCACACAGCTCCAAGACAGCCACCTATCAGACTAACTGCACAGAACTGCACAACCAACAACCAGTTCAGGGAAACCACGCTAACAAAAGGGATTTAGAAAAGCAAAGAGGTGAACTGCCACCATGCTAGTACTCTGGAAATGGCTGCACTGCATCAGTTCTCCCATACTGGGTCAAACATTCAAGCACAGACCATTCTAAAAGTGCAGCACCTAGAGCTTCTTGCCAAAGTTTGGCCGCTGCTCTGAAAAATGAATGATTTTAATGCATGCTGCCAGCTGCAGATTCACTGCTTATAAGGAAATGATCAGCAACAGCATGCAGAAGGCCAGCCACACACTCTTGCTAATTTAGGGAGTGCAAGAGCACTTCTTCGCCCACAAAGGCTGTTGAAAGTGTCTTGCTGAAGTGTGCAAAATAAAGGTAGGTTTTTTGCGTAAAAGGAGATGCAGAACCTGTGGTTGCCTCTTTACAGAGGCCACCTAAAAAGTGACACCTGGTGAGACAGTCAGCACAAGCTATTGTTATCTACACCAGCTCATCTGCAAACCACATCTCACCGTAAGGAATGAGATTTGATTTTATCTGCCTTTGGTTGGGAATTATATTCTTTACTGGACAGGGAAAAAAAGATCCTCCAAAGGAGCTTCAAAGCTCCAGCTTCCCTTCATTATTTGCTCCTGCTGCTATAAGCTTTTCATCAGGTTACAGTTAGTTTTTGTTGAAGCAGTGGCCTTCCAGGGCAAGGCATTTGCTAGGCACTTTCATATCAGTATTCCAGCTTTTTTATTGACTGGTTGGCCTGTGTGCAGTACAGCAGAAATAGCTATGCGTATTAGCAATAGTTTCACAGCCCGGGAGATGACTTGATACACATACATATATACTGAGTTCACAGCACAATAAATTTTCACTGCGTTAAACCAGCATCCAGTTAAATAAGCAGAACACCATGATACAGGTATCGTGGTTTGTCAGAGACAGATGAAGTTAAGAAAAGATACAATTCTACCAACTCACTTGGATTCACTGTTACATTCACATAACCCTCTCCACGTGCATTTTCCCCATCGACGACGACTTTGAATTCATACAGACCAACAGTAAGCTGGAAGTGAACACAAAAGATTATTTACCTTCAGGGTAGCAGCACCTTATCAGGAGCTATTAGAAGGTCAAGTTTTGGCTTTGTAGCTTTGGCACAGTAGCACATTATGCTTCAACCTATGCATACACAGCAAAGGATGCTTCCCACACCAAAACGCTGTTGCCTCTCTTTCAGCTTATAATGGCTGTGCAGAAACCAAAGACTACTATTTCTTTCTACCACAGGTGCCACAGAATTGTCAGACAAGCTTTATTTTCTAGCAACAATAGGCAAACAGAAGAGAGATAACAGAGATTAGTTCAGGTTGTCTGGCTACAGGAATCTGTACTAGCAGATTGCATTTGAGATGAGAAAGGCTGCATGTAAGAGAAGAAAATCTCTTCTTGTGTGTTTTTACAAAGAAAAGTGTTTATTCTCTTCCTTCTAGATTACATGAGTCAGGCAGTCACGCCTTCATCATTCACTGTTGAATGAAAGTGGGAGGATGAAGGACTAGGTGCTGGCCAACAATCATGACATCCAAAAGGCTGAAACCCTGACAAGGACAGCCATGCTCCTTTTGAAGGGTTTTTCTCTGGCTGATATCATGACTACAGCCTGTAGATTTTTTCCCCAAGTGTAGCAGAATCCAAGATGCTCAGAGGCATGTCTCATAAATAAAGCACTGTATAGTCACACAATATCTAAAGCTATTTCCTTGTTAAGAATCCCCAAGTGCAGAAACTGGCACCACTTTTGCTGTTGGAGCTTGTCTAAAAGCAGCAGCCAGGGACATGCTACAAGGTACTCCACAGCTCTCGTTAATGGAATCTCAGACATCCCTTTATCAGTGGGTAGTACAAGGCTTCAGACCTGAACAGACCACCACACTGTTTCAGCAGCAGAAATATTCACAACCCTTTGTTAAATGTTAAATAGTGCCATTTGTATGGCTTGACACACTGCTTGTAGGCAGCTTTTAGATCCTGAAATCAATTTCTTCTTTCCCTCATGCCAGATCAATCTCCCTTTTATAAGAGACTTAGAAGAGGGCTTGCAGTCAAACGTTGGCTGCCTGCCCATCACGCAATTTCCTATTCATCCTGAAATCACATACAAGTCTTTCCCAGCTGCCAGGGTTCCCATCTTCTCCACTTGGCATTTAACACAACAGGATACAAAGCAGAAGAACCTTTACCTTGGATAACTTCAGGGTCTGGGAGTGCTTCCCTTCCATTTCTCCACTGTAGTCTTTTGGATGAGTAATCAATTCCCACTCATAGGAATAAGTGGTTCCTTTAAAAAAAAAACAACAAAAAAAAAAAACAAATTCCAGACATTTGTTTTTAAAAGACTGTCCTTCCGCCATGCTAGGGAAAAGCAAAGGTATTAAACATTTACAAGGCATATTCTACTGCACTATGGAGAAATGAGACAGCTTGGAGTTTGGGCTGCAGCTTTTTGGGAATATACCCAGGAAAAGAGACAATCTGTGCATGTAAACACATTTATTCTGGAGCCAAAACCCATCTTTCAGCCTCTAAGGCATTAAAGAGCTTTGGAACAATCACAGCTCCAGGACAGTAATAGAGAAAAGTCTTACCACACCCTCAAATCCTGCAGACACAACATAATGCCAGTGTTTGAACAGGAATGCATCTATTCCTGTTGCTGCACAACACATAACACTTGCCTCTCCTCTGCAGAATCCCACTGCCATTGTGGACAGAGCTATAGATGAGAACTTTACAACACCCGAGAACAATTTGCATGATGAAACGAGGAATGTATAGAAATGTGTTCCTCAGCATGTCAACCCTCCAAATCAGATTTCAATCCACCAAATGAGAGATCACTTGCTAAGACAGCTTGTCACCTATCAGCAAATACCACAAATAGATGCTGAAGATCCACTGCTTCCTCACACACCACTCTGAGAACATGCCATCTCCCAAATCTAATGACTTTGTACCACTTCCAATGTTTTTTTGTGTCTTGCTATTTTCTGTGCAAGGCAGCATGAACTAACAGCACAGGATGAAAAATTTATACAGGAAAGTGTTCTCTGACAAAAGACATTTCCTTATTTAATGCCGTATATAATGCCTTTTTGCCATTTCACTGTCAGAAGCCCTTAGCAGAATTCCCAGGAAGTCTTACGAGGTGGTGGTTCAGGAAGCACAAACGCATTCAGCTGAACTTCATTCTTTGGCAGGGTCACTTCGACGCTGTCTCCAGCAGAAACTACCAGCTCCTTCATAACTGAGAGGGAGAAACACAGAATTGAAAGAGGAACAGGGAAAAAATTAAATATATACATAAAAGCCACCTTGGTTTCAGAGGCTATGGAATAAAACCCAGCTACAAACAACTGTAATTTGTAAACATCCTGTCACTCAACATAGCTCCTATTTCAGGTTTCGCTCTCATTGTTAATGCAAAAGCACTAATGGGGTTTTACAAGTTTTAAGACAAGCCCAAAGTTACTCAGTCACCTCTCTCTCTTTGCAGATACTGTGCTGCTCCTGCTCCTTTTTTCTAAAGAGCTGAAATGTGACCTCGGGCCCTGTGCAGGGCAATCCATTCACTTAGGTCCAGCAGGATGGGAAGGGTTTTACCTGACAGGTTTCAGCAGAAAACCCAGCTGCAGTCTCACGGCACAGCAAGACAAACACTGCTATTTACCAAACTGCAATTCCAGATCTTCACAAATATACGAAGAATCCATGGTATTTCTTTTTTGAAAAACTGCTTGAGGGCTAAGAGATTTTTTTTTAAAAACCTGCATAGCTATCACATTGAGTAGGGAAACTCAAAATACAAACCTGTTACTTTTATTTGTATTTTCTTTTCAACCCCTGCTTAAGAATTTTCCTGCCATTCCATTTTGAATAAATTGACAGGTAGTTTCTTTTTAACGACTACAGGACAGACTTGAAAACTACGGCTGGTGACATTTTTTTTTTCCTGCTTGTTATTAGCATTAAGGTAACCAGAAAGTTGACCACATTTCTTAGAAGTACCACTCGGCCTCCTCATCCTCCTCTTCCCTTCCCACTTACTTTATTTTTGTCTTTTTATCATTGGGCCTGGGAATTATGCATAGAAAACAAGAACTAGAGTTGCTTTACCCTAGTTTGACCCTGTCAAAGATAATGTTTTGGAAATACACACACAAAAAAAACAAGTTAAAAAGACAGGGAAAATGTCATTAAACATTTAGCCTTTCTTCCATCTGTTTATTAACTACTAGAGTTAACCAATTAACTAAAAGAAAACAAATTCATCAAATTCTTCCCCCCTGCCCCCCACCCCAAATTGCTCCAGATCTTGGGATATTATAACTCCATCAGTCTTTCAGCTGCAAAGAGTTCCAAGGCAAAAAGAAATCTGATCTCAGTAGGGAAAAAAACCCAAAACCAAACAGATGAAAAACCAAAACCCCACTTAGAAAAACTACCCTTCACATCATCTTTGTATTGTTTAGCAAAACAAGGCGGCCCTGGTTATATTACTTTTCCAACACAAGCCACTGAAGAGGTTTAAAACTTATTTTTCCAGTTGTAGCTGGGGTAAGCCCTTAAAAAGAATGCTAACTTGTTAGCACAAGCATCCAATAAGCTTCCTGCCAAAACTGTCTTTGGATGCATAATTTCCTTTACACATTCCATTTGTTCCCTTGTAAGGGAAAGGAACCCTAAATTCAAAAGAAAATTCAGCTATGAATACTTCAGCAAACTGGATTAACTAAATTCTGAGGTATCACACAACTAGTGCACACCATTCACTGTATGTACACATCCTTACAGAGTGAGCTAACGGCCTGGGTGAGTTAACAGAGCTGTCCAAAGTGCATTTTGGCTTTTATATATATTGAATAGTTTGTTTTAAGAAATGCCAGTGTGAACAGAAACATCATTTTGCTGCAAAGCAAAGCATGGCCTAACGGCCAAGTATGCTGTTATCCATGGCTGAACTGTGCACTGACATTTCAGGGACAAAAGAGAAAAGAATCAGCTACACCCCATTTTGAGCAGACACTAAGATTCCTGCTCAATTTGACAGATAGCAGCGCATCAAGACTGACAAAATGAAAGAACGCTTCACAAGACTATGCCTTATACCACAACTCAACTTTCACTTTGGGAATTAAGATATCACCATTACTTTCAAGCCGTTCCTGAAAATAGATCAAATGGCCACATGCAGATTTATGATGCCAAAGTCACATTCTCAGACCTCATGAGTTTATGGGGTCCAACCGGCACACGCACTGAAGCATGTACCTCAGCACTTTCTCAAAGGTACCATAATTTCTCAAATTATCTCCTACTTTGCACTGCTGCAATGGCTTGTCACGGAAACCTGACTAGGTGACATTTGCTGGAGCACTGCACATTCTCACCGGGTGTGGTGGCAGTAGTAGTTGGTGATGCAGCAGTGTTGGTCTGGACTGTAGAAACACTGCCATTTGTGGGAACCCCACTTGGCACAGAAGTAGCTGTCTGCATCTTTGTTGTGTTTTTGGCCAGCACGGGGCTGACTGTGGGCAACACATCTGAGGAGTGAGGATGTACCAAAGCATCATCTGACTGCCCAGGCTTCTCAATCTTCTCTGTGGCTGGCAAGCCCTGTGCTACAGGACTGGAGAATGTAGCCAACACCAATGGTTCTGGTGCAGATATTCCTGTGTTGATCTGTAAAGGAAAAAGTTGTCTCAGTTTGACTTCAACACTGAATATCAGTTTTGTTTTATTGTGTAAGTTACACTTCTCCTCCTCCAGTTAGGGAGGCTGAAAAGTCCCTGGCTTGTTTTTCCCAGAAGCAGGTTGTTTTCCTGCTTCCTCTTCTCTCTTCTAAATTGTTTCTTCATGTTCTTCCTCCACAGCAGACAGGCCACTGCTAGCTCAGTCGAACACCTGTTAAGACCATAGATTTAACTACAGCATCTTCAGTACCATGGCTGTTGACGTGGCAAACACGACAGGAGATCTAGGTTCAAAGTTGCAGTGAGTGGAGCTAAAGGAATGGAGAGGAGGGATAAGGCAGAAGCAAAAAAACAGGGCCCAGGAACTGAGGTTTGTTTGGGTCATTGATTTTGGCCATGCATTCCTTTTTCTAAAGCTGTGCAACTGGCAAGCACAAAGCAGGAGGATTGCAATGGCATTTTTCTGTAATAATCGAATCACTGCAGCAAGAGGAAATTTATTTCAGAAACACTCTTCAAAGCAAGATGACCTGACACAAACAGTTCCCTGCGTGCATGCCACAGGAGATGCTGCTGGGGCAGAGAGCTGAGCTTGCGGGCAGAAAGTTTGCTTGCATCCACACAGGATGAGCCACTTTATTGAAAATAATCAAAGTGGCCGGAACAATTTCCTTTCTTTCATCAGAAAATTCCTTTGACAGTACCTAGCCCCATTCCAGTTCTTAGCCTGCCAGGCAATACTTGACAATTTACCTTCCACTATGACGTACATGTGTGTAGCATTGAACTTCATTGAACTAATGCTATTTTGAGAACATCTGCTAAATATTTAAAATGGAGCAATTTACCATCTTTGACTTGGAAAGTGTTTTAGAGCTGAATTGCCCACCGCTGCTCCCCAGTAGAGAAGCTGACCAAAAGCTCACATTGAAGGAAATATTCTCAAGCTTTTATACCATGCTGATGGCATTCAGTCCAGAAAACAGGAACTGGAAAAGTGCTCTAGACCACGGTGGGCAACATCATGGCCAGTAAGTGGGCTGGGCTTCAGAAAACACTAAATGCCAGTTGCAAAAATAACACTGTGCTGCACGTACTGAACAGCCAGCCAAGCCAAGAGTAGCAATGAAGGCATTGAAGGCCTCCATGCAAATTTTTTTGCAGTCTTGGGTAAATAGTTTCCCTTCCCCGTATCTCGGCTAACTTTCCCTCAGTCATAGAATTTAAAGCATCTCAATTCATGTATATGTTTGATGAACATCTGAGCTTTATGGACCAAAGAATCAAACACTATTTGTTCGTGTTACAGACACAAGTTTTTCTCTATTTGCTTACTTGTTGATGGGCTTCCCTCATCTTCCACAAAACTACAGATTCTTTGGAACAAAATGCAGGCAATATCTGGCACACCGCTCTGTGCTGTTCTTTATTGGTGGCCTCAGCACAGCTGGCTGTCCCAAGTAGTATCACCTTACACCAATTCATAACTCTAGTCAGCTCAGGGTACTGAGTCCCTTCTACCAAGTAGGCAAGTAAGATAAAAGTTAGAAATGCTGCCACAACAAGAGGGGAACAGCCAGACAGGAACTCAGACACTTGAGACAGACTCTTTAGGAAAAGCACAGGAGCAGAAAGTCTCTGTGACTTCACACCACTATGGGAAACCACCTTTTGCTTAGCAAGAATCAATGCAGACGGGTCACAAGAACAGTTGTCACAACACACAGGAGACCAGCACCCACCCACTGGGCACAACAGCCAAGTCTCTACTTTGCTTGGTAATATTTTCAGCAAGCCAGATGCTTCCTTGACTTGCTTTTTAATGCCTAAAAAAAAACCCCTTTACAGTTAAGAGATACTTTTCCTCCCAGAAGTCTTCAGGATGACTTGACAGCCAAATGTCTGCAGAGAGCTTGAATTAGATAAGCTTCGCCTGCGGCAACATAACAGTCAAAAATGCCTCTAATGCTTGCAAGCTGAGACATTTCTTATCTTTACTCTGTAACCCTGAATTCTTTAAAGCAAAGAACAGAAGACTTCCTTCTTGGGGATAAATGAGGAAGAGACTAGAACGAGTTTGCCAACTGTCCCATCATACTAGCTTAGAAAATAGAGAGAAGTGGCACATTGGCCTGAGTGAACACAGGAGTGTCTGACACTTTTCATTCTGATCCCTAACTGCCTTTGGCCTGGGACAAGTGACCTGGTCTCCTTGTCTGAGTCTCCTACACCTCTAAGATGGAACCAGAGCAGCTATGTGCATCAGAAGCCGCACTAAACCTAAAACCTAAGTTACTGGAAAGAAAAATACACCTGTGTTCTGGAATTTTCTTTTATTTTTTAATCTAAATGGGCCTTACTTTGCTAAGCCTGGTCTGAATTTACAAAATAGGCTCTTTTCAGCTTAGATTGTGTCCTTAGTTGTTTGCACTAGGTGCCATGTCTGTGAAGACCCTTAAGACACAACGTCACAAACCATTACAAAGTTAGTGCTGCCTGTGAAGAGACCTTTCTTCCTGCCTCATGGGGTAAAAAGCACCCAGCACTAGCAGTAAGCATGACAGCAAGAGTCAAACACCGGGCTGGCTAGGGCTAACGGTAGCCAGAATTGTGAGTGCGGGAATGAGCTTTCTGGCTCTGTTGTAACAAATCCACTTTAAAGGCTGCAGTCTTTTCCAGTCTGACTGCAGAGTTGCTGCAGTGCTGCAGCAGCCCTTCTCAACAGCAGTGCTGCGCTTAAATACTTCTCTGCTTGGCTATTAAATGCATTGCTATATTTTAAAACTGACAGGTATTTCTATGAGGCAGAAAAAAAAAATGGTGCCTGGAAAGCGTCACTCACTCTAATGGAAAAGCAGAAATTTCTCTTCCTTAGCTAAGGGCTGATGAGCAGGGTGCACTGTGGTTTATCCTGGTACACCCTCCTTCACCCATCCCTGGTTCCATAGCATGGATACAGCAAGACCGCAAAGTAATGCTAGCTGCACATTAGTGAATGACATTGCAGATGGCTATGGAGCTACTGGAACTGCAAGAGGAAAATTAAAACTCAGTGAGGCAATGTTTTCCTAAAACTGTCACTTCTCCTCGAGTCCCTAGGAGCAAAGGAAAAGATCTGCCTTCCACACACTCAATGCTCATCAATAGAAGAGGAGAATATGCACATTACTTTCTTCCTCCCCTTTCAGAGAGGAATTAAGAGCTACTTTGACCTCAGATGTCCTTTCCCACTTCAGATGCTTGAAGCTCCCAGGTATGAACTACTTCGCATGCAGTCTTCTCCCCACCTGCCAAACCTTCTTAGCAATCACAATATCAAGTGCACAGCATTCACCTGCTGAAGCCATGTGCTCCATTACTGGACTAAATCTAGCCCAGGTGAAATTCTACTGATTTCAGCATGTGTGTAACTTTACTTATATTGGCCCACAACCAACCCAACTTGCAAAACTCCCTGCTTTAGCATCTCCCTCCTGCAAAGGTTGGCCATGTCCCAAGTACACAGCCTTGAATGTTATATCCTTGGCCTAAATTAAACTGCTCTCAGATCAGAAATGCAAGGACAGCTGCATAGCTTGCCTTATATTTTGCAGGTGAAAGTTGGATGGTTCAATAATCAAGGAATTAGCCCAGGGCTGGGTAGAACCAGCTTCAGCTCAATACTCCTGTTAAGGTGGATTTTTTAATTCTTTCTCCTCCTCAAAAACTATCCTAAACTTCAAAAATGTGACTGCCAGGAATTCCACCACAGCCAATATAGTTTAGTAATAAGTTTGTATTTTGATGAACCTGCATTTTGTCAAGAGATGCCACCATTCTTACTAGCAGAAACCAGTAAGAAGAAAAACTTCCCCAGCATACATCCAACAGCGCACAGTAATGACACTGAGACTGCTTCCTGAAGATGGGAAATCCTGGATACTCAGCAATATTCAGAACCTGATTAATCAGTGTAATTCAATATTTTCGATTGATTTTTTTTTATTTAAATGATTTTTTTATTTAAAAATCCAGTTTACTGGACAGGCACTGAACAGTAATAATATGACAACTCAGAATGCAGCACTGCAAACTGAACAAGCAGGGAGATAACAACTATTACCCGAGAGCAACAAAAGACATTAAAGACTGGCTGCAAAGAAGTCTCCCCAGATGCTGCATGCATAACAACTGAGAGAATGGGGTCACTGTGTAAAGCTCAAGTATGAGGAGGAGGAAAGAACAGGCTGGGTGGAAATGCTGTAGTACTGCAGGGGAGAGAGAAAGCTGAGATCTTGAGTCAGCCCTAAATGCTGTGGGGTTCTGGAAAAATCAAACATTTGTAAAGTTTTAGTGCATGATTTCACACGCCACTTGTGCTGCCCTGGAGCTCTCAGCAGTGTCCCTTGGCTGCTCTCCACATCCTGCTCTGCAGGGTGGTGGCTCAGACCAGTCACAGCCCTACCTGGAACTAAGATTTGAATACAAGGGAGAGAAATTCAGCCAGGTTTCCAGAACAAGAACATAACTACAGAGACAGGCATCAGGCTTCAACTGTGCCAAATCCTAGAAACATGGTAAAATGCATTTAAGGAACAGTTTCACAAAGCAGAATTCTATTTCACCATCATGAGTGCACAGGCTTTTTTTGTATGATAAGGCTCAAAAAACTATTTGCAGGTTTAAAAATGCAAACATAATTTAACAATTCAAATGTGCCAATTTCTCTATAACATCTAGATTTACTAGCTTAACACTGCACGTGTTTGGAGCAGAGACCAAACTGGCTTCATTCAACCAATGCCAATATAAGCTTTTGTGGATTTGAGAAACTGTAGCAGTCTTCAAAAACAGAAGAAAAAAAGTTGGCATTTAAGATGCCAACTCAAGCAAGCTGGTTGATGTGAAAGTACACTGGAAACTCAATGCGTGAGTCTATAAAATAACATATTAACTGCCTCAATTCAGCATTCAAAGGAAAACATTTTATTTTGGGGATCTAAAAAAAAGTACTTTTACAGGTAACAGTTTTCAACTCCCAGACGCTTCCCACTGACATCACATCTCACCTTTCCTTCTCATCTGGCAACCACGCTCTGTGATTATACAAGAGAAGCGTGATCATGACCTCCACCTCCCCTCAGCTTCCCAAAGACAGTTTATCCCAGCTAGGAAGAAGGGGGAAAGCCTTCCACCCCCAAAAAAACAAACAAAACCCCCAACCCTTGGCCTTGCCTTGTTGACAGGAGGCTGAAAACAGGCAGCCAGAAAGGTATTCTATCACTTAAGCAGTTTTAAGTCAAAGTCTACATAAAGCCAGATGGAGCAGGAGAGTGACAGCTGTCCAAGGCAGCCCCATTTCAGCCCCGGCAATCATACTTACCTGTAGCAAGCCAACACCGTCTGCGTCGCTTGATCTGTTCACATTATTGCTTTTAGGAGGAAACGGGCTTTTGGTTTTCTGCTCTCTTGGATTTTGTCCGTTTTTCAGAGAGTCTTTCTTTTGATTTGGATGGCCTTCGGGAACAGGCCTGTCTGCCACCAAGTGCCTCAGTACTTCATCGTTTAAGCGCTCTGCTTCACTTCGGCTGCTTCTAGACTTGCTGTTTGATGCTCTGGCTGCAGCCTCACGACCGGGGCTCGCTGCTGTATCCCTTTTCAGGAGTTCCACGCTGTTACCTGCCAAGCTCCACTTCTGGAATGACCTCCGCAGCCTCTTTTTCCTCTGAACAGGGATGCCCCAGTCCAACCACTTATGAAAACAGGTCTTCATGTCACCTTCCATTTGAAACTTTAAGTGCTCTGTGCTTTTCGATTTCTTTAAAAATACCAAAACAGAGTCAGAAAAGCCAGTCCTGTTTGCCTGACACATGCCAGGCATAGTGCAGTTCACCTGGATGCACATGTTTTCTAAGAACCAAAAGGCATCACAGGTGGGGCTCTGGCAGCAAGCAGTCTGACAGGACTGTACAGTATGATATCCTTCCAGAAGCTGTAAATTGTGATCTTCCCACGATCTCAAACGGCTACCAAACAGGATCTTCCCCGGCTCACATTTAGATCTGTTCCAGTTTGCATCTGGGAAAGAGGAGGCAAGACAAATAAAGCAACTCTCAATCCTTTAAAGCAGTGGACAACAGATCCTCATCACTATTGTGAAGATGAATTTAGGGCACAGGATTAATGCAGGGGAGAGGGCACAGGACAATGAAATGGAGACCTCTCAGAATCTATACCTGGCCTCAGTATCCAGTACTTACACAAGACTTCAAGCAACAATCTGCACCTCCTACCAAAGGGACCACAACCCTTTTTAGTAACTGAGCTAAAGCCATGTACCACAAAAGAAGTGAAAAGAGAATGTTCCTGTTTCAGAGAAGACTAAGGCACAGGCTGCCCAGTGAGGCTGAGGTTACGCAGCAGGTTAAGAGCCAGAAATCAAACCCAGGAATCCAGAGTAATTTCTTAATCTAACCAGTAACCACCACTGCCTCTCTGCCCATAGTCTGCTTTGAAGGAGAACTCTGGAAACAGTGACACTGGCTTGGTTCATAGTACAAAGGCATTTTTTTCCTCTTCCAAGCTGATGTTTGAGGTTGCTCCGCTTGAGAAGTTGTTACACCTTCTAGAACAGGGGACTGCAAGGCCTGTCCTTGCCACCCGCTCCACTGTAGTGCTTTCTATAACAGAAATCGTGTCAAGCTCTTTTTGTAAAGAGTTAAATTACTTCAGATCTCAGATGAGCAGTAAAGCAATAACTGCTTTGCATATTGATTTTTTTTTTCTTAGCATGAAAAATTAAGAGTGCTTGCAGGGATCAATGGATTAAAGGCTTCCAAAATTCAGAGCTCTGCAGATTAAGGATTCCCTAAAAATAGACTAATGACCTATGGGACTGTTACACTGTGCTGTGTTCAGCATCCAAGGGATAATAGGTCACTGGAAGATTACTTTACGAGCTATGTCACTGGCCTCCGAGTAGTGCAGCTGAAGAATGTGCTCTAGATCTGGCTCCCTGCCTGTCAAGAACAGGGTTTTTGAACACAACACAAATGGGAAACTTTTTCTCCATTAAAATAGCCTGAATTTAAACTATTATACCCTGCTCCCCCTTTCTTGACAGCACATAAAGAAAAGTTCAGTAATATATTACTGTTCCAGTAACTCTGTATGAATACCGGCTTCATGTTGCTTTATATCAATGTTTACTGCAGTGGTAACTAGACAAATTAATAAGCATGGATGCAGAGGCTACTGATCCATCTGTCTCCCCTGATAAGACTTCCCACCCCACTTCTCCTTGTCACTTCCAAGTGACAAACACGTTAAAGATTGAGTATGTTGAGGCACAGGGGAAAGACCACAGATCTCCATGTCTCACCCACCAAATAAACGTGATTTGGTGATGCCCCTGCAGTGTGTTTTAGGATTCTTGGAAGAAATGATGCAAGGTCCCTACTGTCCGGCACAACTCCACCTGCCCTGCTGAGCCACAGCAGGCTTACATAGCAGGAAGCTTTCCAAGCATCAACCACAACACAGACAGAAGCGCAGAGGGGGATGTATTTTTCTGATCAAGTCTGGAGCACACAAGCAGTGGTCAACCTCAGCCTCCTCAAGCACCAACCCTGGAAAACTCTGTGAGGCTAGAACAGTACAGACAGGTGCCAGTGTCTTCTACTCCGGCTGGTTTAGGCTACTTGAAGCATTTGACTTTAGGACTTTAAACTACAGCCACAAAACCACTTTACCTCACGCTACTGAGATGGCAAAGAACTCTGACTCTATGAATCACAACTAATACCCAAAGTTAGTGACACAAAAGTGCTATGACATTGTCCTTCCTCCTGCACCATCCCCCAGGTGCAGGAGGAAGTGGAAAGTCATAGCACTTCTATAACCTTGCATGAAACTGGATAATCTTGTATGGCCAAAGAAAGCAAGCGGAGAAGATGAAGGACATCTTTTGTTATAATTCAGTTATCCCAAACACCACAGTAGGTGTAACAGCTTTTGTACTCCTGATCGTTAAAGGTATCTACATACAATGATTTTCTCACCCAGAATGGATTAGACACTTGTTTAAGATCAAGGACAGTGGCCGCATTCAAGTACCTTTTGGGTGGAATCTCTTGCTACAAGAATTTAAAACCAAAAAGGGAACTCACAGCACCACTTTGAGATATTGGAAAACAAGAAGCAAAAGTGTTATTTACAGCTTATTTTAAAGCCAGCTCAGCAAAGGCAGTTTGAAGACAAGACTCCAGAAAGGTAGCATCAGCTGCAACAGAATGCACTCAAGATCTGCGACCAAATTGGGGGACCAGTTCTCCCTGTGGGTGTCTGAACCCACAGCTGTGCAGAACGTGGAGAAGCTCTTCACTCAAGTGAGGCCCAACTGCAATGTGTAAATGAAACTCCGCATATTCAACAGAGAGAAGTTGACATCAGCACCTTTCAAATCATCACCACCCTTGTCACACTTCATCAACACACAGCACTTCCTTCGAGAGCAAGCAGACGGGCAGCCTGTCTGCCCGAGGCAACAACTGACCTCATTACACACCGAAGTGCTTGGACTGACAGTCACCCTGGCACAACAGCGTGCACAGGCAGGGACAAGCACCTGGCACTAGCCTGATGGGCCTGAATTAGGACAGGGTGGGGGGTTACACAGAAAAGGTGTGTGTATGTACACACACTCCAGACTTTGAGAAACAAGGAAAAAATGGAAGAATTACACTGTCGCTGTCAATTTCATGAGGATCTTACCCATTCAGACTCAGTCCAGCCTAAAAAATTCACTTTCTATCAAAGATTAAGCATATCCTGCGCAAAAGGGAAATGTGCTGCTTCCCACATCCCCAAAACCCCTCCTCCTTGACCAGTGCTGATCCATCTCTTCTCAGATGCCAGCCCTGGCTCACACATAACACTCAAATTAAGGCTTGATACAGAACTCTGTGAAATTCAGCAGCAGCTTTCTAGTAACAGGCTTAGAACCAGGGCACAAACAGAATCGTAGAATTGTTTAGGATGGAAAAGACCTGTAAGATCATCAAGTCCAACCACTAACCTAGTACTGCCAAGTCCACCACAACAAAAGTGTTCCCAGTGAAGGTATTCCTTGTTGAAATTTATCACTAGATAACAAGTATTATATCTATTCACACTAAATGTAAAACCTGAATCCCCATAAGCACCTCCTAGGTATGTCAGAGCCATGACACAACACTACCATGCTGAGAGCATTCTGCTTCTCTTTTAATCTACTGCTAAATCAAGACTCAGAGATTTGAATTATACTTTGGCCAGATTCTGTTTCCAGAACTCTGTTAATGGCCACATAGGACTTGTTTGAAATTAGCCAATGTTGTTTCTGAATTGCTGTACATTGATTGCTTAAAACTCAGTTAACTTCAGGAACAATAGAAGCAAACAGGCAACTCTCACTCAACATGCCAGCCCAGAATTCTAAGTGTGTTTTTTCCACAGAACCATACTGACTTTCACCTAAGCAGGTCCCACGGTCTTTGGTGGGCATCACACATTCAGACAACTCCAAGTGCCACGGTAGAAAGCAGAGCTCCTCAGTCTACACTTGCATTTCATCTCTAGAACGATGAAAGATTTTCTGCCAGGAAAATACACCCAGCCTAGTCACAAAACACTTCCTTCCCTAAACTCCTGCAGGAACACACTACAGGTCAGACAAATCATTGTGATGAGAAGCTGCACATTGCTATTTGCAGGCTTCCAGATGGAGACCTCCACAGAATCTGGTGCAGCACCTGCAGTAAGTGAACACGGCCCTGCACTAAATGAGAAAAGGCAGCTGTGAGTACAAGCAGAGTTATAACTCCTGCTTATTTACTGCCTGTTCGCTCCCTTCCAGTTCCATGTGCTGGACCCTGTGCAACCACATACAGCAGTCTCACATGGGAACTTGTAGGCTGCGTTGGACCAGTAGACCAGTAAATCTGGTCACTGGCAGCACCAATGCCAACAGCTTCAGAGCTAAGCACGAGAAACCTGTCAGCAGCAACATCCCTGAGAATGAGCTCCCTCCCAAGCCCCAGCTGCCTACTCAGCCTAGCACAACACAAATCACAAGACATCTGCACAGTGGGTATGCTTAGTCACTTCTTAATATTGTTTTTGTCTTTTTTTTAAATCCCTAGTATACCAGTACAAAAAAATGATGCTCTTCCCATGAACTCAGGAGTTCCTTGTCCTGGCAATGCAGCTCACAGCTTTGCTGAACAGCAGGAGAATGGAACAGACAAGAACAGTTTCTATTAATAAATTCAGGTTCACAGACTTGTTCAGGCAGTTAATCCCTCCTGATATCAGATTAATGATTAAAGACTTGACTCTATAGACTTTTTAAATCTGTCACATGTAACCAATTATGTCAACATAGTCTTCTTACATAACCCCACATGATCACGCTAATTTCTAGGCAGCTGTAATTCCTCCTCAGTTTAACAAATTTTGTTGCTTAAGTGACACAAACAAGACCAGAACAAAAAAAACTCTACAATGGAAAAAGCATCCACATCAGGATAACTATGTCACGCATAATTATGCTTATTTCTGCGCATGCATCAGCCTTCATGGTTTTAACTCCCCCAAGCAGCCCTCAAGCACAACAGCACTGTCCGGAACACCCTCTAAGAGCGACACAGTATTTGCAGCTCCAGCTGTAGACTTCTAAGGTATTACTAAAAACAGGGAACACCACACAAGAAGCACAATTCTATAAGGAAACACACAATCCACATGACACACCATCTAAACACATAGTGCTGAGAACCCTTTGGTAGGACCAGGAATACAAGTATTTCTTTCCAGGTTCTAAATTAGCTCATTAAGGTCAAACAGCTCATTAGCATAATCAAATCTGTCACTCAGTAAGTGTTCAGAAAGGCCTGGTGAAACAATAGAAATGCTGCAGCAGCCTAGAGAACACATCCACGTAACAAAGAAACAAACCAAAACAACCCACTTTTCAAATCTTGCTACCATTAAAGCATAGCAACCTCCCAGCAAACAGAAAGCTGCTGGCAGCTGCCACATGGGTTGATATATACTGAGGTCACCACTGCCTCAAACCTGTAATTCACTGCAACTTGAACAAAGAGGGACTAAAAAGGCACATAAACTTTCTTAACTAGATCTGGTAAATGCTACATGCATGCATGGAAAAAATACCACCTCCTGGTGAAGATGTGGCCTCAAAACACTCACAGGAACTTAACAAGTCTCTCAAAAGTCAGAATCTGAACTCTAAAAGAAAAAACACATGCAATCCATTAGGTGAAAATTTCCATACAAGCCACTAACTTGGTTATTTACTTGAGCGGGAGGTTGGTTACTCAAGTTTGAACAGGAAATAAGAAACCAAACATAACAGTTGCCTGCAGGCAAATACGGATTATTGACATACTGCGTCTGGGGAGACTGTTAAACATTTGAGTGCTAAAACCAACATTCCTGCCTTCCCAACGTGCTTTGTGTATTCCTTAGATGAAATTGTTTTCCACATTATCACTTATTCCTTCTGAAAAAAAAGATTCTCAGCTCAGAGAAAGCCTTTTTATGAGATACAGGCAAGTGTCTGAAAGCTAGCACCGCATGTGACAACGCACAGCAGTAGCTGTCGGACAGACACCCTGCTTTTGACCACTCGGTTACTCAAAATAGCAGCTGGTTATCGGAGCAATTCAGTAGTGTAAGAAAGGACCCCCTCATACCCCACATCCCTCCCACCCTTCTGACACCTCATTTAGTAACTATTAAGGGTGAGGGGTTGTTTTTTAAACCAGCTACAATGTCTAGCAGCAAATAATTTCACTTCCCTCTCAGAATATTTTAAACAAGTGAGAAGGAAAAATATCATTAAAAAAATACAGACACAGTCCCAGAGAGAACAGAAGAATCACCTGCTGAGGAGCACAAGGCATACAGGCAAGCACACAGGTAGAACAGCTGCAGACTTCTCAGCTCCCTTGCAGGTTTTCCCAGGTAGTATCGTGACAGAAATCGGGCGCTAATGCTGAACTTGGCTTCCAACCTCTTCTCCATGGCCTTTGTGGGCAGCAGCAGGGTTCTAGAAATGTATAAGATATGAAACACAAAACATCCACTGGCAATCGCTACGTTCTTGCACATATCCAGTTGACACTATGAAGAACATGGCACATTTGTGGAGGAAAAGGAACATCTTATCTGCCTGCTGTGACTTAGTCCACTGCTGCTAAGTAACTATCAACACGTTACTAAAATGAAATCTGGAGTATCAACGTTTCCAGTGCTGAAGCGCAGCAGGTCACCACAACAGCCATTCCCATCACCCCTGCGATTTTGTCCTCCAGACCCCACCACTTTCAGCGGCAAAATATCTAACATAACAGACTACCACATTCCAAAGACATTTGGAAATTTGTTTCAACTATCCCGCAGGGAATGGCCACCTAGCCAGCATCCCAAGCATAACAAAGGCACAGCTAAACCCCACACATCTGCCTGGCGATGTCATCGCTTGCAAGTTGGTGCTGGCTGGTACCAGCCAGAAACAAAGAGAAACAAGCACACAGCAAAGCTGGTCAAAGAACTGTTTCACCCCGTATTTCGCTCTGCAGGGCAGAGATCACAAAAGCAGTGATGCTCCATCTCAGCCCTTCTAAGGCCAAAGGCTTTTACAGCCTTATATGTTAGTGAAATACAGTTTAGCTCTAGGTGATGTGATATGAAAACATTAATTACTCCACCAGTAGTAAAGATTACTTGTTTTTATAAAGAGTAATGAAGCACCGTTAGGCACAAGGAGTTAAATCTACCCTTTCTGAAGAATCAGAAGGGAATATAGTTACAGACCAGACTACCAGGGCGCTGCTTGAACACCTACCCTCTGTTAAATCCCGAGGGAATTTCCCGCGGCCGCCCATGCAGCACCCCACGGGGCGGACACAGGAGGAAAAGCCTCCCGAAGGGAGATGCCAAAGGGCGGCTGCTCAGCCAACAGGTCCTTAAGGAAACTTCCCCCACCTCTGGGCCGGGTCCCCCCGCCGCCACCGGGGCTGCCCACGGGGGCCAGGGCGGCTCGGCCCACGACGCCGCCGTGACTCGGGGCCAGGCCGCAGGCGCCGGCCGGGCGGGCTCACCCTGCAGCGGGCCCGGCCGGCGGGGACGCGCCCAGGCCGGAGGCCCCGCAGCCCCTCAGGGCCCCGGGGGCGGGACAGGGCCCCGGGCGCGGGACAGGGCCCCGGGCGGGAGGAGGAGGGAGCGTCCCGGGCCGCCGGCGGGTACGTACCAGGGGTGCATGGCGAGGCGAGCTCGGCGGCTCCTCGGCGGCCTCAGGCGGGCGGCGGGGCCAGGCCGGGCCTCCAGCGCGGCGGGCCCCGGGGCAGCGCAGCCTCCTGCCCCGCGGCCATGGCGGCGGCACCTCGGCAGCGGCGGGCACCCGCTCACCCCTCACCCGGAAGCTGAACCGCCGCCTCCCGGAACCGGGGCTCTGCGGGCGCTGCCTGGTCGGAGCCGGGGCTCCAGAGCCGGCTGTCCCGCCTCACGTCAGCCCAGCGGGGGGCGGGGCGGGGCCGCCCTCCCGCAGCCCGCGGGCGGAGGAAGCCGCGCAGCCACAGGTCATTTGCCCACAGGCCGCGCGGAGGCGGGGCTTCGGGGGCTGCCCAACAAGGCGGCAGGCGATTGGTCGGTGGCGTGGCAGCGGTGCCTGGATTGGCTGCGAGGCTGCACGAGCGGTACCTTGATGAGGTAAAAGGGACGGGAGACCGCGGCTGGTGGTGTGTTTGCTGTCTGCTCCCCAGCTCCCCTGGCTGGCCATGGCCTCGGACTGCGGAGACAGAAGTGCGACGCTGAAGAGGTGCCTCGGTGTGCTCAGAGACGCGAGGAATGACAGCGAGCAGTTCGCAGCCCTGCTGCTGGTAGGGAACCACCGCCGGGCCACGCCGTGGCCGCCGTCGCCTCGGGAACGGGCCGGGAGGGGAACCCTGCCGCTGGCAACGCGGGTGCCCGAGCGGTGCTTGCCGCTGTGCTGGCGGGCCTCGGGGGCTTCAGGGCCTTGGAGGCCTCGAGACAGGGGGCTTTGGGCCTCGGGGGCTTCAGGGCCTTGGGGTGCCCATCAGCAAAATGGAGTGTGCCTGGCCTTGGTGTGAGTGTGCAGAGGGTTAGGCAGCATCACCACACTCTTGAAACACTCAGGTAAACCTTTGGATTAGCACTCAGGCCAAATGCCCAGCTCAGTTTGTACGCCTCTGTACTAATCTTGTTTTGGCTTCCTATTTACCTGTTCAGTCCTGTTCAATTTAGCAAAGCCTCTTGCTGTGCGCTCACCCCTTGTTTGCCTTCCAGGTGACCAAAGCGGTCAGAGCCGGAGAAGTAGATGCTAAGACCCGTCGCCAGATCTTTGATGCAATTGGATTCACGTTTCCAAATCGGCTGCTCATCTCGGGGCGCCCCCCGGCAGGCTGCCCTGAGCACACCTTCCGAGCACTGGGCCTCACTCTCTTGGCATGTTTCTGCACTGATCCAGAGTTAGCTGGTCACTCCCAGATCCTGAACAAAATCCCAACCTTCAATGACATCCTGGTGTCCCCCTGCAATCCGGACAGCACATCCATGATCGATGATGTATACCAGTGCCTGAGTGCTGTCATGGCCACTACCAGGGGCCCCAGGGAGCTGGTGAGCAAAGGGACAGTGCCTGTCCTGTGCCAGGCCTACATGAATTGCAGTTATGGCTCTGACCGTGCTTTGGCACTGCTCTTGGGGCTGTTGGCTGTAGCAGAGGCAAAGTGCTGGCAGAGAGACGCTCCACACCTCCTGACTGTGCTGAGCAAGCTGTCTGATGATTTTCTCAAGGCTGAAGACTTGACCAAATTTGAGTTGTGTGAGGTTCTGCCTCACTTCATCCCCCTGTCGCCACCGCTCACACAGGACTCGCAGGGCTCTGAGTGCCTCCATAGACTTTACAAAGGGTTGGCTAACATCTTGGGCAGTAAACTCAGCCAGTCACAGCGGGACCCTGCTCTGAAGCTTGCTGCCTGCCTTGTGCAGGCCTGTGGGTCAGAGTGGATCCCAGAAGGGAGTGCTGGAAGCAAGTTCCTGGCCTTGCTGGTGAACTTGGCTTGTGTGGAGGTTCGCCTGACCCTAGAGGAGCCAGAGCCCTTGGAGGTGGAGGGTAAGAAAGAAGTGGTAACAGCCTGCTATGTCCTTATTGAGATGGGGATCCAGGAGTGCTTGAGAGAAGAGAAACCGCTGCTAGAAGAGGTGCAGAAAATGCAACTCATGAGGATCATGGAGGAGGCATTTGGAGCTGTAATATTCTATTTGAGACAGGTAATGCAGGGCTTTCAAGTGAAGAGCATGTTTTCATGGGTTTCTCTGGGGGGCTTTGATAGCTTTTCACCAGGACGCTTAATGGGGACTCAGCAGCTCATGGCTGTAGCTGTGTAGAGCAAGATGTGCATCTTTGCCCACTGTGGTTTTTGTACCTGCAGTAGCTTGATAGGAAAACAGCCCTAATGTGTCATTTTCTGTCTGCTTCCTTCTTCATGTAGGTTAAACAGGAGAAGCTACAAGATCCTTTCATATTTGCTTCTGTTCGAATCCTTGGAGCGTGGATGGCAGAAGAGACATCATCCCTCAAGCAGGAAATCTGTGAGCTCTTGCCTTTCCTTGTTCATTATGCCAAGAAGCTTTTCAAAGAGGGCAGCCCAGCTGCGAGTCTCCCCCAGCCAGAGCTGGTCAGCACCAAGGGCTCTGGCTTACCCCAGGATGCTCTGAGGTGTGTATTTTAAGCGTAGAGTTGATGCATTTTAGCACAAACCTGCTCAAATCTTTTTCTGTTTTCCATTCTCCTTGAAGTGCCAGTTCCGTGGCGCGCTTTTTGCCTCCTGTTGGATGTAAATGCAGGGCTTAGCCCCATTCTACCTCATGTTCCCCATTTCCTTCCCTTTCCAGGTTTCTGCTGCCTGGCTTTTGCCATTTAACAGCAGAAGACAGGCCCCGGGACATCCTCATCTCGGAAGGGCTGCCAGCACTGCTGTGTGAGTACTTCCTCCATCAGTGGGCAATGCTGACCTCTGAGTCTGGGTCCCTGACTCCACTGACAAGCACTGAAATGAGTCTGCAGACTGCATGTGGGATTTTCCTTAACTTGGTTGTGACTGCACCAGACCTCATCAGGTAATCGAGCTGCAGGGGCTTGCTTTGAGATTGTCGGTGGGAGGAAAGAGGGTGCATTGTGAAACGAGCTTGCAGTATCTTTTAAAACACTGTGCTGAAAAAGGATTATCCCTTTTTCAACATCAATTACATTACTTTTTTGGGTGCTGCATTTAACCTTAACATTTTCAGGTGCTCCTGACTCTGCTCAGGGAATATGTCTCAGGGTTTGCTTTCTCTCTAGGCGAGACAAAACCTTTGCCTCCTTGATGGACACATTGCTAAAGTCCCTTCCACTTCTGCTGCCCCAGAAAGATCAACTTGTTCTAGCAGCGAATATTGCCACTCTGGGCCTGATGATGGCCAGAATCATTTCAAATTCAGCAGGTAAGAAGAGTTCCCATTGGCAAAGATGCACATTGCTCTGTGTGAGCAGAGACCAGGGTCTGGGTGGTTGGGATGGAGAAAGCTACTACGAGGGAAATAGGTCGAGTTTCTGTCATTGAAAAAGTGCTGAAATCAAAAACCTGGAGGGGCAAGGAATATGCCAAAAATTCAGCAGGCAGGTGCACTGGAATTAAGAGACTTTTAGGGCAGGAGGATGTTACTCTGATCTCCCCGAAAGCCCTGCTGCAGACGGACCCACCAAAGGATCCCTCCTTTGGCCGAGTGAGCTCTGTATCAAGTCATTAATTTCCTTTTTCTTCCAGTTCTTCAGGGGACGCAGTCTGCCAAGGAGTTTTTCGGAGCTGCCATTCGCTTCCTATCACAGGCCCATACCACCCAAGCAGACCCTGGTAGCGACGGCTTGGCCGCAGCCGTGTCACCTGCCTACACGGGCGCCTGGGCTGACATCTGTGAGCTCTGGTTCCTGGGGATGCAGGCCTTGGCCGGCTGTGTGCCACTCTTCCCCTGGCTGCCGCAAGCCATCCTCCAGGCGCGGTGGCTGGAAGGCCTCTCTGAGCTACTGACCCGTGTTGCTCCAGCCTCGGTGGATTTTGAACTCATCACCGCTTTCCAGGGTGTGTTGGTAGAGCTGGCCAGAGCCAGCAAGCCGTGCAGGGATGTCATCCTGTCACACCACGGCAGAGAGTGGGCCAACCTTTACGGTATGGCAGCTTTGGAACAGTGTCTGTCTGAGGAGTGAACAGCCAGAGCCACCCTGGTGTGGGAAATGAAGCCAAGCACCTGTACAAGAACTGTTCAGTGTTTCTCATGCACCTTTTGGTGCCATTAAAAAACATTTAAATGACCAAACTTTATAACATGAGGCAGAGTTCAGCAGTACTTGCACTGTGCACAACCTGATGTGCAGAGCTGTTGCTGCCTCAGAACATTTCAACATGCACCTGCTTGAGCTCTGTCAATATTTAAAACCAGCCTGTTTTCTTATTAAAGACGTTTTCTGTTGCGTTGTTTTTTAAATTGCTGCAGTGTTGGGATTTATTTCTGCCAGGGCCCTGAGAGGTTGCCTGCCTCTCCTGTTAACGTGCTTTCTCAATTTCATCACAGTAAGCCCTTCACGATGTCACCTTATTTTGTCAGAGGCCTGCACGTGTTAGTGAAGTAACCCATTACTACATGTAGAAGCCTATAAAGGGCAGGAACAGGAAGAACTTAACTATTTACTGATAGCAGTGAGAGTAACTCTCCGTACCGTGGCACAGATGAGATGTGAAGACATACAGAGGCTCTTTTGCCGTGCTGTGGGATGCACCCGCCAGGCTCACACCCATGCCTGGTACCATCGTCCCAAATTCACGCCTAGAAAGCCTTCGCAGCACGGTCTGCTGTTGCCTGTGTTGTAAAGCACCTGCCCAAGGCACGGCCATGGCGGTTTGTGTTGGCTCAGCTCCCTCTCGCTGCAGAGATGAGATGTACAGCGGGACTTTTCCAGTTGCAGGGCGAGGGGTTCAACCTGCAAAGGCCTTGAAGCTCCCTGGAGCCTTGGGGGGTGGACTGTGAAAGCAGAAATGAGTGAATTCCACCTCGCTGCCCCCCTGCACGGACGAGTAGTTTGCTTTACGTAAGAGAAAGGCCACATGTACAATGCGAGTAAATCACTTGTTCCGCTTGCAGCCTGGGCCGCCGCCACTCAGGTACCCTGTGAGCCTGAGTGTGAAACCTCCCCAAAAGAGCAGCCGGGACGGGGTGGTGGTGCGGAGCCAGGCTGAGGGAGGATGACTGCGGCTGGAGCCCAGCTCCCGCCTGGCAGCCGCGGGTCCGGGAAGGATTTTCCACCAGGTGTCAGTCGTGGAGCTCTGTGGGAGCAGCAGCCGCCTCCCCGGGGACTGCCTCTGCTGCCAGGCCGAGGCACTCATCCTGGCTGCCCTCAGAACCCTTGCTGGGGGGGCTGTGGAATCGTCCGATTAAAAGAAAAACCGAGTGAGGAGCTGTACCAGCAGGATGGCTGAGTCGGGGTGTATTCCTGCTTTACACCAGTTTTATCTTGCTGCTTTATGAAAGCAAACGCCTTACACAACTGGAGAGGAGGCGTCTGCTGTTGCTCAGGAAAAGTATCTTTCTGATCTTTCCAGCTCAGCCCTGAAAAGTTAATGCAAGTTGGGGCAAAGGCAGGTGCTACCAGAAGAAAGCCGTGTGAGCCAAACATGCAAATGAGCCTCCTGGCCTTGGAAAAGAGCACAGCTCTGCTGGAGCGTGGGCTGGGAGAGTCTCCCCATCCTGCCAAGAACACCTCATCCCTACACCGCGGGGAAACATCAATGCCTTGGAAGAGTCAGAAACACATTTCAGGGTGTCAGAAAAAAAACCACTCAAGCCCTCAGATGCTTTACCTTCAACTATCCCTGGTCCTGTATGCTCTTCTGCCTCCGGTCAAAGGGTGTGGGCTTCCCATTAATGAAAGGTTATCATTAGCGCTAATGAGAGATAGGCGCCTGTATCAGCTCCTCTCTCCCCCAGCAGTGCACTGGGCTCGCTGCGGTTAGCCATGCTGGTTTGGCCGTTGCTCAGCCCCGCAGGCAGCGGTAGGAGCTCCCCCAGCACCCGACCGGAGATTCAGCATGGGCCTGCAGGACCCCATCCAAGACCAGAGCAGCCCTAGACCCGGAGGCCTTTGGCTGCTGGTCTTTAATTCCCAGGCAGGCTACCTGGGAGCAAACCAAGAGCCCAGGGAAGTCCTCCAGTTTTTCCTTCACCACATCCTGGGGCAGTGGGGTTTGGCCACCAACAGGTGCTTGCAGAGGAGCACCTGTCCCTCATTCTCACGCTCTTCAATGGAAAGTCACATTACCAAAGGTGTAGTAAGGACCCTCCATGCTTTGCCAGAGCTGGAGCCTCCCAGAGACCCTGATGGCTCATCATATGCTTGTTTCTTTGCATAACACCAAACACACTCCTCTTGGCTGCTCCTGAGCTGACAGAGGACAGGGTAAGACACTAGCCTTGCTCTGGAATGTTACCAGGCTGGGTACCAGGGGAGATGCATTGTGCAAATGCTGGGGCTCCTTGAGCAAAATCACTGCTCTCTTGTCCCAGGACACCACTTTCCAAACACGTTCTCGGACAGAGCACCCCTAAAAGGCTGGTTTCCCTCCCTGAGACACAGGGCTCTGACAACAGGGAGCACAGCATGCTCAGGAGGGGATAGCACCAGGGCTGGTGGAGGCCTCCTGCTATGTGGACATCTCCGTTGGCTCTGTTTGTGCCAGTCTGCAGGCCCCGGCACGCCCCGGGGCAGCTCAGCCCAGCGCAGGAGAGATGGTGCCCCAGCAGCCTGGCTAAGGCTTCAAAGTCCCCAGCCTTCCCAAGCTTTGCAAGCCCAGCCACATGCTCTGCTGCTGGCACTCAGCATCTGCAGGCATCGATCCTCTAGTGCCAGGAAGGTGAATGATGGCATCACGTAGCATCCCCTGTCTGCCACAGCGCTTTGAGATCCCAGCACAGAGTGGGACTGCAGCCAGCAACACCCAGAGCAAACTGTGCTCCAGGAACAACATGATCATTCACCGTGGCTTGGACAAGATGGATAAGGCCCCAGAGGAGCAGATGCACATTCTGTTTTGCTTTGACAGCTTAAATGCCATAATGCCATTGCAAACCTGACCATGGCATACATTATCTTACAGTGTTTATTCAGACCACCCCAAAAGCACTGGCAATAAAATTAAATATTTCATAAGATGTTATTTGGCTGCTGCGCTGCAGGAACCAAGCGCAGCCCCCTCCCACAAACCTCTTGCCGCAAGATGTAGCAGGAGTGGTGAGGGTGGGAGGCCTGAGCACCAAGGGGGGGGCTGCCCTGTTCCCTGCACACCCCTCGATGGGGTCCATGTCCTCCCCAAAGCCCTGCCTGGCTCTCCAGCCCCACAGCAAGGAGCTTTCTTCCCCACCTGGCTTCCTGGGAAGGGGGTGTGGGAAACGATAGGAGCAGCCCATGTTTCTCTGAGGTGTTTGCTGGTGGGAGCTGGGCTTCTGGAGAAGAACCAGTTCATCTTTGGCTGGCGCAGAGACCTGCGCTCACATACTTTCATTTCCATGCCCGTACTGCCCTGCTTAGCAGGTATTTTTGCTGCTGACCCCCAAAAGCAAAGGTTGCTGCCTCAAGCCCCTCACACGCTCCTGGAAGAGGCGGCACACACATTGATCTCCCTGGGAAGGAGCACTGGGACCTTTGTTACAAAACCAGTTTTTCAGAGATTTCTGGCTTGGGTGAAAACACAAGTGGTCCCTGGGGTGGAGACCTGTCCCAGACCAACAGCGAACGCCCCCCTGTAGCTGGGAGTGAGGGGGCAGATCTCGTGTTGGGGACCTTGGCATGTCATGGTAGCAAACATGAAGGGAGACATCCTTCATGTTTGGCATGTTTGGCAGAGCAAAAACATGTTTGGCAGAGCAAAACACCAGCACTGCTGGATGTGCACGTGGTCCTTAAACTGGGAGGCTGAAGAGTAGCAGAAAGCTGCCTCTGAGCACCCCGCATCTGCGTGACCCCCAGCAAATGCTCTGGCCGTGCTGACCCAGTAACAGAACCAGGCAGCTGCTGGGACAGTGTGTGTGCAGTGCCCAGTGTGACAGGCCTTGGCACTACCTGGGACCTCGGGGGACAGCAAGCTAAAGCGAGTAATTGCTCATTATCACCACTGGTGCTTAGTGGCCACCTCCTGCCCATGAGACACTCATGGGTTTGCTTTGCTCTCACCGGGCAGGTGAGAACACTCTTAGCAAAGCTGGACAGAGGGGACAGGGCAGGGGGGGATCCGGGCAGGTCTCAAGCATCTTGCAAGGACCCTTCAGGTGCTTGCAGGGCTCTGAGCGTGCTGCTGGCCAGGACCCCAGGGCTGGAAGGTGCTGCCTGTGCTCCCAGCGGAGGGTGCCAGGGTGGAGAAGCTGCGGGGAGCTGCCCCGAGCCTGGAGGAGAGAAGCGGCCAGAGCTCACCTTTGGCAGGGACACGCACAGCCCCCAGCACCAGCCACAGCCGCTCGCTCTTGTCTGCTGCGAGGTCCCTCGGCCCCTTCCTGGGCACCGGCTGGGCTGGGGGGGGTGAGCCCAGACTCGGGCTGCCTCGGCCCCTGCCCCAGCCCACCACATTGCCACCAGCCCAGCTTGCCCGGCCTGTTCGGTAGCAGTGGGGCAGCTTTGCCTTTTGTTTTTCCTTCCCTTTGTCTGTTAGCGTTGCAGGTTTCCTCAGCTCTCTCATTTTTTGGTGGAAAAAACAGCTTCCCTCTGAGCTGCCTCCAGGGAGCATCATCCCACTCGCCCCACAGTCCCAGGCCCGCTCCTGGCCCTTCCCGCCTGGATTTTGCACAGTTTCACCTCTTTCAGATGAATAAAGACTTGACATTATACGGACTAGACGAGCAAGGGATGTTAAGAATGAACTGGAACATAACTGCAAAATACAGCATGTCCAATCCAATTTTTCCTAGCAAATGAAATGGATCTGGTGGAAAATAAATACAGAACTTTCAGGAGCAGCGTCCTTGAACAGCATGTGAGGGGGATGAAGAGATTTGAATAGATCAGCCCTTTACACCTCTGCACATCCCTCCTCCCTCCCTTAAATGCCATCTTTAATAGAAATAAATTAGAATAAATGATCAGCCCTTGCCTCCTAAAGACAGGTGGCAGGGTAATATTAAAAGAAATGAATAAAAATTCATTTAATGAGCATTGTTAATTAAACCTGGAAATCAAAGAGGTCTGAGTTGTGGGAATTCAGAGGAAAAATGAAAATGAAGGGAGCTGTAGCTCGGGGCAGGAAGAGTGGAATTAAATTAAATGCAATGTGGGATTGTGTTTGTTAATGTCGATCACACATTGCGGTGCGTTACAGTCGGGGGTGACGGGGTTGTTCGCTCGCACACAAATTCCGCGCTGACACCAATGGAAACTCCTGCGCAGCAGCGGGCAGCCTACTCCCCGCGGGTGGCACGGTGAGACCGCGGGGACCCCGCGGGGCCACGGCCACCCCCAGTGCGGCCACGGGTGTCCAGGGGTGCGTGTGTGGGGTGTGCGAGCGTGCGGTTGCCCGTGCGGGTGTGCAGCCCCGGGGGGGGTGGGGGTGGGGTGTCGCTGAGGAGCCCTCCGTGCCGCTGGCAGGGCCGCCCCGTCCGTCCGCCTCGCCCCGCGCGGTGCCCGGTGCTACGGGCCCGCCTCGCCCTGCCCCGGAGGGAGGGCCCAAGCAGAGGGCGAGGGAGGGATGGAGAGGAGGCGGGAGGGATGGAGGAGGGAGGGATGGAGGGCGGGGAGGCAGGCACGCTGCCTGTCATTGCTCCTCGGTTTCCCCTGGTTCTGTCTCGCCCGGCGCCCGCCCTCCCGCCCGTCCCCTCGCGGGGGGAGCCAGGCCCGGAGCACCCCCAGACACTTCTCCCTCTCCCCCAGGCCCGGGCTGGGGCTCCCTGCTCCCCCTCGGGGAGGAGGGGGAAGCGCCACGGGGGGACCCCCGGGCTCTCCCTGCAGGACCGGCCCCGGGCCCCGCTCCGGCCGCCGTCGGGCGGAGGTTGCAGCTGCCGCCGGGGCCCCCGCTGCCCACTCCGGCTAATAAAGTCAAACCGTAGAGCATCGCCGCGGTCCCGCAGCCCGCCCGCACGCACGGGCCCTCCCGGCCCTCGGGGCTCGGTCCCCGGCACGGCCCGGGGCGCCCCTCGACAGGGCTCTCAGGCGGCGCGGCCCGGGGCGGGGGGACCCGCGGGTGGCACCGGCGGGGGGAGGGGTAGCGACACCTCACGACACAGGAGGGGGGGCCGCCCGACGGCGCGGGGAGCGGCACCGGCCGCGCTCCCGGAGGCGGCGGGCTCCCCTCGCCCCCCGCCCCAGCCACCTCCCGCCGCCGTCCTGCTGCGCCCGCCGGCCGCTGTCGGGAGCCGTCGGGAGCCGTCGGGGCCCCGCGGGAGCGGGCGGCGCGTCCCCGGCCCCGCGCTCTGACGCGCGCTCCCGGCGCGGCGGGCGCGCCCCCGCCGCTATAACTGGCGTGCATGGAGTCAGGGCCGGCGCAGAGGAGCGGGCGGGCGATGGGAGACGCCGCTCCGGCGGGATAGAGGGGCGGAGACGGGGGCACCCCCGGGGCCCGGCCCGCCCGGGGCTCGCCGCGGGCCCGCACAGATGCTAGTGCACAGCTACCCGGGCATGGTGAGTGCGGGCCGGGGGCGGGCGGGCGGGCCGGGCCGGGCCGGGGCCGGGGGGTCGGGGCCGGGGGTCCGCGCCCGCCTCACCGCCGCTGTCTCCGCCGCCGCAGGACCGCGCCGAGGGGCTGCCCGGGGCACCGGCCGGGGCCCGCCTGCCGCAGCTGCCCGCGCTCAACCAGGCGCCCTACGGCTCGGCGCCGCCGCTCTGCCACACGCCCGCCGCCGACTTCCAGCCGCCCTACTTCCCTCCGCCCTACCCGCAGCCGCCGCTGCCCTACCCGCAGGGCCAGGAGCCCGGCTACCCGCACCTGGCGGACCCCTACGCGGCGCTCAGCCCCCTGCACCAGCACCAGCAGCCCGCCTGGCCCCCGCAGCGCGGCCGGCAGGACGACGCGGGGCTGCTCTCGCCCACCCACCGCGCCTTGGGGCTCGACCCCCGCCGCGAGTACCCCGCCGTGCCCCGCCTGCTGCACGGCCTGCCCGACGGCGGGCACGGCCTCGCCGACGGCCCGCTGGGCCTCCACGGCCTCGGCCACCACGGCATCGAGGACATCCAGGTACCGGGGGACGGAGGGAGGCTGGGGAGGGTGTCCGGGGGAGACGGGAGCGGCACCCCGGGGGCCGATCCTACCGCCGCCTGTGCGCCCCGGGGCGGGAGTGAGGGGGTCCCTGCGGGCGCGACGGGACGGGCCCTGCGGTGTCCGTACCCCCGGGCAAGGAGGGCCGCCGGGCCGGGAGCCCCGTTACCGGGACTTATCCGTGCCCTAACGATTCCTCGTGACCTGGTGCAGCGGGTGGACCGGGTCCCGGCCGCGCTGTCCCCACGCCCTGAGCGGCCGGTGCCCGTCCGCACCGGGAACCGCCGGCTGACGGCTCTTGCTTCGGTGCTTTCAGGCCGTGGACGACGGCGGAATGAACCTGCTCGATCAGTCCGTGATCAAGAAAGGTAAGAGCGCGGCGGCACCGCGGGACGCGGCACCGGGCCGGGCTCCTCGCCCCTCTTCTGCCCTCGGGGCTCCCCCGCGTCGGGTTCCCCCCGCGCCAGCCGTCCCACGGGGTCGCTCCCCTCCCGTCGGGAAGGGCTCGCCGCTGTCCCCGGCCGGACTGAAACGAAAGCGGCGGGTCCCGGCGGGCCAGCGCGTCCGCCCGCCCCCGGCCCGCCGCTCCTTCCCGGGACCGGTCACCGAGGGGCCCGGGCGGGCGGCCCCGGCAATCGGGGAGCCCCGGGAACCCGCCCCGCCGGCGGCCGCGGACAGTTCGCGTCGGAAGTCTCCGGGGATGCCCCGGCGGGGCCCGGCGGCAGTTCCCGGTGCTCCCCGGTCCCGCCGCCCCGGGCCGGAGCCCTGCGCCCGACGGCAGGGGAGGCAGCCGGGGCCGCGCACCGCTCCGCACCGCCCCGGGCGGGGAAAGCGCTGGGCCACGGCGAAGCGGGCCCGTTCGGCGGGGCTCGTACCGGGGGGAAGGGGACGGTTAACGGGGGCGAGGCGGTGGCGCGGCTGTGGGAAGCGGCGCTTCCCGTCCCTGCGGCAGGGTAGCATCCCCTACGCGCCCCCCGCCTCGGCACCAACCCGGGCCGGCGGGGACACCCCGTCTGCGGCTCCAGAACCGGGGCTTTGCCCCGGGGACGGTCGGGGAGGCCCGGCGCTCCCTCCGGGGGCCGCCGCGGGGAAGAGGGGCTGCGGGCAGGGGTCCCGCACGGTGGCCGGTGGCCGGCGGCCGGTGCCCTCCGCCCGGTGCCCCCCATCGCCTCTCCTAATTTACTGCCGATTCTCCTCCACCTGCTGAACTGCCCCTCTGCTTCCAGACAAAGCCCCGTGCTTAAACCAGCTCAACTCCGTAAAATATTTTTCTAATAAAAACTTCACCGGGGCATCGCTGGGAGCAGAGGGGACGTGAGCGATTTATGCGGCTGCTCGGGGCCATAACTCGTATGAACTATTCAAGCGCTGCTCTTGGCTTCTCCCCGCCAGTTTTTACAAAAGAAAAAAATACGTGGCTGGAAAAGGCGTGTGGAACCACCGCTTCCCCGGTGCGGACTCCGGCAAACGAAACGGCGGCGGCCCGTGCGGGCTGGACGGGGGGGGGGGGGTAACGGGAGGGGGTAACGGGGGCAGGCCCGGTGCCCCCAGCCCAGCGGGGTGCGGGGTCGCTGGGTGAAAGGCCGAGCGCCCCGGGGGCCGAGGGGGGGCTGGCTCCGGCGAAACGCCGCCGAAACCGGGAGATTTTAGGTCGCCGGCTGCACCCGGAGCTCGCAGCGAGCTTCGGCCCCGCTCCCGGCCGGGGGCCGCTTCCCACTGCCTGGCCGCAGCCCCGGGAGCTGCCCAGCCCCGGCAACCCGGGACAAATATCCCGATCGTGCCGCTCTTCCCCCGCCGACATCGCCTATCGCGATCGTTACTCGCAGGAGGGAGCCGCGCCCGCGGTGCGTTCCGACCCCCTTTCCGTGGAAATTGTTATTCCAAGAGCGCAGCTTCATTACACGCGGCCTTTCAGTGAAGCATTAATGACCGTAATTATTTTAGCTTTAATTAGAACACATGAGAGGCGTTCCATTAAATATCCTTGCCTGAGAAATGGTTGCCACAAGCTGCGGGGTGTGCGCGCGCCGGCCGTGGGTGCCGAAATGCCAGTATTTGTCTGGAAGTTGGGTTGGAGTTGCCGTGGGTTCGGATTTTGGTTTGATTTTGGTTTGATTTCCCCCCTTTCCTTTTTTGCAAAACGCGCCATTCCTTCGAAATTTTCGTCTCCCATCGGGAGGATTTGTTGTTGTTTAGTGCCAGAGATCCTCTAGTCTCTTTTATTTATTTAAAAAAAAAAAAGAAGGAAAAAAACCCAGCTAAAAGTTGGGCTTGTGGCTGCAGTCGTCTGCAGCCCCTCTGCTCTTCCCACTCTTGCTCTTCCCGCTCCGGTTCTCTTGTTTTTTGTTTGTTTGGTTTTTTTTTAATTATTATTATTATTTAATTTTGGTGTTGGTTTGGTTTTGTTGGTGGGGTTTTTTTTTCCACCCTCCCTGCTGTGTTCGACATAAAGATGCAAACTACCTTTGGGAGAGCGCTCGGGGTTCGAGAGCGATGCGCTTGCCAGGGTGCCCCCATCTCTGCTCGGCACCCCAACCCCCCCCATTTACCGCAGCAGCTGAGAAATGGACAAACTCAAAGCATCTGTCGGGGGCAGGGGGGATACGGGCGGCCCCCCCGAGCAGCCCCCGGCCGGGCCGGTCGCCCCGGGGAGCGGTGCTCGGTGCCGTGCGGGTCCCGACCTACCGGGCGGTGTGTTGGAGCGGCAAGCGCCGCTGCCCTCCGCTCGAATGAATTACTTTGCAGTCTGCTTTATTTAAATTTTTCACATATATATATTTTTAATATATAATACAGGGTCGTTCTTACCCACAACGGGGGCGAGCGGTAAGCTCAGGGCGAATCCTCGGACCCCGAGGCCGGAATGAATTACACTCGAATAAAATAATAATAATAATAATAATAATAATAATAATAATAATAAAATAAACGGTTTGCAGGCAGGAGGTGTGCAGATGGACGGCAGGGGATTCTCCCCGTGGGGAGGAAGGGTCAACGGGAAAAAGCGCAGTTTTATCATAAATCGCGCCGAGATTCTCAAATACTGCACCGGGGAGGATTAATCCCGGAATTCCTGACGGGATGGCCGTCGGACAGAAACCTGATATAAATCTGTGCATGTGAAAACAGATAAATCTCTCCTTAATTAGTTACCGAGATACTGTTGTCCTGGTTCAACAAAATATTAATCACCTGCCCCAAATCCCTGAAGCCACCTTTTAACTCCGGTGCTCGGAGGCGCTTTTCATTCCAGCCGAGCGCGGGGACCCCACCGTCCAAACCAGCAGCAAACGGGCGGCCAGCAGGCCCCGGGGAGGGGCTCCGGGGCCGGGGGGATGTTCAGGAGATGGGGGGGGGGGGGGGGGGGGGGGGGGGCAGGAGCGGGGAGATGGAGGGGACTCCCGATGCCCCCAGCCGCCTGGTTGCTCTTTTCCCCGTTTCCTTCTTCAATAAACTTCAAGGCTCTCCGCAGTTAATATCGCGACAGGGGATTTTAGGGGGAGATCTGAGGGCTGATACGGGGTGGGTGGTGGGGTGTCCCGCGCCAGCAGCTCTCTCCCCCACACACCCCTTTTGCTGCAGGTAGCTTCGCATGTAGCAAGTGGAGGAGGAAGAAGGGGGCGGCCCGGGGGTCCCGCCGTGGCGAGGGGTGTCCGGGCTGAAACGAGGTGCTCCCGACTCGGTGCCCACCGGTGCTTTCGCGACTGGCCCCGGGTCATTGTTCCCGTGACCAGCCCTGAGGTGGTGGGGCTGGGGTCCCGGGGTGCTGGTGGGGGGAGGCAGCGCTGGGAAAGGGAGGACGAGCTTCCCCCCGTACTGGCGTGACAAAGGGGGGATATATTTAGTTTAGGAATTAAATGGATAAAATCTTGGACAGGACAGCAGAGCTTCTGTGAATAGCCTTTGTATGTGCGTGCGGTCGTTCTCCCTGTTTTTCACAAGTATTTTAGAAATGGGTTTCTGTATCTTTTTATTTAATTTTATTTGTTTCGGTCTTGTTGGGTTTTTCCCTTTTTTTTTTTTTTTCCCTCCTCCTTTTTTCTCCCAAGCACTTATATAAGACCAGGAATATATTTGACTTGAAAACGGTAAAATGAACCCTGAAAAAGTTTAGTCGGGGTCTCTGGCTGCTTTAGGCTACAGCAGCTACAGGCATTTTCTGCTCTGTTCACCTGCTGCCCTGGTGTTTGGATTCCTGGGACAGCTACTCATGGCTGGACGTGAATCCCACCAGAGAAATGCCTGGAGACTCCCAGCGAGCCCCAAGCTGGTCCTGCTCCTTCCCTCGGTGTGGCGAGGAGAGGGGGATTTTCTGTCGATGAACTCCAGTGTTTTTGCCACTGTGCTCAGTAGCAAAAAAAAATCCTGCAGCTTGGTCATAAAATAAGGAGGGGTTTTATTGCTTTGACATCCTTTCAGGATCAGCGGAAAGCTGCTGCTAGAGCCTTTTTATTACAAAGAAAAATACACATCTCCTTCCCCAGCACCCGGGGGCACGCTGGGCGCAGGAGCAGCCTGGGGTCCCGAGAGATGGGGCCCTGTAAGCAGCAGGAGCGGGGAGAGCCTCAGGGGCCTGCGCACCCTGCTCACGGGCAAGAATTTTGGCTGTGGCATTTTACAACCTGGAGTAGAGACAGAGCAGGGTGTAGCCCGCGTGGGTTCAGGCCGGCACTCAGGCATGCACGGCACACGGGCGCTGCATGGAGAGTGGGGATCGAGCTCCCCTGGCTTCACGTTGAGGCAGCAGGATTTGGCCGCTGCGCTCTCCCTCGTGTTTGTGACTTGTTTGAATTTCCATCCGAAGCTTTTCAGCTGCTCCGGAGTGGCAGGGCTAGCGTTTCTGCTGAGGAATGCGGACCTGTTTGGCTGGATGCTGGACAGATGGATGGAAAGCTGTGCCTCAGAGTGCTCCGAGCCCACATTTAGAAATATTGCAAGAAGTAGCTGTCACTACTAAAGAATGCAGCAGAGGAGGGAGATTAAGAAGGAGAGCCTCAGATCCACTTGCCACCGCACGCGAGCTCCAGGTTTGGAAGCAAAAACTCCCCGTGGGCTTCATGTGTGGGGCTGCCGGTGGGACTGGGGTGCCGGCGTGGCCGCAGCGGTGCCATTTCTCCTTTGTTTCGGTGCAGCGAGGAATTGAGCTGTAAGAAATGCCGCGTGAAGCCAGATGTGGCAGGGGAAAAAAAAAAAAAAAAGTCATCCTGAAAGAATAGTAGATTAGATAAACATCATTTCCTGTGACGAGCAAAGGTAATAAATGAGGTCATCCCGTAAAACACCTGGGGCTGTGAAGACACATCTTTTATAAGACTGTCCACGGACGTGGGCGGAGGTGCTTGGACTCCAGTCAGATGGTGCTGAGCTCGGCCGGCAGAGCCCTCCCGGCTCTCTGCAGCTTTATCTGTGGCGGTAGTGTGCCTGAGTGGGAAAAGGGGCTCACCTGGGACAAGCTGGGTCTTGACTGGAGGCTTTGCTGTCTTAGCGCTGCTCACAAAGGCTTCAAAGTTCAGACAAGCCCTCGCACACACCGCGAGATACAGCGTTCATCAGAACAGTCACACCGCCCGATCCGGGCACTTCTCCCTCGCGCACACAGGCGTGTGGGGCAGGAACACCTACTAATCAAACAGAGCAACTTAAAAGAAAGTTTTTACTCTGAACTGCATCCAGATCACCATTCCTCCATTAAAATTATATTTTTAATGCCCTATAATTGCACCGGGATAAAACCAGGTGTGTGTTCGTGTGAGATAACACACGCGGGTACCGGTGAAGGCGCTGGGCTTTGTCTCAACCTCCCCGCTGCCTCCCAGGCATGTGTTATCTCCAAGTTTCATGTACCTTGTCATGACTTACTGTTTAATTAGATGTTTTTAAATGAATTCTTTTTTCTTTGTTAGAAATAAAGACCAGCTCTTAAAGGGTAGGTTCAGAAAAGCCAGCTTGGGTTGCTATTTGGCATGTGGCTTGTGAGTCAAAACTACAGCCCTTCTCCTCCCGGAGATGGAGCCCAGGTGAGGTTTCTCCATGGGACGGCTCCGAGCGAGGGACCGTGGATGGGCTGGGCTGGCGTGGAGCACCTCTGCCTCCTTTTCTGGGGCTGCAGGATAGTTTTGCAGCTCGGTGGTTTGGCCGGTGCTCAGACCCTGCTGGCCGGGCAGGGCTGCAGCCGTCCCCACTCGTGGGCAAAGGGGTCACCAGGGGCCGGGCTGTCCCCAGCCACCCCTGGTGCTCCCTCTGTAATTTGAAGAGCTGTGTAAAGGCATGAAAGCTTCTGGGGAAGAGCACAGCACATGCTTCCATCCTTCTGAGCGGCGGATCGCTGCCATGCCACAGCCCCAGCTTCCACGGGGACGGCTGTCCGCCGGTGGGCTGGCAGCAGGGTCAGCAGGAACAGCCTCAGCTGGGTGACACGCACCCTGTGGTGCTTGTCTGCACATCAGCCCCACAAGGGAGGTCTTAATTCTGAGATCTTAATTCTGTAGATGTGCCAGACAGCCAGCGTGTGACTCACCAGGGTCCCACAGGCACCCACCCATGGCAGCACCAACACAGGCAAGACCCACGGGGACCGGTTCATATGCCTCCAGCCCAGGTCACACCGCGTCTGCAGCAGAGCAGAAGCAAATGTAGACCATTCCCCCCCGTTTAGTAATATTCCAAGATACGTGATCTCAGAAAAAAACCACGTTTGCAATCTGTCTTAATTATTTGAAGAGCCTGAACGAGGCTCTCTGAAGTCCTAGACTAGCACCCTAACCACTAAACCATCCCACCCTTTCCTGTGTGATCCGAGGGAATTACTCATTCTTGCTGTCCTTCCATTTGTTTGTTTATTTTAATTCTTAATGGAGGAACTAATTAGCAAATGTGGATATAATGCTTGAAGCTGCTACGCGCTCAGCTCTCCTCTCTGTGCCTTGTCCCATACCCAGCTCTGCTGTGTCCGGGTATCGCCTTTGGGTTGGGGAGAGGTTAAAGTGTTGTGACTTGGTGGAAAAGAGCAGAGAAGCACCAGGGAGTGAGGAGGAATTGCTAGAAATGAGACCAAGCTACCCATTGCTATTAAATGTCCCAGAATACAGCTTGTCAGCAGCTGAGGAGCCAGGGCAGCTGTCAGCAGGTTCACCTTTGCAGCAAAAAAAACCATCGCAGCTCCTGCAGCGCGTGCTTGGGATTCCAGCCGGGCCGAGCTCCCCACCCTCTATCTCAGGCATTTATCTGGCATCAGTCACCCCAGTGCCGAGGCGCCAGCAATCGAGGGAGCGGGTCAGGCCCTGTTCCCTCTGGACTGGTCAAACAGGTCGCAGGGAGCAAGCGGTGTCCCCAGTGAGGTGGCTGTGTGGGGCTGCCATGTCCCCAGGGCTCCCTGGGAGCCCCGAGGTGGCCCCGTGGGGCTGCAGTCCCGGGGCTGGCAGGGTGCGAGCAGAGCAACCCTGCGTACCCTTGGTGGGATGCTTCGACTACAAGATCCAAGTTAGTGAGAGATGAGGGCAGTCACCAAAGGAACGTCATCAGAGAGCCTGTAGATGCTGCAAAAGCTGCGCCGCAGTCCCCTGTGTGCAGATGTGCCCCGCACAGCTGGCCAGGCTCTCCTGACGCTCTCTCTGTGGCTGGTAGGGGTTGTTTTGCCCAGGGGAAGATGTGGACGTTGCTCCTTCACTGTGGTGGCTCCTGTGCCACCGCAGAGGTGTTCCCCGGTGTGTGCCCAGGCTGCAACATGTCTGCTTTGCCCGGCATCCCGCCAGTACGCAGGGGTTAGAAGCCCAGGGCATCTCCCGAGCAAGGAAAAGTATTGTCTGTGGGATAGTGGGCGAGCGGCACCTCTCCCCAGTGATCCCTGGGTGAGCTGGCGATGCCGGAGCAGCAGGTGAACCGACCCGCCGGCACTACTGCGGTCTGAGGCTCAGATCAAAACCCTCCCGCATGCTCTGAGGATTGGCAGCAAGTTCTATACGAGGAGAAGTGTTTTTCTATTATTATTATTAATGTCTAATCTTTGCTGAAGGGTCTTTTGCCCTTCAATGATCTAAATACATTTTAACAAATTGATAACAACATCACCGTGGCTTACATGGGATCCGCCACCGCTCACGGAAGACACTGCATCTTTGTTCTCCCTTTTTAGATTATGTAGATCCAAGCCGCACAAATTCAGCGCTTCTATAGGGAATACAGGGAAAACCTCTCAAGCATGTTACTGTAAAATGGATTATACTGTTTAAACACATAAAGATCCCATAGACTGGTTGCCAAAATGTAATGGGAGTTTGTGCTGCTAAATGAATAAACCTGTGATGGTTAATGCTACAGGGCAGAGCAGCGGCGGGTGTGCCAGGCTGGGTGACTTTGGAGGAGAAACTTTCCTTGGCATCAGCACGGAGCAGCACAGGTTTCCAGTTCCTCTGGCTTAAATCCTCGGGCTCTCCAGCCTCCCCTTCCAGTTCTTGCCTTCCCAACACCTGCGTGTTCTGTGCTGTGAAACACACGAATTCCAGACAAGCAGAGCTACGTAGGTCCACCCAAAGCAGCTTGTAATTGAGCTGAATTTTAAATAGTTGTTGTTTTCCTAACGTAAAGAGGAAAGGGATTAGCTTCAGATTTGGAAAAAAAAATAATTCTGAAGCAGGGGGAGTGAAATAATCTGAATTACCCCATTAAACTGACTTTTCAAATGAAGTCGCAGAGGTGGGAGTGAAGCGCAGCGGTAGGAGGGGATGGGGATGCTGCTGCACCACAGCGGCTCTTTCCACAAAAAGCAAAACCCATGTGCAATAAATACCTGCAAATCCACTTCAACATTCAGAAGCAGAAACCAAACCCTTTCTCATTCATTTCCGGCAAAGGTTCAAGCATTTGGGTTTCACTCGTTAGGAGGACATTTTAATCACTGATATTTTTCTGCTTTCCTGTGGGGTATTCTTGAGGTTACTGTTCAGGCTTCGACATCAGAGGCTCCCCAGACAGCACAGCCCAGTCCATAAAATGAAGCACAGCAGGGAAATGTGTGGAAAGGCACAACAAATTGTTTGTGAGCGGTTTCCAAAAAATTTCACAAGCTATTCTGACCAAGCAGCACATCTGAGGCCGAGTCATTCCCAAACAGTAAAGCAGGGAAATGCATGAGCTGACACGAGCAGACCACTTGCTAATCCCCTTCCCAGTCCTGAGGGAGCACAGGGTGCTTTTGTGGCAGGTCTGAGTGAATTTTGTGATTATATTGATTGGCCATTCCTGCCAAGACACAAGGTATTAAGCCAGTACTGTCTCTCACCGAGCCATCGTGTCTGCTGGTCTGGGGTGGCTGAACCTTCCTGCCCCATCGATCTGTCCCCAAGCCCCCCAGGAGACACCTGCGGTGACACATGGTGGCAGATACTTTGCTGGGTAAAACAGAGGCACAGAAAGAAAAATGCAATTAATATCACATGGCACCTTAACATTTAGTTTGTAACCTAATGTATTGATTTGCATGGGAAACAAAATGTTAAATACAGGAGCTTTGCATAGGCATGGGACCTCTCCTGATTAGCTTTCTCATGGGAATAATTTGAGGCTGTGGAGTTGTATCCCTGCTCCCTCTCTTCTCGCGAGGGTCCAAGATCCATTTCCCTATCAGGACTCGGCAATCTGGAAAGCCCAGAGATAAAAACAAGATTCTTTCCATCCTTCCATTTGAAAAGGCCTCCAAGCCGATTACAGCGTTTCCTAGAGAGGCTCTTTGACATGGGGACTCGGTTCAGGTTGTGCATTCAAGATAAAGAAAATACCTGTATAATCCCCTCTGGGAAGAAAGGATAATTACAGGCTGCAGGTTTGAAATATAGCTGATGGCACTGACCTCCTTCCCCGGACCATCAATAAATACCTCTCTGCTGAAGCACCAGGAAATCGAAGCAGCTGAACTCCACAGCACCTCCTCGGTGGAAAAGGGCTTTTCAAGGGGTGGTAGGAGCAGCTGCCTCTGGCTTACACCCACACGCAGCTACGTCTGCCTGTATATATCTCCATCTTATAATTTACATCAGAGACATTCAAACGAAGGTTAGATTAGTTCACTGAAGGCCCCTCCTGAAAACAGTAATCCCTCGCCTTGCTGGAGCACCTTTCACCAGGGGCTACGCACAAGCACCCACCGGCCAGCACCCCCCACCGCTGCCTGCCCGGAGAGGGGCAGAGCTGCAGGGACACCCAGGGAACACAACCCGGGGGGCTCGGGGGCATCATCACTGGGCTTGCAATATCGTGGAAGCAAAACCTCAGCAAGGAGTGACCGAAAGAGGTTTGCCCAGGTGTCCCCTTGCAGGGCAGCACAGCTCAGGTCTCCCACAGCTTTACTGGGGGGCTGCCCTGAGCCCGCCGCAATGCCCGCCGCAGCCAAGCTGAGCGGTGCATGGCCATGCGTGGGGACCGGGGGGGCTGAGATGCTTTTGGGGTGGCTGGAGACAGTGCTGTACCTGAAGATGAGAGATTGCTTTGTCCCAGGTAGTCTCCTAAAAGGATTAACCGATACGTCTTTAAAATGCAATCTAAACTAGCACACTCCCACTTTTGAAAGAGATGTTGCAACAAAAGCTCCAATATCCAGGGACTCTACGTGGCTGAGGAGGAGGATTTACCTGTAATGTATCTAAGGAGAGAAGAAAACAGACTTGTAAGACGGGCAGAGATTTGCATGTTCCCTCTGGACTTGTTTTTTCCCCCCTTGCAGCACCCCAAGCTCCAGCTGGAAATGAAACTGAGCAAATAACACCATGATAAGCAATTCCATTTCCAAGTACCACAAATTTTCCTGCTTACAAATCATTTTGCGAGCAGGTAGCACATTTCTCATATGGAAATGAGTCAGTACTTTGTCTTTTTGTAGGTAAAGTCTCTTTTTCCCTTAAAACCAAAAGCTGATGGTGTGCAGTCAGCCCCCAAAGCACGGTGATCCCACAGCTCCTGGCAGCACCCACGCACAGAGCCTGAGCCCAGGCTGCAGATACATTTTGCACTGAATATTTACATGTAAAAGCATCTGTTTTCAGGAATGATTGTGGTAGTTTCAGACAGAAATGTTTGTGAATGCAGACGGGGAAGGGAGAGGCAGCGCAGGAGCTCAGGGACGGAGCATCATCACCCCAGACCATGAGGCAGCAGAGGCATGGGGCTGTGGGTCAGTCTGGGCTGGAACTCAGGGGAAAAGCTGGAGATTCTCCGATACTTTCTAGGTTCCTAGGCAAAGGCCTTTGAAGAACAGGTTTCTTTTCCTCCATATTCTTTGTACCTGGAACCTAAAAGCGGAGGGACCCGCCTCTGCAAACCAGAACAAAAGCGTCAGAAGCTTTATGCTTTACCTTGGGGCAGCTCAAAGGCACCAGGCTCCTTACTCCATCCACTAGACTCACAACTGAGCCATCATCAGTTCAGTGGTGGTTGTTTCTTCTCATTCACGCTTGTGCCCAGTATCTCCTGAAAAGCCCTCCCAGAGACCAGGCTGTGGCATCCCATCGCTCCTGCAGCATCGCCGGAGGTATCGGGATCTCATGTTGACAGGGGTTGCCTGGCCATGCCTGTCTGCACCTGCAGGGACCATCATCATGTCCTGTGCTTGGGCACTGGACTGACTCCTGGCTACATTTACCACCCAGGGACTTCTCACCTGGAGAAATCCTTCATCCAGGGAGCACTTGGCAAGTTTTAACTGGGTATCACAGCATCCCTCCCAGGTGGATGATATTATCTCCGTTTTGTTGCTGGAGACAGTCAAGCCCAGACCGAGGGGGTGACCTGCCCAGTGTCATAAAACAATTCCCTGGCAGAGCAGGGAGCCGGCTGCAGCCTCCCCCGGCTGCGAGGACACAGCCACACGCAGGGTGCTCTCCAGCTCAGGGAAATCAAGGGACGAAGCCTTTGGTGTTCTTTGAAACCAGGATGTGTTTTGAAATTGCTTGCTCTCTCTGAATCAGGGGTTTTCACGCCACAGCAAAAGAGTGGTGCGAGTTTCATCACCTGACAGTTACACCCAGGGTATGTTTAAAAGACAAACTAGACCTGACTCAGCATGAAAAAGGCATCTCTGGTGGGAGATCACAAGCCTCGTGGGTTCAAAGGGAAGCCAAAGCCGCGTGTAACTGCTGCGGAGCACCGACTCACACGGGAGTTTGTGTCACGCTGCTGCTGCTTGATGCACACATGAAACATAATGTACTGGAAGCGGTACCTGCCTCGCAACGTTCAAGGCAGCAGCGAGATGCCGAGCCCCATGGAAATGCTTCCCGTGATGTTGTGCCATGAGGATCGTTTCCCTTCCCGCGTTCAGCGAGGCACCGTACACCGATTATCGATACGCTGCCATTCTCCGCTTCAAACTACAAGAGCATCACGAGACAAGACGACTCTGTGGCAAACAACTATTTCACAGCACTGAAAAGAAAGTCTGGAGTTACAAAACTGGAGGCCATCCTTAATCAGTTTTCTATACCGCGCTTCCTAACACTTGGGCGATAGTTAAAACCCAGGTTGCTTGGAAAAGCATTCCCACAGACCAGGAGCGTGTGCATTCAGGTCATGCCCACAGACCTGATCTTTGGTAAATCATTTAACTTGTTCTGTGCCTCAATTTTCCCCAGCTGCAATAACGAGCCAGCTCACACAGGCACTGGGAGCGAGTTAATGACTTAAGTGGCTGGTCCTGTAACCAGCACCGGGCTGGGGATTAGCAACCTGTGAAGCTCTTTGAGGTCTGTCCACATAATCTTATTTCAACATCAGTTTTCCCTTTCAAATCAGATCCCTCTGACCCGTGTGCCACGCAGCCCCGCAGTGCCTGCCTGCGCCCAGCCCAGCTGCAGCATCCCCACAAGCGGAGGCTCGCCAGGTCCAGATGCTTCACTGGGGCTTTAGTTTGTGAAATCTGCAGCCGAGCTCACCTCTAGGCAAGGAGCCGAGTATCAGCAACAGCAATCAAAGCCTTTTGGATTTCTGAATTAGAAGTAGCAGGATTACTGTGAACTAAGCAACCCTCCCATGGGGAAAAAAACTCTCGGGAGGACCTGGTAACTAAAGAGCAAAAAAACTTTAGGGAGACAAAGTGAAGCAACCAAGCCCCAGCGACCGAGGGGGTTCAGGGAGCAGACTGAGATGTCTTTTTTTGACCCTTCCCCCATGCAGACACATCTCCATTCTCTCTAGTGTCTCACCCCACCAGCACCGTGCCCAGGGCTTCAGTCTCTCCCCTGCTGTCCCCAGCTCCCCAGGCAACACTAACCCACGTGGCAGCTCATTATCTCAAAAGCCCCCCTGCCAGTCTTTCTGGCTTGAACACATCTCCCAGTAGCACAACACGGATGCTCACCCTCTCGCTCCACCAGATTTGGCTGCGTCTTTGCTACAAGGCTCCTGCTCAGAGGCCACCAGCACCGGTGGGTCTGGCTGCAGCTCCTGGCTTTTGGGAACAGATTTCCCCCAGCACTGCCCCAGGCTCCCCAGCTCACCCTCTGTTCACCCATCCATCCCGCAGCTCACAGAGCTCACGTGCAAATTAGGAAATGAATTTGGAAATAATAATAATAGCAGACAGCAAAGATAGACATAAGAAAAAAAGACCACAAACTCCCCAGGAGTTTTGTAAACTGTTGCTAGAAGACTGGTGGCCTCTTGTTCCTCTTTCTTTGTTGAATCAACCCCAACACAGCCTTGCAGAGGAAGAGGCAGCCTGTGCCCTGCCTTTTACAGCTTCCTGGGGTGGGGTGGCCCAGCTGAGCCCTGTCCCACTCATCAGGCCTGGAGGGAGGGGGCTGGGCACCGGGGCACCAGCATCTAACCCTTCCCTCGTCAGCCTGCATGATGCGTCGGTCCTTCCCCGTGTGAATGAGCATCTCTGGGGTGTGTTTCTGCCGCAAGCCCCATCCTCCGCGGTCAGGAGCAGGAGCTGAGCCTGCCCACGCCGATGCCGTGGGGATGAGCAGGGTGAGACCAGCTCACTGAGAGCAAGGTGTCATCCTGCCCCCGTGCCAAACCTGAACCCAGGGCACCTCAGAAGGGACAAGCAGTGCAGTGACACCCACGTGACGGTTCTATTCCCAGCTGCAAAGTGCCGCGTGGGGCTGGGGTCTGTGCCTTGCCCAGCTGCTCCTCCGCTCGGGCACAGCGGCACCGAGTGCCTCCCACTCGCGTCCTCGGAAACCTCCTGGTGAAAACCCCGTTTTTGCCCCGTGGCTGGGCTGAACCCTGGACACGAGGCTGTGCGAAGCAGCACGTCGTGCTTCCCAGCGGGGCCAAGCGCCTGCATGCACCCCTGGTGGTCTGGAAGGGTGCCGTGGCTCCCGCCCGCGGCGGCAGCGGGTGCAGGGGGTCGGCGTGCTGGCGCGCCGGGGCGCTGGGCTGTCGGCTGCGTGCTGTGCCGACCCGCGGTGGTCTCATCCTTCCTTCTTGTCTGCAGGCTGGCTCAGGTGCTCCGATCACCTGCTGCTTGCGGGAACGGGAAAGCAGCAACTGAAGATCGAGGGGGACTTTTGGTTTACTCAGATGACAAGAGACAATTTTGGTTCCCCAAAAGCCAAGGAAACAAAGCTGTCAGGCTTTAATGGTAGCTTGTCTCCCTCCTGCAGCATGTTTATGGGCAAACAAGCTGCAGATCAGACCAGGCAAACAGCAGCAGGTGAGGCCAAATAACAATCATTAATAATTAATGGCGAATGTGGCTATGTTTATTCTTGTATTGAGGCAACGTTGTCTAATGGATGAAGCACTGTTACAGGACTCAAGAGACCAGCTCAGTTTCCAGCGCTGCCGCTAACCTCTGCGTGATGCTGGGCCAGCCGCCCGTTCCCTCCCTCCCTTGGCACCCCCTGCGCCCCGCCGCTGAGGGTGCCAGCTCTCTGTGCCACGGGCGGCCCTGTCCCACGCCGGCACATGCCAAATGTGCCAGGGCTCTGGCCTCGGCTGAGGCCTCGAGGCAGAAGAGCAATGCCAATGTTCACCTTCTGTTCCGGGCGCCCGGTGCCGCTGCCTGCACGGTTTGCTTGTGGCACAGAGCAGGGCTGACCTGACCGCCCCGGCATTAACCTTGGCAGCGGAAGGCTCTGGGTTACAGCCTCCAAGGGGATTTGTTTCTGACAGTAGCATCATGCCAGTGTGTGTTTCAAAAGTGTTGTGGTGTCTCCATGCTGTGCATCAGCATCCATCCGTGCCTTCCCAGCCCCGCACGCTGCCGGCGCGTGTGGGCGACTTGCATTGGACAGACCTCCAGCCCGGTTTTCCATAGGCTCCGGTGTTTGCCTCTTCCCCAGACGCCGTGTGTCACGGGCATGTGTGGCGAGGCACGGTTCCCCTCTCTCCTGCATGGCTGCCCAGTCCCTCGTGTGTAAGCAGGTCCCAAGCCACGCATGCGGCTTGAATGCACGCCACCGCATGATCTCAGGCATGCACAAATATGCAAGTAAATAAATTATGCAGAGCTCTTGGTGGACAGACAAAGTATATGGTACTACAAGCAACACCTGCTCTCCAGGGGTGTCTGGTTTGGGGTGGCCCTTGCTGCAGCAGAACCCACATCCGCCGGGTGCCGGGACCCGAGGTGACACACGCCTTGGCAGCAATGCATGGATGTTTGTAAAACATGCTCTGACTTTTTATTTTAAGGGTGTCCCCTAGAGACAAATATAACCTGTTCTGGGACTGTTGAAGAAAGCTTTGAAGTTGCTGCTTCCTGGAAATAGCTCTGGTTTCCTACGTCTCACGGTGATGTTCCCCTATTTGTTCTTCCCTGAACATCCCTCAACCAGGCTCCAGTCCTGGCAAATGCCGGCACCGCAGCTGCTGACTCCAGCAGGGCACCAGTGCATCCTGCCCTTCAGTCCCCTGACTTTGTACAAGTTTCACGCTGAGAGGAAACTTCACGTACCTTAGCTCTTTTCCATTCATCTTTTAGTCTTAAAACATTACCCATTTTTATGTAACATGTGCTACTTTTTTATTGCCACGCTAACAAGTTGTTGAGCTGTATTTACAATATGCTGATTGTAAGCGCCCCCTAATAGGTTCAGTCTATGTACCCTCCCCAATTAATTTTCGGGTTTTCTGTTTCACTTTGGGCATGTGTATTTCCTTTATAAAACCTGCATCTCGCCCTGGTATTCGTTGCTGTGTTACTCGCAGGAACCATCTGAATGTGCATTGTGGAACAGTCATTACCAAGGAACCACAAGGAGTGCCAGCGCCGGCATGATCTGGAGCGATGGCATTTGCAGTCCTCTTTGGATTCTTTCAAAACCTGCTTTTTTTCCAGAGTTAAATTGGTTATTAATTTCAGAACATAAAAGCCAAAGAGATTTGGCACAAGTTTCAGCCACGGTTTTAACCTATAAACCTTTATTGCGTCTAAGAATGTTTCTTACTGGAATGACGTATGGGAAAACCGTGCCCACCGTGCCGGGTGCGATGCCACAGGCCCGATGCGGTGCTGCAGTCTGACCTCTTGTGTTAACTGACTTTTACCCATTAAGTAAAAGGAAGTTTGTGCTGGATTAATTTGGCTTGATCTTCTCAAGCTTCCTTTAAGCCCGGGATGAGGAAAGTTTAGGGCTGTGGCTTGTTGTGGGGCTAATCCCAAAGCTGAAGTCAAAGCAGCTCTTTCCCTGGTTCCTGCGGGCACACAGGGGCAAACGCAGCTCCCGGCCACCCCAGCATCTCCCGGGTTTTACGCAGGGTGTGAAGGATGCAGCTCAGCCCCGTTGAGCCTGTCCGGTGGGATGCAGAGCTGGGCTGCAGCCGTGATCCCGTCCCAAAGCCGGGAGAGGAACGGCACCCAGGGCAGCATGATGAGCCAGCGCTTCGCCCCGCCACCCCACCGCCACAGGGTGCCCAGAGGAGCCGGGCAGGGGAAGCTGGTCACAGGTCCAGACAGTGATGCTGCGGCCAGTCCTCAGCCTTCCAGACCAGCCCAAACCCTTGGGTTTAATTACAGCAGAGCTGGGAGGCGTGGGAAAGCAGGCAGAGCAGAGGCCAGGTTTCTTCCATTGTTTTTTTCTTTCTTTAGTTTCATCACCCCACCTCTCTTCTTTTATTGAGGAAAATAAGGAACTAACTGAGATATCCCAGCCAGCCATGCTGACGTCTGCGGATGGCGGACGGGTGCTGGGGGCTAGAAAGCTGCCAGGAGAGTCACCCAGCAGCTTCCTTGGCTCGGGAGTCTCTCAGCCACGATCTCCTCTTCTTTCTTCCTTCCTTGTCTCCCAGTGCCCATCCCCTCGAAGGCCAATGGCACCACCATTTCCACCCTGTCCATGAACAAAGATGGCCTGATCGGAGGGGTGACAAATCCCAACGAGGTCTTCTGCTCCGTGCCTGGCCGTCTCTCTCTTCTCAGCTCCACCTCCAAGTACAAGGTGACCGTCGGGGAGGTGCAGAGAAGGCTCTCGCCCCCCGAGTGTCTCAACGCCTCTCTCCTCGGCGGAGTCCTCCGCAGGTAAGCTGCTCCTGAGAGCCCTGGGACAGCACAGGGCTGGACATGGGAGGTGATGCTGAAGCAAGCTTTGCGTTCAGCACCACCTCTTACACCTCAGGATAACAGACGGGAGAAATTCGGGTGGGTGGTGTATTGGGGAGTAGCATTTTTGTTGCTTTTTCTTCTTGCCTTGCAAACCTAAAAGCTTAAACTGAGATTTGTTATAGTTCTTTTAACATTAATTACATCGTCATGTTTTCCTCCCTCATTTTCTCTTTTCAGAGCAAAATCAAAAAACGGAGGTCGGTGCTTAAGGGAAAGGTTAGAGAAAATCGGACTAAATCTACCTGCAGGAAGGCGCAAAGCTGCCAACGTCACCCTGCTGACATCCCTCGTGGAAGGTAAGAGTCGCTTTCCACTCCCACGGAGGCTGGGAGTGCCGAAACTTCAATCCCTTTCATTTGCAGCTTTCCACAAACAAGAACGCTTAAACCAAAGTATGCAGCAGCCACCACCGAGTGAGACTGGAAATATCCCTAAGTCTCCGTGCTGATCCAAGCACGTCTGTCTGCTGAAACTCAGACATTTCTGTCGGACCAGTCATAGACCATGGGGAAAAGGCATCCGCAGCCTGAACGGGGCTGCGAGCTTCCTTGCGGCTATAGCTCAGGGTACCGTTGGTTCCTGCGAACTAGCGCTAATAACGCTTAGGTTCACAGAAACCAAACAGAAAAAAGCTTGAACAAAGCTGCCAAGGATTTAGCAGCTGTTCCGTACCACCGTGCACCCAGGGCGCGACTCAGGTGCTGCCCACCGTGCCGCCCTCGGCCAGCATCGCCCTGTTCTGTCCAGGCTCCATCACCATGCTCAGGTCCGTCTCTTGTCCCCCGTGAGAAGGAGGTGCCCCGTGTCGGAGTCCTGCCCGCCTCCCCTGGGACGGCAGGGGACAAGTGAAACCTGGAGGAGATGCCGCACAGCTCTGAGGTCTTGCAGGTGGAGGTGAAGTTTGCAGTAGCTGTCCTCGGAGCGTGGCATTAGGGGCTAAGCTACGGAAACCGCGCGGCAGGCAGCGCGCAACCTGCCTCGATGCGTGAGGTGCCCCTGCTTAAAGCCGCGTGTTTATTTGCTCCCCTCCTACTTCTCGCGCTATGGAAAGGATGATGTCCCCACCGCTTCTTGGGAGAAAAAGGCACGGGACGCAAACAAATGCAATGACAGCTCTGACTCCCTCCGAGCTTTGGAATCCATTGTGTTTGTACCCAGCGTGTTGGAGGCAGCTGCCTGCAGTTTCTGAATAGAAAATCATCTCCATTGTTGCCAGCAAATTAAATGACCCGCTTCATTAGGCGGAGGTTGTTACTGAGGGCAGTTGGTTCGTGCTGAATGAAAGGCTGATTTCCATTAAAAGAAAAGAAAGAAAAGAATGAAAGAAAGAAAGGAAGGAAGAAACGTACATTTTGATTTCAGGTGGCTGCTGATGTTTTGGTTACTGCTTACCAGCTCATAGTAAATAACAGAGCGGTGCCGTGTGTGCTTGATGGATGTAATTTCCTCTTGCACGTAAGTGTTATGGTACTGGGAGATGCTTCACCCAGAGGAAGGTGCCATTGCATTGTCACTGCTCAGCACGCAGAAACTGGCTTGTGCCCCTATGCCCCAGGCACCCTCTTTCTTGGACATTTGCTGTCTTGGTTTAATTTGTTTTCTCCCCTCTGCCTCCCCAGCATCCTTTCACTTAAGAAAACCCAACAAACACTGGGTGTTTATTTGAGTGCTAATGATATACTTTTTCTTACGCTGATCCCCTGCCATTCCTATAGATGGAGGAGAACGGGGAGCCCAGGAAGCACCACGGGGGCTGCAGGTAGAAACGCAGCTTCCTTCGGGAGCCCTCGCCACGTACACCAGGCACTTGCCCTCCCTTGGGCACCTGCTCTGTGAGAGCAGCTCCTGCAGGGACCCAGGAGAGCAGCAGGGCTATATTTCAACTTCAGGAACATCCTTAAGCTCTCAGAAAGAAGCGTGCATCAGACAGGCTCCTGCGGCCCCTCTGCCTGCGGTGGCCCGTGCCCCACGAGCGCTCTCCTCCCCTGGGCTCTGCCTTGGCGTGGCTGTGACACCGCTTTCAAAAGCTCGACTGCCTTGTCCCTTCCGTCTGCGACCTCCCCCAGCCAGCACCGAAATCGCCTTTGAGACAATCAGCCGTGTAGCCTCTCGCACACTCACGGAGGAAATAAATCCTGGCTCCAGCCTGGGCTCTCGCCATGAGGTCCCGAAGCCCTTTTTTAGTGTCACAATGACCATTTTTCAGCAGCTATTACTTTCTGAGTGTTTTTTAACCTATAGACAACGGCAGTTCTGATTCTCTAGGTTTACCTTACTTGCTCCTTTGGAGGAGGAAATGAAGTGGAGACGGAGTTGAAGAAGGAAATGTAGAGATGTTATAAGGGAAGCACGGCCACTCCCCATAATGTGGCTTCACAGACTGAGCTCCGGGAGCTGGGGAGACCGTGGTGGGATCTAGGTTAATGCTATTAGGATGGATGGCTTAATACGTATGAGCAGCAGGGGGGCAAGTCAAATTAGCTCTGCCTGCCCGACCGGGATTTTGGGTGTTGGGCATGATCAATTGCCATCAGCTCTGATTATTTCCACGGGGACGCCTGGAGATGGATCAATTCCATCAATGGGTGGGCATTTCCACGGGGTGATGGATACGCTGCCTGCGCGTCCAGCCCGAGGGCCCTTGCTCGCTGCGGGAGGATGTAAACCTCTTCCTTCTGCCCGTTTCTCACATCCCCGTTTTGTCTAGCAGTCAGGGACTAAGGTCGCTTTTTCACCCTCCAGCCCCTGTTTAAATCTCAGCTCAATTTGGAGAGGCCAAGCAGGAAATTTTGGAATAAATAGGGAAAGAAAGATGCAGCAAGGGAAGCACCCGAGTGAGAAACATCTCTGACGTTCTGCCCTTTGGAGCAGCAGCCCAGAGTCACACCTCATCCTGCTCTAACACCAGAACCATCTTGGTGCTTTTTTAAAAGCTGGCAAAAGAAGGAACCAGCTTCAGTTTAGAGTTGACAGTGGTTCACTTGAACCTACGCAGACTAATTGCCTGACAGATGAGTATAAGAAACTCGTAGTGGTGTCTCTGCACCGAGTGGAGAGAGCTCTTGGGTGGCAATTGAGAAAGTGCTCCAGTCCCAGCAGAAATCAGCCCCACCAGTGAAATGGCTGAAGTTGCTACAGAAAGCGCTCCCCCTTTCACGCAGGTGTTGACACAGCTTGTTACTCTGTCCTGCTCACAGGTGAAGCCGTTCACCTGGCTCGGGATTTTGGGTACGTGTGTGAAACGGAGTTCCCAGCCAAGGCGGCGGCAGAGTACCTGTGCCGACAGCACTCCGACCCCACGGAGCTCCACACCAGGAAAAACATGCTGCTGGCTACCAAGTGAGTACAGGTGGCAATGAGCCACTGGTGCGTTAAGATATCCACAGCCCAGAAGGGCAGCATTAGCCCCAAAAGCATACTCTTCTGCGGGGAAGAGATGGTCTCCCATGCTGCACACAGATCTGAAAGATACGCAGCAAGGTGAATAATCTACGTGGCTGGAAGGGCTTGCTCCTGCCTGGGAGAGGTTAACCTAAGCCCAGGGAGCACATCGACATTGCCACAACGTGCCCCTTGGAAGCAGCAGCAGCAGTTGCACCAGCTCTGACCCTGCACCCAGGGGCTTTCCCCGGGCTGGAGCCCAAAACTCCCGGCAGGGAGGCAGCCGCTCGGGCAGGGAGCAGGGCAAGGACCCCCAGACACACCTACACCCCTGCAGCTTCCCAACAGCCTTTCTAGTAACACAAACCTCTCTCTTTCAGGCAAATTTGCAAAGAGTTTGCAGACTTGATAGCCCAGGATCGCTCACCGCTGGGGAACAGCCGCCCCTCCCTCATCTTAGAGCCCGGTGTCCAGAGCTGTTTGACTCATTTCAGCTTGATAACCCACGGCTTTGGGGGCCCAGCCATCTGCGCAGCGCTCACGGCCTTCCAGAACTACCTGGTGGAGTCCCTTAAGGGGCTGGATAAAATGTTCATGAACAGCACAGGGAACGGCCACGCAGCCGGGGACTCCAAAGCGTCAGAAAAAGAAGTGAAGCATCGGAAATAACGTGCTGTCTCCCTCCCTCTTCCTGGTGGGAGCTTTTCCCGGTCACTATAGATAGCACTGGGAGGGGGGAAAGATGATCCAGTGCACTGTTTTCTGAACTGCTACATTTGAACTTGGGATGAAACTCATAAAGCAAACAAAGAAAAGACAAAAAAAAAAAAATTAAAGAATTTAAGAAGAAAGCAACTCTAACGGACGTAGTGAGATTGAGAAAAAAAGCCAGGTTGATGGCTCTTGGGTTTTGCCTTTTTTTTTTTTTTTTTTTTTTTTGATTGTGGATGCAGGAAGCCAAGTCATGTGCAATTTTATTTTGATTCGTTTTTTAAAAACCCATAGTGAAATCCTGACATGCTCCGGGAATTTGTTGCAACTGAAAAACCAAGAAGAAAGAGCAAAAGCCTCATCAATGCAAGAACCAGAGGCATGAGCAGCAGAGGGCAGGGAGTTGGATCAGTGGCTGTACCTGGATTTATCAGCTGGTTTTGACAGGCAAACACACAGGAAACCTTCCCATTTCCCCAACTACAGCCCAGTCCTAAAGCCAGGCCACGAAAAAAAATTGCCAGCAGAACTGCTTGGGATTTAAAGCGGTTTCAGACTTCGTTTACAGTTTTCAAAGTGAGACTCGAGGCGGATTTTCCCCCAGGCTGAGGAGCCCTGAGCCGTGCCATGCGGGGAGGAACAAACCGCACACCCGATGGTTCCCAGGGCAGGAACCAGACGAGGAGAGCCTTCCCGACTGCTGCGGTCACAGCTGGGGAGAAAGCAGGAGAAGTTCAACCCAGGACTAATTAAAACTTCACAACCTACAGATAACAGCACACAAGTTTCTAAAATTAATTATAATTAATAAAGCACAAGGAGCAGAACTTGAACCAGGCCAAACTGAACTGTTCTAAATCTGTATATATTTATTTATGTGTAATTAAAATCTGAAAGTTTTAAAATGTCCAGTGCAAGTTATTTATATCAAATTGAGTTGGGTTTTTTTTGTTTTGCCTTTTTTTTTGTTGTTGTTCTTGGGTTTTTTTTTTTGAAAGATGAAAGTTCTGGATTTTCTGCCATTAGAAATGGGAATGAAGTTTTGGATACACAAAACTGTAGCATGGACAAGATAGGCTGTGATGATAATGACTATAGAAGTTCTGCAGGATTTTGTACTTGCTGTTGTTTCTCTTAATGCTGCAATAGATGTACAACACCCACACCACAATGTCATTCTCATTATCTTAATAAACCTCTTTTTATTTGAAGAAAGCACCTCCATTGTCTTTGTGAACAAGGATGCTTTTGCCTCTGTGGTTGTATCATCACAGAATCATAGAATTATTGAGGCTGAAAACACATTTAAGATCGAGTCCAATGTTAACCTGTCACTGCCAAGCCCACCAGCAAACCCTGTCCCCGAGCGCCACATCTACACGTCTTTTAAATACCTCCAGGGACAGTGACTCAACCACTTCCCTGGGCAGCCTGTTCACTGCTTGACAACCCTATATAGATTTAAGAAATTACACCCTCCAGTTTCATGGCTGACGTTTGACTGATCTGTGCAGTCACAAATAGAGTATGACTGGAGCTGGCGTTAATGCTCTGGTCTCACAAGCCATCGCAGCCGAGCCAGCCGGCGCCGGTGGTGATGCTCGAGACGAATAGTGAAATGATGCGTTTGCAGATGTTTCAGAACTGCTCAGGGTAGTCAAATCTAAACCTGTCTGTGAAGAGCTGCAGAAGGACCTCACGGTATCAAGACGACGAGTGATAAATTAGCAGATAAAATAACCCTACTAATCTATATGCAATTAAGCTCTCCAAATTAGCTGCTATGTTTGTGGCATTATTATGGCTAAGCCTCTAAAAACAGCCACCTTGTACTCACGGGAGCTTAGAAATAAACAAAATGATGGGAACTGTTCAAAAAGGATTAACAAAACAGAAAGCAGATTCTGCTGCATGATATCCGTGCGCTTCCATCGCTCTACCTTGAACGCCACTCGCAGATCTGGGCAGCCCAGCTGGAGAAAAGCAGGCAGGGAGATCTCAGGTGGGAACTGACTTCGGTGCGAGGCAAACCCAAGGGATTAGAGCTGCACCACCTGCACGGGACACAAGCAGCATGTGACAGAAGTGTGGAAAACAACACAAACAGGGAAAGATGACAGTAAAACTACAGGCAGGACGCCAAATGAAATAGTCAGGAAGCAGGTTTAATTAAATGAACAGAAGACAAGGAAGAAGCTGTGGCTTTTCAAGGAAGCAGACGCATAAATGGCTTTTGACACAATGAAAGAGGGATGATTTTAGAGAGCGTTTGCTGTCTTCCTTACACATCCACCACTCATCACAGCTAGAGACTAGGCAGATGGACACGGGTTTGAGTCATTACAGCACTCGTTATATCGGACCTTTCCCAGAGCTGTACCCATCCCTTTTCTCTGGAGGTTGCAGAATAGGCTGATGACAGTAGAAAAAACCCCAAACCATCCCAAAAGGGACCACAGAGGTTTAGAAATACAAACCCTTCTCCCTTTCAGAAAAGCATGAAAAGAAACACTTTATGTACTAATATAATTTGTGGGGATGGCTCAGTCAGAAGCCTCCATCCAAACACTCCCTTCAAAAGCTGAGGGATGTATTCAAATTGGGAATTGGATTGGAAGCGTCCCTTGGTATGAAGTTTGTGAAAGCAAAGACCTAAATGACGGGCTCTGCAGGTCTGGGTTTGCTCTGGACCTTCCCAAAGGAAGAGCCAGGGAATAAGGAGGAGCCAGGGAGCAGAATGGAAATACTAGAGACACATTAGAGGCTTCTTTACACTTCAAAGCTATTTTGGATAATGCAGGGTGTGAGCAGAAAGCACAAAAACTATTCCTATTTAAAATTATTCCAAAACAGGAGTGCCCTGTTCTGCATCAGCATAATCCATGTTTAAAATGGATTATGATAAAGGAGAGTAAGGTGCTTTTGTGCTACAATACATGTTTCCCTACATGGAGTTATTTAGGATAACTATCCTGAAATAACTCAATTTGTAGACATCCTCTGGTGCATGGGATCGTCATCACACATGACGAAAGTGTACGTGCACACGCTATAATATACAGGCATGAAATATAATTTCATGGTGTAATCATATGATGAAAACCTGACTTGGTTAGGGCACTTTTTGAATATCAAGGAATTGTTAGACGTATCAGCGATGAGCAATGCAGACAAAGAATCAGGATATGCCCACAGTAATCACATGCCATGTCCATCAGGTGGAAAGGTACCTACCTCCTCGTCTTCCTTTTTGGGTAACTGCAAGTCTTTGGAATGTTTTATGAGGAACAGTCTGGTGCCTGAAAAGCCAGGATGCCACCGATTCCCTTTGAATTGGGAGGAAATGTCATGATTTGGATTCACTTGTTGATTCTGGCGCAGATGCTCGAGACTGACGATGGACATGCCATGTAGGATCAACTTTCTAAAAGCACTGAGACTTACACTTCCCCAAATTCCCAAAGCTTCATTTCTGCAGGCCCAGATACCCGAGAGGAGCACAGCTTTCAGAGGTTGTGCCAAGCCAGTTCTGGTTTGTAATAAGTTCATACTGGAGTTCCCCTCCCAGCTCACTGTCAAACAAAGCCATCCCCTGATATGTTCTTTGCCTTTCCATCCTAAGAGAAAAAAAAAAAAAAAAAAAAAAAAAAAAGGCATTTTACACAATTCAGGGCTCAATGCTGGTATAAATTCCCACACTGATTACAAACATTATCGTGGGAAAATACGTAGGATTGTGTCAAAGAGTAAAAATAGATTCAGGCTCATGGTTTCTGTGCTTGTTATAGAACACTCCGGAATTTCAATCCTAAAGGGGAATTGAAAAAAAAAATAGTATCTTTTTTGAATTAATTTTGAATGAATGACAAGTCCAGGGAAACCACATGACAAACCTTGACAAGTGAAAAAGAAAAAGAACACTACCAAAATCTCTTCATTCCCTAACAGTCAGCTATCCCAAGGGTAAACTGAGGTTAACATTGAACTGTGACTCTATACTGTATCATTAAAGTAAACAAGCAGAGGCTGCGTTGGCATCTGCACGGCTTTGGATAGACTAAATAATTACCTTTAAGCAGGCTACCTTAAAAGCAACAGGTTAATAATAGCTCTCCATACTAAAACAACGCAATAAACAGACTTTGCTGACCTGTAGTTAATACATTCTTTCATATATGAGAGTCCATTGAATTCCAAACTTTACATAGAGAACCCGAGGAGCCACACCATGAGCGAGCAAAGGAAGTTTTTCCTGTTAGTGCAGCTGAATCAAAACACCAAAACCGATAACATTTTCAACTCGGGCAGTAAAACAAATGTTATTTGCAAGGTTGACAAAATGCTTACTTCAGAGGTTATTGATCTAGCAGCCCAGACAGCACAGCATCATGTGCAGCATGCAACTATAGCCTTAATTAGCCTAACAGACTTTGGCAGGAACAGTCTAACCCCAGCCATTACACGGAATCTGAACATGTCAAGCCAAAAGGCATCATTTTGGTCTTCCTGCCCATCCTCCTTTATATTGCAAAAAAATCCCACCGTGGCCACCTGAGCACCGGCTGCATTTTCAATAGGAAATAAAATTTCCTATTTATTATAATAATAAAACGGCAATAATAATTCCAGACATTGTAATTCACCAAACCTTTGGCCCCGTAATCGCAGTGCTGAAGCATCCCAGTAACCTCTCTGAGGCAGGCAGGCAGCAAAATTTATGCCAGTGTTCATCTGGATGGCTCCGTTGTATGTTTTTATCCCGACAGCTTCAGCTGTTTCTTATTGGATTCTTTTCGGCAGAGAAAAGGCTAAAATTATATCCTGAAATTGAGAAGTGTTTCCCATAAGGATAGCTTCATTTTAGTAGCAAAGTTTAGAGCCAAAGATTTACTAAATGGAGACAATTCACCTTATTTTTTGGGTGGGAAACGAGCTCAGAGAAAGATCAAGCTATTGCTCCAAGTCGAGAAGTTCTGCAGCCTGTCAAGATGCATCTGGATGCTACAGTCTTCTCACCTGATGCTGCGTCTGTCTGCACAGAAGTGTCTTGGGTTCCCCTCAAGTTTTTCCACTGTAAGGAGCCTTAAACCAGCTAAAGAATCCCCAAGAGGCAGCATTTTCTTGGTGCGACTAAATGACCTGCACTCAACAAAAAATGACAATCAGACCACCATCTTCCTCTGTCCACACCCAAAATTTTACGTGTTCTATGTGATTCTATTTATTATCTCACAGAACAGATAAGTTTCAGCTAATTTCCAGCTAATTCTGCCATAGCATCTTGGATTTTTTTATCCTCCAGTGGCTGAAGTACTGCATGCTTTTATTCTGGAGTTCAGGAGAGTTTCATCACACCTTGGAGACTTCACTCCAACAGCTACGTGGAATTCTAACCACAGGACTTATCTGTATTTCCCGCACTGATTGTATCACCCAGGGACGTTTCTTTTCCCACAGGTTTACTTCTCAGCATGCCACAACTATTTTTTTTTCTTCAACAAGGAGCATTTGCTATGAAACCATGTCATTCAATCCACTCCACGTACCTATGTTTCAGGAGGGTTACATTTACACTCCAGTAGTGCCTCGTTGTGCCATCAGACACCAAATCCTTGTTGCATTAGGCCCTGTGCAAAGAGATCTTACCCCAGAATTTCTATTTTCATAGTGAAGATTACGAAGGAAATAGTGACATGCATCTTCAAGAAAACAGAGTTAAAGTGATTTGCAGGGGAAGACATAGGGAGTTTAGGAAAAAGCTGGGATCCAAACCCAGATAAATCAAGTCTAGCGCTGGAACTACAAAAAAAACCCCAAAATTAATTTCAACAGTCTGTTTCAGCCAAAAATATAGTTTGTAAGTTTATTATTTCCAGTGATAAAATGACACCTCCTTTAACAATCCATGTTCTATTTTGCTGCTTCTTGGTTCCTTGCAAAAACAAAGGCAGAAAAGCATTCAAACTAGGAAGGCAATACATCTAACGTCTGTGCTGCAGGTGCTACAGGCGCTACAGGCACTGCTGAGGAGAGGAGTGGAAAGGCCAGTTTGCTCAGTTCGGACAACGAAAACAACCTTTCTTACACCCTCTTTGTAATGTGCTGCTGTTTTGACTCTTAAATGGACCCTGGCACCACAGGGAATTGCTTCAGCCCAGGCCTCCCACTCCTGACCCATTTTCATTTCATTTCCTCTCCCCCAGCCTTGTCATATGTCAGGAGCATATTATAGCTTTTAGAGTTTCCTGCTAATTTGGTCATCACAGGGAGCCTCCAGAAGAACACGCTAATTACCCTGCTAAATCAGACTAGTCTTTTAGCACAGATAACTCTGACTCTGCCCCATTCAGGATCTCTTTGCAAAGAAGACGAGGTTTGGCACGGTTCTCTGGAGCCAAAAATGGGAGCGAGCGTATCCACACGGGATAGGGAAGCTGATCCCCACCTCGGCACGGCACGGCCATGCAGGCACCAGGCAAAGAGGCAAGTTTCAGGCACGCTGAGAAGTGTCCAGCTGTCCCCAGGAAAGTGAGCAAGGCAAAACAGGTTGGAAACCTCTCCACCCGATGGAGCATCTTTCGTAACATTTGGAAGAAAGACAGGCAGTTTAGAAAATCCACACTATGGGTCTTACCCGGTAAAGTCCAAAGACTTTGATGAAAAGGTTAAAAAAAAAAAAAAAGCATACAGGAACATTCCCGTTTTAAAGTATTCTTAAAAAAAGTTGTCAGTGCCTTTCAATCTGCTGAGCTAAGGAGTAATTCAGCCGAGTGCTGCAAGGAAAAATAGCTCTGTTCAGTTCAGTTTGGGGTAATTTTTTTTTTCCTATTAATGCCATGTGTTAATAAACTTTTTCACAGCTTTTGAACATAAAGAACCTTTTGGTTTAGTTCTCCACAAATTCTGGAGCCAACATAGAAACCAAAACCAAAAACGTATGGCTTTACAGCTCCTAAAAACATCAGCAGAGGTTAACCTCAAATCTTTAACCAGCTTATGTAAACATCTGAGATGAAGGCAAGCTGACCTCTGGCAGTGTTCACACAACCAGCCTTCCTGACGTTTCATCAAAGCGTGGGCAATAAACACTAAGGTAAATACTAATAACACAAACCTAGCAATATCAGATGTACCAGACCAAAGCCCCAAGTGTGACGATTTGGACAGGTTTCTCACGTGCTTTGCAAGAATACCGTAAAACAAATGAAATTACAACCTAATTTTGATAGTTTTCTTCTTGAAGGTGCCCACTCTGAGCTACATGATATTAAGGATGATTATAAAAAAGGAGAGGAGAAACAGATTTGAACCTTATTACTTCAAATGAAAAAAAAAAAGAAACAAGTAAACCCTGGAGATCTTTTTATATCCTGTACTTGGTCTTGCCCAGTAATAGAAGTTCCAAAGATTCACGAAACTGCTGTTCAAGGGAAAAAAAACAACAACCAAAACTCAAAACCCCACAAAATGATCTGACAGCTTAGGAAATGTCTTCCCTGTTCCCAGATGTCAGAGGCTGGTTATGTACTTTAAAGTTTCCGATTCTTATATACTCCAACTGTGGACATTTTATTTATACAGACAAGTGCATTTTCTGCTAAACCCAGGACCATAATGGTATCTTTCAGCCATGGCCTCAACACACTATATGTTTGTTGGGTAAGAGCAAATGAATGTTTTATAATATTCCACATTCCCAAATAGCCATTTCAGACTTTCACTGACTTTTTTTCTTAAGCAAATTTTGCTGTGGAATCACAGAAAGTTCTTTGAAAATAGTATCACACGGTGCCGCAGCTTTTCCTCCCCAGCATGCTGTTGCTGATGAAATATTGTGAGCATCCTCACTTCAAGCGCATAGTAGTAAGCACCAAGAGCACTTTTGCAAGAGAGAACGGCATTATCTTAAAAAAATTTAAGATGTACCTTAACTTTATATCCCTGTTTGTTAGTGTTTGGACTAACTAGTAAAGGACAGATTCCAGCTCCTCTTTTTTGGTCATTTTGGCGAGTCCCTAGCTATCTTAGCCTTTACTTGTAAAAACATGGATAATTTTCATGGGACAACTGTCCAACACTTGTAAAAAATAAAACGTGCATCTTCCAAGGAGGAAAAAACCCTCAACTTTGTACATCCTATCTGCCACTGCTGTGCTAGGTGTTAATCCGCTCTCCGCAACGAGGAGTTTCTGTGACCATCAGATGATCTGCAGAGATGAAGAGGCCAAACAAGTTTGCAAGGAGGCGGCAGTGTGCGTGCAGGATCACTGCCCTCTGCTGAAGGAAGAGGCTGGTGAGTCGCACAGGTTTCCCCCCCAAACCGAAGAGCTCTGGCAGCAGGGTAATGGCATCTGTTGCATTTCAAGTGCAACATTTAGCAAGAGAAGATCAAGCATCACTTAAGCCCACGGGCATTTTGGTGGTACTATAGTAGGATACTGTCAATAATCCTAAAAATCCTGACACAAAACACGATGGAGCGTGCTTTGTCTTCTGTACATTAACTAAAGGAGCTGCACTATTTTCATGTTTGTGCATAAACACTAGAACTATTTGATGACATCAAGGAAGCCTCTACTAAGCAAAAGGTATTTTACCCAAATTAAAATACACTAAGCCAAGTCAGTCATTTCAGACACTGAGATTATTAGGTTGGCCCCACCTTGTATGGTTGCCTTAGAGTTAATTTGTAGATCCAAACCTATACTACATTTGCTGGTATTCAGATCTATCCATATTTTAGTTTCACCTCTATAAATCTGATCAGCAGAATTTAATTTTTCACAATTCTTGCTAACCTTTAATGCTTTACTACGTTACATGGGGAAAAAGAACGTACTGGCAGTTCTGAAGCAGATCCTTTTCAACATCCTTTCCTCTCTCACTGTTCCTCAACACTAAAGGGTTTTCTCTATTCCTTCCACAGCTGTCTCGAGTTAGACTACATGAATAAGCTTATTGGATAACTACCTAATTGCACATTAGCACAGAAACAAAACACTTAAACTGTCACTTTACATTTTCAAGACAACTAACTTAGTTTTTAACACAGTCCTAAGCAAGTCAGGAGTACGCAGAGATTCAAACCAACATAGTTGAGAGCATGGAAAATAGAGAAGTTTCATATTTTAATTCCACCATTCTCATTTTGCCTTTTTTTTTTTTTTAATCTGTTAAAACAGCTTATGTCTGTTTAGTTTGATCAGTGCCCACATGAAAATTTCCTGCACTTAATTACTGTTGATGGCAGACTGATAACAACACATGGAAACTCTATATGAGGTTAAACCTTTAAAGAAAAAAGAATTAAAAATGGCTTGAAGGATAAGCTTTTTACAGGTAGGATAAATTTATTTTTCCTTACAGACAATACATACAGTGCTTCACGGTAGCAAAGTTAGATTTTTTCCCCTCCTTAGATGTCAAGCTATTTTATACAAAAAGAATATTCCCTCCTGGCTTCAGATTGGAAAATGGAATCATCCAAATCCTAAGCACTATGAACATAACCCATGATGTCAGCCCTGGCATCAACTAACATTTCTTGTAGGAACCTACTGTCAAAACTAGACAAGGAGCATGTCCAACAACGGTTCTAGAGAACAAGTCCTGTGAGGAGCGGCTGAGGGAAGCGGGGTAGTTTAGCTTGCAGAAAAGGAGGCTCAGGGGAGACCTTATTGCACCCTACAACTACGTGAAAGGCGGTTGTAACGAGTCGGGGTTGGTGCCTTTTCCCAGGTAAAAAAACAACAGGACAAGGAATGGTCTCAGGTTGCACCAGGGGAGGGTTAGATTGGGTATTAGGGGAAATTTCTTCACCAAAAGGGTTGTCAAGCGCTGGAACAGGCTGCCCAGGGAAGTGGTGGAGTCACCATCCCTGGAGGCACTTAAAAGCCGTGCAGATGTGGCACCTGGGGACAGGGTTTGCTGGTGGGCTTAGCAGTGCTTGGTTAACAGTTGGACTCGATGATCTTAAAGATCTTTTCCAACCTAAATGATTTTATGATTCTGTAAGAGCAAATGAAAACACATTCTTGGGAAAGCTTAGCCTGCTCTCTACCCTCTGCTCCTACATCTTCACTCTGAAAAGCAATAGCTCCATTTTTTTGTAGTTTCTGACAGCGACTGTTTCATCACCTCATCTTCAACAGGATTCAGACTCAAAGACTGCCGAGAATACTCTGTAGGACTGCTCCAAACATGCTTTATTCCTCTGTCTTGGATTGTTCGATTGCTGTGCAGTCTCTACATTGGCTCATGAATTTCTACAAACGTACCTGCTAAGGACACTCAGGTTTACACAGAAAAAGTAGTCCCTGCCCAAGGCTTATCACCTACCTGTGGCTGAAGCGTCTCTTGGTTTAACTGAATGGGGTCATGGATTTCTTGGAGTGGAGAAATCTGGGGGAAACATGTAGGTGAATCAGCTTGGGGCTCTCTCCCCCACCAGCAGCTCCGCATAAAGGCTGAATACAGCCAGAGGGGAGGTAGCTTTCACCTCTACATTTCAATTTTTAATTGCATGTCTGTGCTTGGCCATTGCTTGCCATCCCATGTGGGGAGAAGCTTCATCACTTGAGACTCCTTAGAGTCATCTGGTCACTGTCAGGACTGCAGAACTGGCCTGATGACATTACAAGCCTGTGCCAAGTACAATTACGCCAGCCAGCTGAGTACCGATGACCTCCTCTGTGCCAGTGTTTCTAGTATGAATGAAAGTCTACAACAAAAGCGCAGATTTTCTTCCATGAAAAGGTATAATTAACACCAAGAAGAAAAAGACCAACCCAGAACTATAAGCACTGCACCTACACTCACATACTCCTTTCAGCAAAGCACTCCCAATGTAACGTGGCCTAAGGCACAGTGGCTCTGTTCTCTTGTAAACCGATCTCAGAGCAAACTCCAAGGTCTTGAAGAGATGAGCTGGTGCACTGATCTGTTACATTCACAGTGCTCAGGAAGAGACCATCTTTAAACAGGAAACCTAAAACAAGAAATGTGCCTTGTTAACTCTTTAGGCCCTGAGGCTTTGGTAGTAAAACATATGGTCAGAATTACCAGCCAAAGCAAAGCAGAACAGCTTATTGTGGCTACAATGCCCTAGGAATACGTTACCTTGGTTTACAACATTAATTTTTTATAATATGAAGAAAAAACCCCTTATTAGTAGAAAGCAGTGCTTTCTTGCAGTGCTCAATTCTTTCAGATTTCTTATGAGAGGCCTGTTGTGATAAATTAAGATGCTTTTCAAATGGAAAGGCGAATTCTTTCGAAAAGGGATTCCTGGATTCTAGGCAAAACATGGTTTCCAAAAGCTTTAGGGCTAAACTTGAAGCAGGTAAGTTTTCTCCTCAAGTAATGCAAATGGAAAACTTAAAACATTGGTTTTTCAAACAGATTCCATGTATTACTGTCAAAAAATGAAAGTCAAATGTTTCTGAATGTAAAGATCAGCACTGTATACCTTTAAAACGATCCAAAGTTACACAGCAAAACTATCACACCTTCCCTTATAGAGTGTAAATTCTTGGAAAGACCTCAAAAGAATCTACCTCATTAGAAGCTACAGTCCAATCTCATTGTGGGCCAATTCTTTTGTTCTACTGGTTTGAAATGAAGGTCTGTATTTATTCATTCCTAGAGGTTGCTGCTCTGTTGGCTTCTGATGCAACCCCTTGTATCTTGCACTCAGTGGGGGATTCAGATCCTGGGCCCTGCCCTCAGGCAAAACATATGTTCCACTCCAACCTGAATCCAACAAGGGTGTTTGCAAGGGAATAATTGTTTTATGTTTATTAATCACCTGCATGCAAATAGGTGCCAATAAAAACTCCAGGCAGATTCTCTGCCAGACTCACAATCTAATAGCACCACACCCCAGTTTTGGTGTCTGAAATAACAAATACCTCCAATAAGGAGGCATTGCTACTTTGATATGCAGTGACAAAAATATCACATCATCTCAGCCACTCTGCAATGATGACTTTGAAAAGAGAGACAAGAAACCTGCAAAAACATTCAACGTCAGTGGTAAAATAAATTAGAGATACTGCATATTAAGCTAAAAAAATACATTAATGCAACACGAAGGGGTGAGATTTCAATTGCAGAACTGGAACACTCAGACTCTACTTGGGTTAAATGTGACCTGCCAGGAGAAAATAAGCATGCTGTGGACTTCTTTTCCTAGTGTAAAAAAGTTTGAAAATGTTTTTAAAAGACAGTACGTATTAGCAAAATGTTTCAGAGAATTATATGCCATCGACCTTAAATAAAAGCTATTGCAGCCATGGCTACAACACCACCACCTGATAATTAAACTCATTCTGTAAAGAATTAAACTACAAAGCCTGATGGGACTTCAGTTACGGATTAGATTCAAGGGTAGCCTTAAGAGGCAAGATGAGTTAAAGCACTGACACAGCAAATTTATTCTGTGACATTAAGCAAGTCTCAGTCTCTAATCCAGTTCTCGCCCGTTCAATATGATGGGAATACTTGAGGTCTTTATGACTGACAGCTTTTGTGGGAAAGAGACTAACATTCTCAAACCCACTCCTGAGGCAAGAACAAAAATACTTTGAGAAATAAAGAGTTAGGTCTGTCACTTACCTTTCCCAACTGAGACCTTAGGTCTTATGCCATGCCACACAAGTAACAGTCTGCACACAGTCTTGTATGTATCCATCCTTCTGTTTCCAAGATTCTTTTCCCAAGCTTATTCAAACATAAAACAAGCACCCAAACAGAGCATTTTAAATGGTTAACTCATTCAATGCAAATTCAAGTAGGGAAGCAGTCTCCATGAAAATTATTCTCAGAAGACTCATTTATGGGCAGACTGCAAGTATCAGCCACATGATAATTTTCTGAAGCTGTTCTGTGAATGGAGTTTTTATATGGAAGCATGATCTAGAGCCTAGACAGATCCGTGATTATTCTCATGGAAACAAAGCTCCAGCTAGCTGAAAGTAATTCAAAGACTTATGAAAAGTGTTGTGGTTTTATTTCTCATCCAACTGCTTTCATGCACTTCTAAATGTACAGACACATCAATTAAGATAAATCATGCAATTGATACATCAGTTTATATTTTAAATACTTAATGTAGTTACGAGCCTACTGTGCCAGCAGGCGAATATTCTTTCCTAGTAACAGAATCATGGCCAGCTGACTTAAAAGTGACACTAGCATTTTAAAATCCATTCTACTTGAAAAATCTTTTCTTTCACCTTTCGCTTGGATTAGATTGAAACAAACAAAAGCAAATTAAGTCTTTGAAAACCTGATTGTTTTATACAGCAAACAGTGGTAACATCTTTGGAAAAATAAAGTAGACACTGTATGTTTAGCATGAAATACTTGCCTGACATTTGATGAACTTTAATTATGAGAGTGGATGACAGCACACAGCGTCATCCAGAAAATAAAAGTTATCAGTTTTCCCACACATTGAAAAACTTGGGGTGGGGGTGTAAAATCTCAGAAGAGGAAAGAAAGATAAATAACCTGAACATGCACACATTACCAGTAAATCAAGTTTCACCTTCGCTGTGGAACAGTTTACTTAAATACTCTCAGGAAGGATCAGTGGAATGAAAAGATAAAACTGGCTATATAAACGTCAATCTTTATTCAATCTCCCAGTGCAGTACATGACTTGTGTACTTCAAATTATTAGAAAAAAACAAAAGTGAACAAAAAAGAAAACTGCTGAAAGATCTCAGGGGTTAGGACATTGCTTTTGGAAGGGGTATATTGTCCACTTCATGGATGCCATCTTTGTCAATGAACCGGGCATTGAAAGAAGCCAGATTTAGGATGAAGCGTTTCTGAAGCTGTTCAACAAAAGACAGAAAGACAAAAAGACAAAAAGAGATGAGATTCATTCAAGGCTTAAATAAAAGAGGAGAGCATAATTTAAGGGATATGCTGTTGCACATCAAAATTTCCATCCTGGTTCTAGTGACCTGAAATACTAGGAACTCGAGTTCCTGTATTTTTCCACTGTGCAGGAATCAGTTAACGCAAGTTTGTTCTCCGTTATAAGACTATCCATATTAGACAAGCCTAGGCTACAAATGCAAAATACACGAGCCTGTTAACAAGGAAAACATTTAAGCAGGAAGGCTAGAGCAGGCTACAATTTAGGGCACAAAGTGCAGGTACCAAAAAGATAATTCAAACAGAACCTCTTTACAGTACTTCTTCCTGACATTTCCCCAGGTGTTTCTTCCCAGTTACATTCAATTCAACCTCTTAAGACAAGGATAAAGAATATCTTCCTACAGTAAGAGCCTCAGAGTCTGAAAGGTTATGTTTATGCTAAAATTTATCATGAACTTTAAGGTTAAATCTTTACCTCAGTTACATATCACTTCACAAGCTGGAACAGAAGTACACTTAGAAGTCTGTACTAGTTAAGTATAATACAAGTAACGGAAGGATTCTTGCATCGTGTTCAGTTCAGAAGAAACTTTAAAAGGAAAATGTCAAAGACTGTCTTTGCAAAGCATGGAAGAAGCAGAAGTAAAGAAAAGCAATTAAGCTTCAAGTTTACTTTCTGAAGGATGTGAACCATGCTAAGACAATGCAAGTGCCCACAAATCCCTTCCCTCAGTAGCTATTCCACATCTGGTCAATGTGCATTTATAACCCCTTCTGGCAAAGAACAGCAAAAAGATGTGACAAGAGGAACAGGAAAGTATCAGCAAATGAATGCAAACAAACATTCCTTTCTCAAGATCACAAGGGCCTAAGTCTGGCAACTCACCTCCTCTAGACATTTTTTTAGGAGTTCCACAGCTTCCTCACGTGTGATACCTGAAAGGGAAAACATCCACAGATTGATTTAATTAGAGGCCATCTCTCTCAACAGAAACTTTATTAAATTTAAACAACTTTTCAGCTGAGCACCAAAAACTCTCCTTCCCAGCTCACAGAAAACACTTTCCAGATGTACTGAGGATGCCCTGCACCGAAGCACTCACACTGCAACAAGCCATTGAGAATCGATTTGTTACACTGAATAGGAAGCATGACGGAATTTTGCCTCCCATGGCCAGGGACTGGGCTTCGGAGAAGTCCAGCCGTCTCTCTCCTCGAGTTTATTACAGTTTTAAATCAGCTCCATCTGTCCACAGCCGGCTGCAAGTCAGTGACAGTAGGCGGAGATTGGTTTTAGTGCTATGTTCCCTGCTGGGTATTAGTTTTAATAATAGGAAAGGCACGTGTGCGATGCCCCTGCTATTCTCACACATTAGGATAAAATCCAGCACTCCATAGGGATGACAAGCCATGACAATGTATTGTAGCTCACTATTTTTCCTCTTTTCACAAGGAATGGTGAAAAAGGAGCAGTGTAATTTGCAAGGGACATGACTAGAAAACAGCTAAGCTCTGTGCATTACACAAAACTGTGCAACTTTCTAGAGTTTGTTCCAGACCTGTATCCACTGTTCAAGTAGAAGTCCCATTAGAATAAAATTGTCAGTTTATAGCTACATTTCTTGCAGGAGACAGATGAAAGGATTACAAAGCAAACATCTCTCCTATGAGATTAAACTCAGCTTTGCACACAGGAGTAAAGTAGTTTTGTAACTAAAGCCAAAGATGTCAGATTAACAATATTCCAAGCTTTGCATGTTTCCTCATCTGTATTGTGGCTATGGGGCCATGTTTATTCCTTGGCAGTGTAAGAGCTGGATTACAATTCTAAAATTAAAAACTTTAGACAGGTAGAGACGTGTAAAACAATTACGATCAACAGCTGCCACGTGCATAAAACTGTAAAACAAACCAACAAATCTTCATTGCCACCACTTCAGAGTACTGAAGACAGTCTTGCTCGGAGTATCTTTTCACTAGTATGTTTTTTTAATATATCACACACAAATCCAAGATATGGAGCAATAGGATGTGGGACTGCCCTCTAAAGATTGATACTCTGGGAAAATGTACATGTCATAGCCAAGAGAGAAGCAAGTAGAAGATAAAGTTATCAAAATGTTATTTATTAAAAACAGACCACTAGCAGCTAATGGTCCAGGAAAGTCTAGTCGAGTTTTAGAATAAATTGAAACTTCCTTCACTTACAGTCTGTTACGCTTCAAACAGGAAAACACTTTAAGGAGTTGACTAGTTTCATATTACTATTTCAGCAAAACCAGAAGGCAATCTTTAAAGCTACATTATTCCAACAAAAAGTCAAGTTCAAATCTGTAGCACCACAGCAATTGTGCTGGACCATCTGATTCGGCAAACGTCAGTCTCTCAGTTTAAGCCTTTAATTTATTAATCGGTAACAGAATTTTCTTCTTCATAGATTCCACTTACTTGGCTTGTAATAGCGGTCAAGGATGCTGAGGGTAAGGAATGCACCGTATCCATGTGCTGCAAAAGGAGCTTTAGCCAGAGCTGCAAGGTAATCCATGTAATAAAGGGCAGGACCCTCATGGTCATCATAGCCAGCCAGGAGAAGGTTGACATGGTAAGGGGTCTGCAAACAGAAAGGATGTTTTCCTTAAGGCAGCCACACCCAAACCTTTGCATCTTAATTCCCCATGCCACCTACAAAACAGCAACACCGACGGTTTCACAATTTGTTACCATAAATGCTGCTAGCAACTTCATCAATACTGTCTGCAGGAGATTACAGGTCTCAATCTAAAACCAATTTGATCTTTTAGTAATATGGAATGCATAAGCAAATAAAAACATAAAACTCTGATTCTCCTGAAAACTTGTGGGTTTGTGTTTCTGTTTTTTTTTAAAAAGCTTTCAAGGCACATTCAAACTTAAGAAAATTTTAATTATGTTTTCACACCAGATTCTTTCATCTCAACATAAAACTTGTGGATTTTTACTGTCAACATGTGAGCACAATGTGAACATTTTGCAGTTTATAAGAACGTCTTTGTTAATTTAGCATGCTCTTTTCTCAGTCCTACTACTATTAACCGTAGACCAGTTTAGCACATATGAAAGCTTACATACAGTGCAAACAGTTATATAGAGTGTTATGCCGTCTTGTTAATTGGCAGTTAGATTTTTACTGCATGTACCAAGTTTAATCTTTAGTATTAGGCTAACTCAACCAAGTGAATGAAGATCCAAGGAACTGGTTTATTACTATTCAAAACTGACTAAGATACTGCAACATCACAATTTTCTGTTTGGTTGGAAACAGTTTTCTTAAGTTCTCAAATTTTACTTTGCTTTAGCTGCTGTCTTCTCTGATTCTTGTTTATGACTTCAGCAAAAGCCTATCAAATATGATTGAGAAATATCTACATCTTATCCAAAAAGACTATGTAACCACATTAACAGAACCATGACTTTTTATTGTGCTGTACTTGCCAATTTAGCAACTCCTTAGCAGTTTCCTTCATGTTTTAAGTTTAGTGGTTCCACCATAACGAATAAAGCAGATGTCCCTATACATCTTCTCCCAAGATGTGTACTTTATAAGATCATGAAACATGCATGCACTGTACTATTTTTAAATGTAGGCTCAAAAAAAAGTGTTGGAATCGTATATATTTTTTAAAACAGCTTTTATATACTTCCAGTATTTTCATATCTAAAGAATGTTTCTTATTAATCATACTAACAGGGTATTTCTTAAAATGCTGGAAAGCCTAAATCAACAAAGCAACAAAATAAGAAAAAAAATGATGCAACTAACAATAGATTAAAACAAGCAAACACAATTTCACCCTAAAGCCAAAACATTAACTGTACCATAGGAAAAAGTTTATTTTAGTATAAGTACAGTGAATCTGCACTAAAAAAAAAAAAAAATAGAATCACAGAATACATATTTTTACTTTCACCAGATATTAAGAAAGAATAAAGCAGGCTACAGTTATATATCAAACATATCACTGTAAATTGTGTGATTTAATCTTCAAAGCATTCAAGAATATTTGGAAACAAGTTACCATGCAGCTGTATTCTTTTAATTAGTCTGTATTTCATCATTTATTTATTCTGAAACATCACACAAGTTGATATTTAAGAGCCATGACACAAGATCACTCAAATTATTGTGTGACTTTGAATTACCAACATTGGCATATGCGAGATACTCAACCATAAATAAATGGTATTATACAGACTTAAACAAATCTGTAAGCTGTTTTTCAGTTGTAAGTTCTCCCGCTAATGGTCTATGGGACAACTTCTTAAAACTCAAATGTAAATAAAGTGCCCCCCATGCCTTCCTATTATTTGAGAAAGGCAGGATTTAAACATTAGAAAATATACATAATCTATTTATTACTTCCACAATTACAAATGAAATTTGCAGTCAGCACCCTAGTGCTGTCTTAGTGGGACTATCTCTATGCTGGGACTGGTATTCCTTGTACATCTCAAGCCTTTTGTCCATTTCAAAGGCAGCCTTGGCTTTCGTAACTAAATCCATGCCAACAGTTCTAAACTCCTTAGAAGACTGATGTGATTAAAGGGTGACCAAATGAGGGGATGACTGACACTCCAGCATAGAATTTTTTTTCCCCAAAAAAACCCCCTTACCTTCCTATTAGAGGCAATATTTCTCATCCCAAGTACCTTTGCACTTTCTGCTGTTTGATTTAAAATACCTACAGCAATTAAGGTATGTGTGAAATTCTTCAGAATCTACAGCTGAAGAGAACAGTTGTGATAAATACACTGCAACAACAAGACTGGCAGTGGGAGGCTGGGCGGTGACAGGCAGCGGCGTGACATCTGGCGGAAGCCAAAGTCACAGCAAGGGGGGAAAAGGTGGGCGTGAGGAAGCATCCTGCCAAGCGTGGACAAGGACAGAGGAACTGCTAGTCTTTCTTTGGACTCAGGCCAGACCCTGTCACCTATAATTAAACATAGCATCACAACAAGAAGATGAACTCCATCATGTTTGGAGGGGCAGGGGGATATTTTCCTTACCACCACCACACAACCTCAGTACATGTTAAATGTACTAAACCTGGCACTTGATTCAGCAGGTGAATCAAGGGAGATGCTGCAGTAACTAACAGTGGAAGAGGAACTACAGCACCACTCAGCTGCACAAAAGCCAGTTGGCTCCAAAGTAGTTTCTAGGTTTGCCTCAATTGCAACATATAAACCGAAATCAACAAAGATTCTTTTCAGATCCTACTCTAGAGCATAAACTCCAGGTTTTAAAATAAGCGATGTAATGAAGAACCGCATATTGACTATGCAGTAAAAGAAAAGAGCACAGTAACATAATGGCCTTAAGTTACAAGGCCAGCGTCATCACACTCGACCAGAAGTCGACACACTTTCCACCAGAAGAACTTCTGAAGCACTGCCTTATGCGACACTCATCCCCAAGGTTATTGGGAACTTGGATGACATTAGCCACAAGGTTCATAAATGAAATCAAACTAGATAACATAGTGAGGAACCCAGATGGTGATTAACAATGCAGATCAAGCTCTACTTTGGGCTGGGCCATGCCAACAGTATAATGCCTAAAAAGAAGTGTTAGCCACTTCCCTTCACATACCTGCTACCCTTCTGCAACAGAAGTGGCTTCACACAGTGAGTGGCAACAGAGCAACAAACTATCTTTTCCCCTACTAAACTTATTACTTCTAAATTATTTTCCTGCTACTAAGAGGTGGCAGTCACATGTTTTACCTTTTCATTTTTTATTTTTATCATCCACATAATTAAATTAGTAGCCTCCAGGAATCCTATATGCAATTTAAATAGACACAGAGAGCTAGTGCTAATCCTTCTGGTATCCCACAAATGATGATGAAAATGTAACAAAATTCATGGGGGAAAATTCTGATGGCAAGGCTTGTATCATCAAACTCCAAATCCCACAAACAAATCATTAAGTGCTATGTTTAAAGAAGAAGGAAAAAAAAAAAAACAAAAAAAAACGGAGTTCTCCCTACAGTATAGAGATCACTGTAGTGTGACAGTAGTGTCAGAGTGCGCCACTTGCTCCAGGGCATTGCCATCTGCAACAGAACATTTTGTCTCCGGTAAATAAACACATCTGCCTTTGCCAGTGTCCTCCCCACTGTGCTACCCATCTGGAGCAGGTGAGCTGGAAGACAGGCGTGGGCTCACAGGGAGGATCAGGCCTCAAGGGGCATGGCACAGAGGAAGACAACAACAGTGCCATATCTAAGTCACATCCTGCTGGCCAAGCTTACCAAAAAGCCTCTTAAATTACTCCTGTTAGAGGTATGTTACATCGTATGCAAGATATGTCTGCCTCCACTTAAGTGGGCAGGACATCCAGTGTCAGCCTCACCTACCCCATCTGTGCAGGTCATCAAGAAGCCCTTGAGACAAGCCACCAGCACCAGGCAGCCAACAGCCATCTGGGCCTGGCACCAAGCAGCGTTACTCCTTCACATCGACCTCAAAAACTGCACAGAGTTCCACAAAACATACACAGACCTTCCAAATCACAACCAAACAAAAGCTAAAGCAAGCAGCATCGCTGCCAACCATCATCTACCAACCATGCTTAATCCACATGGTTGGCTGGAGCCATTTAAACCAGGAGAGCAGTGTTTCACATACAAGACTGAGGCAGGACTCTGCACTGAGTTCTGACTTGCTCTAACCTCAGTAACTCGAAAACTTGCTACCTGCAGCTGTCATCCACGTCATTACAAGCCTATGCAGTATACTGTTAAAATAGCAGCACAATTTATCCCATGCCCTATCCCTGACAGAGATGTTCAACTTAATTCTCAACATCCTATTTCTCCTTTTCTTTCATATAGCACATCAAGAAGAATGCTAATGAAATGCTTCCTAACCTTGGGTCTTTAAAAATCCATTTGCCCCTTCATGACGTCTTTTTGTACCTTGAAAAAATTACTGTGAGGAAAAAATAAATAAATCAGTAACTGCAGTTTAGTAACTCAAAAATACAGCTCCAACTTGGATTTGATATTCACTGAAAGCCTCATGTTGCTGTTTACAAAAGGGACTTGTTTTGCTAAGTACATCAAACAGCTCTGCTCTATGAAATCATTTTCCAAGAAGATTAAACGGATTCAGTGCATTTGCATGAAAACTGACAACCTTATCTCGATGTTAAAGAGGCTTAATTCACTTTGCCGTTTGCAGTATTTGTGACAAAATGTTTATTGAGCCCAAGGCTGGAATTTTAAGACTATAGTTGTATCAGTTATTGATAAGTGATGTGATAAGTTTTTAAATAAGCAAATCAAGTTATATTTTAATAAAACGTCCTTTCAGCAAAGTTAATTCATCACTGAAAATGGAACCTTTTTCATCAGACTCCATTACTTCAAAATGGAAATCTTCCCCTGTAAGCCTTTGCCAAAATCCTTCAGCTACTACTCACTCGACTCCGAAGATAGTCAGCTAGGTTTCGTCGTGTAAAGTTTGCAGCTGCAGTAGGAGACAATTCATAACCTGGAGAAGAAATGTGTGTATTTGAGAACAGTACAAATCCATATTCATGTTTCACCTTCTGACTTTCCATTCTGTTTTGAAATAACAAGTTATTCTTTAGTGACAAAGTGTTATACCATTTGTCTAATTGCAGTTTATTCTCAAAACTACAAGCATGGAAAGGGCCCTCAAAATCCAGGTAGCTCATAGACCATTAAATTAAATAGCTTAAAAAACCTAAAACACTATTGGCACGTAGCTTGAATTTCAGTCCAGTTATCAGGAAAATTGGTAACAACTGTCATGCAATGGACATATTAAGAGAAATACTTTACTAGCAAATCTATTATTGTGTCACTTATATTGCAAACTGTTTAGCTGGGCTTTGGATAAAACTTTTGGCTTATACTATATAATCCAGTCTCTATTTCTTCATCCTGCCACCTTCATTATCACCTTTACTTGACACAAAAAAATGCAGAAATCCTTAAAGCTAGAGAAGTTTTGAAAACAACACTGCACCAACATTCAGCTGTAAACTATACCTATCATTAACTCTGCTTCCAAACCCTCAGCAAGTAACTGTTCTACTTCACTCACCATTTCTCATTTTGTAGAGCTGAACATTTTTCTGGATGTATTCTGCAAACTGTACAGTGTCTCCAGCCTCCCCAACACACAGGAGTAAGATCTTTTCACTCATCTTAAACATTTTGTCATGGTCTAGGCAAAGAAAAATAACATTAAGAGCCACAGTCGAGAGAAAATTATTCTGCGAGTGTCATAACATCGTAACTTCTTTCAGAAGCAAGGAAGACACTTGGATAACTCCATTATGACCTGGAGCACTACCAAAACTCTTCCTAAGCAAACTCCAAAATTCAGCTTTTCAGTTGGTGGCACAGTACAAAAGACTCATTAAACACATCACCAAGACAAACAAAGCTGAAATGCACAAAGTGCTTCCTTCAGGGAGGGAGGCACTTCAGAAATACATGGTCTTTCTTACATAGAGACATAGTATTCTGTGTGAAGTTTTAGTCTATGTGCAAAGTTTAACATTATATGTGGTGCTTCCTGGGTTCACGAATAAGTTTTGCTCAGTGACCATTCTGCTTTACCTAAATATACTGCATCAGAAGCAAATCTTAGGAAATCCAGAACAAAGTTCTTTGTCAAATGATCGCCTCTTCCTGATATCCAGCACTGTCTCAAAAATTATCAATTTAGGTGAGTGAAGCTTTCAGAAACAAGTTTTTGCTTGTCATTACTTTTTGTTAAAAAAAAAAAAAAAAGATAATTTAAGTACTGATTTCAAATTATAAACATCCCACTGATATACATGGAAATTAAGGAACAGCAAGCTACAGTTTTACTCATAACTGCAGCTTAAAAAAACCCTCATCTGTGTGTATTTGAGGGAATCCAAACTGTCGTTCTGACAACATTGAGGACAATTTTGTGCTACTCTAACACCTCAGTCTCATCTAATTAGAGTGGACTGGCACTCGGGTATCTGTGAGACAGAAAATTTCAAGTATCTGTTGGTGTGAAAGCCAGACCACTTATCTGTACTGCTCTACAAAACAACACTAAACCTCCACCTCTGAATTTCACTTTTGGTTTACTCAATGCTGCTGAACAATCTCTGCTGCAAGACAGGTATAAAGTGTCACAATCCTCTAATACGATTTCAAGAGTTACTGAAGTACCCAGGAGCCGCACGTCTTGAGAGTTCAGGGAAGGCCGCTGACATTGATCAGCCTTTGCAATCTATTTACAAATCAAAGCAAGTATTAGTAAATGCCAATATTCTAAACAAATATCTGAAATCTGTGAGTTCCTCTCCCCCTCCAAAGACAAATAAATCCTATGTTGTAAGTATAATTTCCTTAAAGTTTATGATTAAATCTACTTGGAACCAACATTAACTTACAAAACATTGTTTAAAGTGATCTGCCCTGATACTTGTATTTTGCATGTGCCACCACCTTTCACAACCATCTTTTTCATGCTACTTAAACTTTCACATACCTGAAGTATTTCAGGTAAAAGCATTGCTATAACAGTCAGGATTTTATGGGATGTTTATTAACACTGCAATCTAAGACTTTTCTTTAAAGAAGAGCTTCTAATCCATGGGAAAAGATCACCACTCCTTGTAAACAAGCTTCAGTCCAGGTTATTGCAACAGTAGACTGAAAAAGTCTTTTTCAAGAACTTCAGAGGTACCCCCCAGTTGTAATACACCTGATAATCCCCCAGGTGTATTACTACATAAAGAAAGCAAAAACATTGCAGTTTGGCCCTTATGCCTTGTGCTACAAATTTCACTGATGCTTTCCCTTCCAGTATTTCCTTTTTGCCATTGACTACGTTTTCCCAGTGACTTAGACAAAACCATTTAAGCTCACCAATCGTTAACCCTGTGCAGTTTTCTAACACATCCACATTCCGGTACAGAGCAGGGCTTGAGTTACCCAGCCAAGGCTTACATGAGCCGGTAAGTTAACATGACAACCCCACACAGTGCAGTTATGCTGGCTCAGGCTGGGAAACCTTGCTCTGAGCAACCGGCCCCTTGAGACTCTGAGGGTCCCTCACTCTCGAGGGGCAGAGCCCGCCCAGGAGCCCCTACAACGAATAAAACCTCAACTGAGACATTCAGCAGCGTTTATCGCCACCAAGACTACTCTTTTAACAGCTTTTCCTCAACCGCGGTCACAACTGGAGACCCTGAGCACCATAACGCGTACGGGGAGCTCTGGCCGGAGCCCAGGGCCCCCCGCCGGGCCTGCCCAGGGGAGGGGAGGGCGCACGGCCGGCACAGCCTAACGGCCCCCCCCCCCGCCGAAGCCACACGCGCCGCGTGGGCCTCGCCTCTCACCGTGCTTCATCTGGACGATGCTAGAGGCCGCCACCGTGTCGGCGGCCACCAGGACGTAGTCGGGGCCCTGGATGCCGATGAGGTACTCCATGGCGGGCCGCGCTCCGCCGTCCCCTCAGGCCGCGCCGTGACACAGCGAAGCGCCGCCACCCCTGATCCCGCGCAAGCGCCGGCGCGCCCTGATGACGCCACCGCTCGCGAGAGCCGCGCGCCGCGGGGAGGGGTCACGTGGCGTGGCCCCGGCGGCGGCCTGAGGCGATGGCGGGGTCCTGCGGCGATGGCTGCAGCCGGGCGGGGAGCGGGCCGCCGCTGTACCCTCGCTTCCCCATTTTGTAGCCCCTAGTTACAGGGCCGTCCCTAACGATCCGGGGGGGGCGGCATCTGGGAGGGGCGGATACGGGCTGGCCTGTCTGCGCCTTGCGGGCTTCTGATGGAGCCCTCTCCCCCCGGGGGCCGCAGTCCGTGAGGGACGGAGCTCGGGGCTGAGCGGCCGGGGTGCTCCCACAGCGCTCTGCCCTGGGCCGGCACGCTGGCGTGCTCCATGACAGGGGTGCTCATGGCTCGGGGGGCGATGGGGCGGTCGGGCAGACCTGGATTTCCTGTCAGGCGGGTGTGCTGGGGTTTTGGTTTGGGGCAAAAATGCTGTCAGTGAGTGTCTGGCACCATTCCTCACCAAAACACAAGCGTTTTGGCTATGAAAACGCACAGTTCCAGGGCAGGGTCACAGCTGAGAAAATGGAGTGGTGATAACTGCATGGCCCACGTTTGCCTCACACTCAAGGTCCAAGAAGACGGAAAAATACTCTAAACCCACCTTGTATGGTAACTGTTCCTTGGGCGCAAGTTCTTTTGGAAATGCACGGTGCCCCTGCAGCCTCGTGATCTATTTAGTTAAAGGGAACTGAACTGTGAAGAGACAGTGAAATCGTTCCAGGAGCGATGGAGTGATTGATTTGCTGCCCATCTTCCTGTGTCAGAAGTAGCCAGCAGTGCCAGCTGCATGCAGAGGGGAGCCCTGAGCTGCTGCGCCGGCCTTCCTGCAGCTCCTGCCACGGTCTGTGGCGACAGCCTGCTGGTCCACAGCCGGTAACCATGAGTGTACATTCAGTCCCTCCTGCCATCCCTCCTGCTGCCCCAAGCCGAATCCCCGCAGCCAAAGGGACAAGCCCTAGCCTGACTCACCTACTGAGCCAATACAGGATTTTTTCCCTGACTGACATGCCCGTGCCAGCCACCAAGGGAAAACTGAGCCGCAGATGCGCCTGAGGATTTTCCTGTCAGTTGATAGCTTCAGAGCTCGTCTGTGAGCTCAGGTGTAGACCTTGGATGACCTGTTTCATCACCTGGCTGGACAGCGGTTCTGGCAGCCGCTGATGAGCAAACGCTGTTCTCTACTATTCCTTTCTCCCCACCCCCAACTCTTAATCTACTTAAATTTCTGAGGGCAAAAAATGTCTTGCCTTAGGTGTCAGTGCAACACCCAGAAGCTTCCAGGTGTGTCTGTAATGTAGATAATTAATAACAAGAGAAACAAACCAAGTACTCTAATTGCCTGGACATTGTCTAACTGGAGGCGCCATCCTGATGAGCAGAGTAACTCCAACTGGCACTTGGTTTATTGATTAGACTCTGCCCGTGCCTGAGCCCCATCTAATATGTTCACTAAGTGCGGCTCCACAAAGACCCAGCCCCACGCTAACAAAAGAGGCCACCGAAGCATTAAAACCTCACGGCAGTTGCTGTAAAGGAGGCAGCCCCAGGAGATAAAACTCTGGATGCTACAGCACATGGCAAACGCCCAACTGCACCTATACCAAGAAAGTCACTGTGTAATTATGAGAACTGGGCATAACCTTTGTGTGGTTTAAAAAATACTAAACATGCCAAAAAGCAACAGCAAATTGTCTTCAGGAAACAGTATAAATGAGTGTAAGCAGCAAATTCACCATTTTGACTGTTTTCCAATTGCCTGTAGCTACACTTGTTAAATTGAGTGCTGCGTGCATAAATCAAAACAGGATGTTTTCTTTTACCTAACAATGGCCAAACTCTGTGCCAGTGCTTAAGTATTTTCAATGTAGATCCAATCTGAAGTTTTAAATGCATTTTTCCCTATAGATCTCCATACGTATTGCACGTGTACGTACAGCCAGCCAGTCTAACTTATATTTTGAGACCTTTTTAAGAGAAGGTTAACGAAAAATCAACAACTACCATCCTTGTTGATTTTTATTGGGCCCTAGGGTACAATTAAATGTTAAGGTTGTTATTGAATTTTCTTGACAGATTGAATTTCCCTGTTTAGGAAGCATGTGTGCATCTAGTACACACCTACCTCTCTTCCTGGGGTGAGGGTGCTTCTAATGTTAGTACATCGGTATAAGAAGGACAGCAGGACATCTCAGCCCAGCAGAAATTGGGGAGCATTTTCTGCCATTAAGGGAAATTGCCTTAAAATTCAACTTCCCTTTGCCTATTCTATTTTCAAGGCAAATATTGCAGTTATGTGTACTTATATGTGTGTGTGCTACACAACCTTGGTGGAGTTATTCCAAGAACAAAAGCTGTGAGTAGCACAGGGATGCTAAGCAGCCTACATAAAACTCCTCTGTGTCCTGAGATACCTGATATACAATATACAGCTTCCAAGATGCTGGACCCCAATATACAGAGATAGCCAAAGACTCTGTGGTCCTGGGAGTATCTTTTCTTCCTTGTTCCGGATAAGTTATGGAGCTGAAGCGTGCTGGTACAAAACAGGAATGGGAACACCCTCCCATCCATCCATCACAGCTTCTAGCAAGTAAAGTATGCTTTAGCTGGAAGCGTGGTATCTTCTTAAAAAGGAAGGTTGATCATTTAAGCAACCCTGAAATGGAAAAAAAAGGAAAAAAAGATCACCCACAAAGGAGGAATCAGCTTGAATTTATTGTGTAACTTGCCATAACTCTGTGGACTGCTCTACACCAACAAGTCAGTGTAAAGATACATGCAACGAAGGAAACTCAGCAAGGACAGACTGGCTGAGAAAGGGAAAAATAGGAGGGCTGAGAAATAGGTAGAAAAGGTGTCAGGGATTAATAGCTTGTCATGCTTTCTATACAAAGGCAGGCAAGTAGTCATGTGGGAAAACCTATAAAACAGTAAAAGTTAGTAAAAAGTGTCCTCGGTACAGCTCAGAGAGTCAGTTTTGCGCTGAATATAAATCCACTGGGCGCTGTTACAGCCACTGGAGCTGTTTGGGCTGGCACCAGCTGTGGATCTGGCCTAGGCAATAATTGCTCATCTCCAGTGACGCAGGATGACCAGTACTTCCTAATTTAAGGTGATATTTACGGAGGAAAGCATTGCAGTCTCTTTACTAGGTGCTGATTGCTCTGGCAGAGCGGCTGGAGCTGAGCAGAAAATGCAGACAAGTCATTGCTTCAACAGCTGGAAAACAAGTGCCCATGAAGATACAAGCTAGCTTTGTGAACCTTTCAGCATTTCTTTTTCTTCCCCACTATTTTTTTACCCAGGGGCACAGGGATTGTGCGAATTCACACGCAGTACAGATGCATCTCTGCCATAGACAGCACATCTGCAGTGCAGAGAAGTTGCGATACATTTGCGGTCGCTTGTCCAGGAACAAGCACTCTGCTTGCTGAACTCCTAGGCCACTGGCTAATTGCCTGATGACTGGCATTCCTCCCTCTTCCACCTCTTGTAACAGCAGAACACTTCTTAGAGGGGACACAGTGCCCTAAATGTGGCAGAGGATGAGGAAAACTCCGCAGGTTCTACATCGGTCTTGTAATTTGGTGATCCCAGTTCCTGTTCCCCTTCCAGAAGAGCGATGCTGAGCCCTCCTGGGTGCCTTGCTGCTGCCTCGTGCTAAACCAAAGCTGGGCAGTGCTGGCCTGAAGCATCTGCGCTCAGCTTTCTGCTCTGTCCCCAGCTCACAAGGCAGCCCAGCAGGCGTGGGGCTGTGGTAGATGTATGACTGTGGTATGGGAGGTAGTTTTGGTTCTAGGGATTGTTTGACTAGTGCTTGCACTGGCTTTTGCCCTTTGCTGTCATCTGTCTCAATATGGTACTAGTAAAGATGATGTTACAGTTACTATAATGCCTAGACAAGATTTCCTGCTAGGAGCTCACTGCTTTCCAGAGAAGAAAAGGATCCTCGTGTTCCTGCTATTTCAGGTGCAGGAAATGAAGGCGCAGAGAGGAGAAGTGATTTAGAGGAGATCACAGGGCAGGTTAGCGGACTGGATAGGAATAGAAACGTCTTGATTCACTGAGCGCCTCTCTAGCTGCTGAAGCGTGCCAGTTGGATCACACAACCCTGAAATGAACTCTGCAAGGCTTACATGGAGCTTTGCTCTTAATCTCTCTGTCTGGGCTCCACAGAGCTCCTCGAGCTGGCTTTCTGTGGGCTTAAAGATGGTCTACTTAAATAGATTCTCTCTAGGTTTGGGCAGGGACAAACCTTGTGTTGTTCCTCCCATGCCCAGGCTGATGGGGAGCCCCTGGTGCTGTTACCCCCCACTGAGGTGCCTCTGGGTCACCCGAGAACAGCTCTTGCTGAAGTTTCAGCTAGCAAAAGTTGCAGTCTTTCTTTCGCGTTTGTTTTGACAGATGGGTATTAAGCACTACCTGGATGGAGGGGTTTTGTCAGTGGTATTTAAATCATGAGCCTGGCTTTCCTGGGATGCAGAGCGGACTGTGAGCAACCCCCAGCAGTGCTCACTTTCAGGCATACAGCAGCTTTGCAGAGGGATTGCTTTGAACTCAGGAGGCCTCGTTCACCTCTCCTGCCATTTCCCAAGCTGAGGTTGGTGTGGAGGGAGTTTGTCCTTCTCACCCACTGCCAGCAAAACTCCTTCCTAAGAGTCCTCATTCTTACTGAACTCATCAGGAAATGTCAATGGCTGGCAGCATCAGTCCTGCAGGCATCCCACAGAAACCCCTCGCTGCCGGCCGCGGCTGAGCTGGCTGCTCTGCCTCCCTGGTCCCAGGTCCATTGCCGAGTGTTTACCCTCCACCTGTGATGGCAAGAACGGGGCATCCATTGGAGTGTGCAAGTGAAAATGGATTGTAACCTGCCATCTGCCATCGGCTGATTAGCACTTGTATGTGTCTCTGGCAGGATTGATCTTGCAGGTGAGAATGTTTCAGGGACCAGCTGGGGCCCTGCTCCTCAGCAGGATGCTCCTTCCTGAGTGATTCTGCAGTGCTCATCATTGTCTCCTTGCAGTGGGCAAGATGATATTCACTGTAAGCAGCTGGGATGGCCAGGGCCAGCGCCAGGGCCTGTTATTTCTCAGTTTTCCAGTTTCTGGAGCCTCCCCAGCAGCCCCAAGCATCACAGCTGCTTCTTGCTGTGGTAACTTTTGGTTCCCTGTGCCAGTTTGATTTGATGCTCAAACCTTCTTGGCAAGGCAGGGAAGCAACAGGCACTGCAGGCTAGCACTGCGAAAGCTCCATTATGCAAACCTGTGTGGTGATCCCGATGCAATGTCTAGCTTTGAGTGGTGTGTGACCCATAACTGTGCAGCGAGTCCAGCAGGAAGATCTGTTTCATAAGCGTAGCTTATTGTAAAATTAAACCCTAAGAAGAAAAGTTGCTTCAAGTCATTGGATATTTTTTTTCTCCACTGAGGAGGCACAAATCGAGAAATCAAAATGTTTAATAAACCAAAGAGATTTCTGCAGTGTTGTGGGAGATTTACAGAGAGCAACATCTAGTCAAAGCTCCCCTTCAACTCCTCTAGCTCTGTCCTTCTGTTGAATTCCTGCTGGTCACTGAATTATTACTTTTCATACTATTTCCTGTGCTTTAAAAGTGGGGAAAGCACAATCAAATTATCGTCATGCTCATTTGGTTAATTACCCATTTAGTTACTTATTCAGTTCATTACAAAGACGCTGGGCACTGTCAGTTTGGAGGAAATTCAGAGAGGCAGGCAGTTTAGGAGACAGGATATAGGACAAAATAGGCCATTACTCCAGCGCAGTGAATGGCAATTTATATCCCTTCTTTTCTGCTACGTCACTTCTGTGCACAGTTTGTTCTGGATGTAAAAAAAACCAACAACCAACAAACAAATGAAGAAAGCATTCTGCTAGAGATCACCATTGCTTATTAGAATCCATTTAGGTTTAATCCAAAGCTCTGCAGAAGACCAAACCGCCTATTTTAGGACTCCTTTTTTCAGCTGAGAAAAATGTGCTGCTCCACAGGTCATAAGATGCCTGTAATTATGACCCTGAGTAGATAGAAATGTTGCTTCTTGAGACAAATTCTATCTGACAGTTTTTACAGTGCGTTCGTTCAGAGCAAAATGCCCTGTCCCCTGTCACCCGGATTGAAATTATTAAGAAAGACAGACATTTCACTGACAACTCTAGCCTCAGGGGGGAAAATATTCCTTCTGTTCCCCTCTGAAGGTCAGAGCTCACATAATGCAAAACACTTAGAACACGCGCGTACACATGCTCACACACATGCGGAATGAAACTTTCTCTTCAAGCAGAGCTCTGGATAGATTTTATGATGAACAGGAACCTGCTTCACACGCATCTCAGAGAATTTTGGCCAAAAAAGATGAACTTTACATTTATTCAGTGTTTAGTTCTTATTGTCCTGTAGATTCTCTCTTTCTCCTCTGCGTGTAAAACATCAGTAGATGGTCATGAGTGCTCACATGTTTGTACTTCCACTCACATGATGCATACCCAGACGTGGCACATCAGTCGCTGGCAGTTCCTCTGACAATCTGAAATCTGTGGGAAGGTCACGCTTCCCTGGCATCTCTTTATTCTTTCAAAATATTTCCTGGCTTCTTTTCCTTACTGATAAAAGCCCATTTGCAACTTATATGTCCCATTTATCACTTAAACTGTGTTGCCAGCTGTCATTTGGCCCAGTTTGTCACACAGAGGTGTCCCCGTGCTGGGGATGTGCAGGTCCTCTCCATAAGAGCATCAGCTCCTGCTTGTTCAAGAGCTTTTTCATGCTGGAGGAAGGGCAAAGCCTGGCCCTTCAGTGCATCTGCAGTCCTAGCTCAACGTGTTAATACAGAGGTACGCTGCCGCATATGAGCTGTCATTCACCATGTCTTGCCTGTGGATCACTGGGCTCGCTTAATCTAGGGCTGAAAATTGGACTTGAGCCAAGGTGACTGGAAGTGGGAAACCAGACTGCAGTTCATTAACCTCTTCCCATTGCACAAGCTAAAGCAGTGGCTCTGTCTTCCCCATCTTCCCAGTGATTTGGCACGCATCAGGCTCACGCCAGGTCCCTGCTGACCACATATGTGGCTTGGTGTCACTTGCACGGAGCTTCCCTGGCTGGACTCAGCTCCCGAGCACCGACCCTGCTTTTTCAGCCTGCCTTAGAAACACTGTCTAAATCAGGGTGCTAACAGGCAGCTGGCTTGCAGCTCCCCTCCCAGCACCCCAAGACAGAGGCCTTCTGAGATGCTGGCCCGTGCCTGTCCTCCAGAAACCACTGGATTAATGCCACCATCTGCCTGAGGACCTGAGGGGACCCCGACTGCACAGACCAGCATGTTTCTTTGGCTGGCTGTGTAAGTCATGTGCCTCAAGTCGCACACTGGCATCAGCGGCAGAGCTAGAAACAGAGCTGGGAAGCCTTTGTTCCATGTTTACTCACAGAAAAAAGGGTGGAAATCCCAAATCCTGCTCTATACTGCCTGCTCCACACATCCCATCCCGCTCTGCAGCCTGGCCTGGATCTCATCTCCATCCTTGCTCTATCCATCGCCTCCAAAAGCCTTGTGGGACTCTCCGGGACAGCAGTGCCGGCCAGTCCCCTCTCCCAGTATGCGTGCTGGTTTCTGTGCTTGCTTTTTGACACCACTGTTGTTACCCACCAAGCAGTGCAGAGGCGCAGGGGGTGCAGGGGGATGTGAGCACCCATCCCAGGCTTGGGGTGCCGGCAGCACAGGGAGGCTGAGCGCTCTCCAGAGATGCCCTGCAGGAGGGAACCGAGAGGTCCTTGAAGGGCTTCGCATGCTGAGGGCAGGCTGGTGAGGAGCTGAGAGGGGATAGCGGAGGGTTGAGCAGGCAGCACAGCTGGGAGCACCCCAAGAGCGGAGGAGGGAAGGGGAGTGCTCCAGCGGCTGCCCTCCTGCCCTGGAAAACCAGTCTGTATCCCCGACACTCTTCCCACGGGGATACCAGCTTCTGCACAACATCTTCCATCAGATCCACAAGAATCTTAAAACTTTTCTTCCTTCTTTCTCTCACTCCCTCTTTTTCTAAGTTTAATTCTGAACAGCCGGCTGCGTTCAGCCTGACTGGTTTGTTATGGCTTATAATTTGTGTTAGGATTAATTAACTAATTACCGACAAATGTCCGTTGGCAAGATTCTGCTTCTGCTTGTCAACTTGAAGTATTTAATTATTTTAATCATTTACTTTCATCTTCAGAATTTATGCTCTTCCAAGAGCGTTTCTAGGCATCTTTTAATTATTATTCTGATTTTTTTTTCAGAGGGGTGGTGAGCTGGGGGGAGAGAGGTGGGGGATGGTATAATTTCTCATTAACTATTTCAGTGAGGTAACTTCCTTGGAAACTCATCCTTGGTTTTCAAACCTTGGTGCAGAGAAGGGACAGTCTGAAACGAAGGTTGTGTGGGGATGCACAGAGAGGGCTGGGCTGGGCTTTTTCTTCTCAGCTAAAGTCCTCCCTTTCCCAAAAGGGTTTCAGGGATCCAGACTGAGTGGTGACACTGTACCTGTTCCCTGGTCTAGGGGCCCAAGCTGGCACTGATCTATGCAGATGCTTCACACACCAGGAATAACCCCCTGATTCCACGGGAGCACTCAGGACACCCCATCGAGCACAGAAGGGTCTCTGCAGGATTAAGGTCTCAATGGACTCAACCACTGTGCCAGCAAGTAAATAAAATAAAAGATCATGAGAAAACATCCATTTATATAGATTTTTAATCTTTAAAAGATCATGAATTGCTTAAAACCCACAAACCGAATTCTGCTCTGAGCATCCCACAGGTTTGAATGGGGAAAGTGGGAGCACATCAAGACAGAATTTGGGCTGGGGAATCCCGGCCCCTGAACATGCTGCTGGTGGGATGGGAGGCCAGTGGGTAACTGGGACAGTGGAAAATTCAGCTAAGAACATCTTGCTTTTGCAGGGAATTCCACTGGGCTGCCACAGACAGGACCCCACCTGAGAGCAACCTGAATGAAATGTCAATTTGCACAGAAAAAAAAAGGACCCCCTTAAAATATATTGCATAAATTCAATGTATGCATTGAATTCCTCCCTTCCAACCACATTGGTCCTTCCTGTTCCTTCCCAGTTTGGATCTCAGGGTAGGGCAGGGTGCCACGGTAATGCGATGGTACGCATTTTTGGTTTGCACCCTTAGCACCCGCTCACGCAGTCTGTAGTGGCCCAGGAAAGTGTTATCCCAGACCCAGAGTGCGCCTTGGGAAGCTGCCTCTGACCGCCTTCACACTCGCACAGAGCTGCAGTGTAATCCCAACAGCCAGAACCCAAGCCTGCACAGGTCTGCGTGCCGCACCCCGGAGGCCACCCACGGGTGCACGGGCACAGGCACACATCCACCGGGCACCCAGCTAACCAGCAGACCCAGCCGGTTTGGAGAGCACCAGGAGCTGAAACGGCAGCTCAGCACCTCTCCGTGCCCAGGCAGATACCAGGGATACAGCCTCACACTCAGCGCTGCCCAGCCAGGGGATCTAATCTCTCTTTTTCTTTCACACATCAGAGCTGCAGCACTTCTGTGGGATTAAAACATGAGAAAAGAAAGCGTGATAAGCTGATAAAAGACAGTGAAACTCAGAGTCTTTCACTGATACTTTCCAGCAGACTTCCAGGCTTTTTTTCTTGCCAAATGCTTTATGCTGCCAACAAACTGAATTCTGAGGTGCTTGCAAAAATCTTCCTTTGGTGGCCAGCTGCCCAGATGGGCATAGCCCCACATCTTCAAGTGGGGCACACATACCCTACTGACTTCAGTAGGAGTCTCTCTAGTGAAGATTAATGAAGGATTCAGCCCCAAGACTATTTCTTTCCTGAAACAAATGAATCCCTTGGACCAGAGCGCTGATGAGAGTGTGCTATTTAAAAGGTTTCTTGAGGGTACGTAATTATATTGAAAATAATTAGGGGCAAAGCAGCAGTATTATTACTACTTATCATATCACTCTAAACTTAATCCAGACTGATCTACGGGAAGGCATCGGGAATGCAGAAGATGAATCTTTCTTAAGCAAGATGAGTCCATAACATTGCTATTTTCCTGGGCTGGCATGGGAGGCAAGAGGCGAGTTTCCTCTTAAGATTCACCTATTGAGGCCAGTCGGTTTGTCCCAGAAATGAAAGGAGAGGACCAGGAAGGCTGCAGGACAGTCCTGGGGTCTTGGGAGTCTGAGATTCAGTGCTGATCATTTGACCCTTCAGGCAAACATGTTCCAGGACCTGTCAGCCTTTGGGGTGCAATCCCGGACCCTTGCCCTGAGACATGACAGTCCCTCAATGTGAGCTGCAGGGTAAGCAAAGGCTCCCCAGGAGCCCGGGGAAGCAGAATTGCCCTGGTGAGTACTCGTGGAGAGATCTAAATGAGATGAGAAAGATTGTCTTAATTAACTTCAGAATCCTGTTAATTAGAAGCCTCTCTGCATTAAAAATTGCTCTAGTGACCAGACTAAGTCATGGCTACACATGAAGGCTGAGGTACAGGCAGGTCAGGGATGGGTCTCACCCAGGTCTTGTTTGGGATTTGACAGAGGCTGTCAAATCACAGCATTAAAAGTACAGCTGGACCACCGAGGCTGTTCTGGAAGCCGAGCTGAGGACCCCCCTCAAGGGGCATGGAGTTGCATGAGGGGAGGAGGACATTTTAGAGAGGCTAAGAGCTGCTGTGGGACCTTGAGAGAGAGAAGGTGTGACCAAAGCCCCAGGAGGGCTGGGCTGGAGGGGCTGGGAGAGCCTGCAGGTAGGGAAACTGAGGCACAGGGGGAGCACGGGGTTAGAGGAAGGCACTGCAGAGCTGTGAACAGCCTCTGCGTCCCCCAGCTCCTGGGCTGTGCTGTAGGAACCCCACGACTCTGAAACCAGCCCTGCGGGGGGCACGGGGGCTTGCAGGGCTCCGGAGGCTCCTCCACTCGCTCCCAGCAGAAGGGGAACAGCTCCGGAGTCACCGAGGTGCAGGGGCCGGGCTGGGTCTAAGGGTACATACAGGTCCTTGTGGGAAGGAGAGCCTTGTCCTGTTGAAGGCTGACAGAATGAACTTCAGTTTATGCCCCTGGCAGTTTTTTACAGCTCAGCTATTCCATTTAGGGTTTGGGAGCCAGTGGAAGGAAGCTCGGATCGCTTCACTGACCAGCCATAACATCTAGCCAGTACATTAACTGCCCTGCTGCCCTGATCTGATGTGGTTTTACAGACAATAGCTACTGGCTATTTAGGCAATGTATAAATTAACATATTCTGCACAAACTGGGAGCATATTTAAATTAAAGGAGAGTGCCCTTTATTTGTCAATCATTCAACATCCACATTTTTACATTCCTTTAAAAAGACAGTTTCAGCCTTCTTAATCCTACCTCAGATTGTTCATCTTCACAAGGGGAAAACGTTGTTTGATTGCTCAAGTGTTTCTTTGCCCCCCTTCCCCTGCCTCTCTCCTTTAATTAAAACAATCCCAATCTGCTCTCCTGGAATTTCTTTCCCAGTTCGGCTCAGTAACTTGTGACCTTCGAGTCAGAGCACCTTCATTTCTGACCAGGCTGGAGGCTCCCTGGCATGCAGGGGTCAGAGATGGAGAGATAAAGGAGTCACCTCGCAACGAGGCACTGAAACATGGGTGCACAGCACGGTCCGTGGTGGCTGCAGTCACCCCTTGTGCAGGGGACACTGCCAGGGCTGCTGCAGCTGCAAACTTTATCTGCTGCTATTCTGATGTGGATGCCTGACCCTGCAGTAAAGCAAGAAATGGGTGTTGGAGATGGATTGAACTGATGGATTGGACAAAATGGTACCCAAAGGGAGAAAAAAATGACCTGAGTGGTATTTTGCGAACCTGCAGCAGCCTGAGTTCACACACCTCTCAAGTGCCATTTCCAGTGACTTTAATAAGTACATGATGCTGGTGCAAAAGCCAGAATTTTCCGGTTTGCATTTCCAAGAATCTCAGGGTTTCTTGGAGCTCTGCAGCTCTTGCAGATGTGAATTGTGATAGCTCAGCAAATTATCAAAGGGCTTTTCTCTTGACAGCAACTGTCGACAACAAAGCACCTTTCCCTGCTGGATGGTCTGATCGGTCAACAGTGAGGTGCCTGATGGCTTTCAGCAGGACAATACTATTTGAATATTTGAACTCCATCTCAGTCCTTTTTCTGTCTACAGAAAACACAAGTTAAAAGAGAAAAATGCAAAATAACCCCTGTCCTGAAACCTTCCTAACCACCACATCCCAGCTTTTGCCTGGCTCCCATGCCACAGTGCTGACAGAAGAGAAAATACACCGCAAAGAAATGCCCGTTTGGCAAAGTTTGCCCTCTCCCTGCCTGTCAGCCAGACGCCGACACTTCGCTCTTCCCCGGCTAACCAGGGCCAATGTGTTTATTTAAGACCAAAAACCCATCGATCAGGATCCGTCAGTCACTCTCCCAGAATAAAGCGCTGGGGATGTGGTGGGGTTTGGAGCGGGGACGGTAATGGACACACGCTCCAATGAGCTTGCAGCCATTTCACTACATGCCCCGAGGCTGGGATTCTTTTTTTTAATTCTTATTTAGAAAATAAACATTTTGTTTGTTAAGAAACTGTATTTAAGGTGCTGAAATTGAGCTTTCTTTAATGCTGAGGAGCCTTTCCCGTAACCCTCTGCAGCCAGGCAGCGGTGGAGGGGATTTGGAGGTGTTTGGAGCTTTGTGCTGAGCTGGGTGCCTGGGGCAGCCCCAGCTTGCCCTGCCGTGGTTCCAGGAGGAAGAGGAGGGAGGAGAGCTGCTTCGGCAGGGCAGCATGGATCCCACACAGTCCGACAGCATCGTGGTGATGCGTGGGACCTGGCTGTTAACAACGCGTCCAAGAGGTGTGAACGCCGTGGTGCATGGGAAGCTCCAAATGAATAACACCACGCCAAGGGAAAACCACCCTGACTGCCCTCAAAATGGAGCTGCCTCCCCCCTGCTCCCCTCCTCTCCTCCTCCCACCTGCCTTTCATTTTTCCTCATGCATGGAAGGTATTAATTACCCAACTTGCTTTAATGGCTCGCAGGAAGTGCCCCGCAGCAATCCCAGTGCGGAGCCAGCTTTGCCCAGTGCAGCTCCGCAGCGCACACAGCCCCTGGGCTGCCAGCCGAGGAAGAGGAGCACGGTGTGAAGCTGCCAGGACACGAGGTGTTTCCCATGGCCCTGTGGAAGGGACCCCATTTTTCTGAGCCCTCTGAACAGCTTTCTTTTATTGCTGGTGTCCAGCGAAAGCAGCTCCTGAGCCCTGGGGGTGGCTGCACGGGCTTTGTTAACTTCTGGGGCAGGCAAACCCTGACCTCTCGTGCCCCCCCGCAATAAGAACAACTGCTCGTTCCCACTCACTAACTTATTATTTGCTGCCACTGAGCTGTGCCTAACCTGGCTGAGCTGTGCCTAACCTCGGTCACCTGCGGGGAGAGCCAGGGGGAGCGGGGCCAGGTAACTCGCCCCTCGCTGTGGGAGAGCAGAGGGGAGATGCAGCCTGCCTGCGTCCCCCGGGAAGGGCTCCGTCCTGCAGCTGGATGCAGTGTCGGGATCAGCGAGTGCTGCTGCAGCAAGGGGGGGCCGAGACTCCCCCTTTTTGCTCCCAGCTCTGTGCTCCAGCTGTCAGAGGAGGAGTTTGGGCACCAGGCTTGTTTCTGGCGCAGGGGATGGTCACCAGCACCTCTCCTCCCACTCCCTACGTGGCTGGCAGGGGCTGCAGGGGCCTCCTGCAAAATTGCGTTTGTACCAGCAATTTTAATAAAGGATTTGGAAAATAAACAGCTAGAGCAGCAGAGCACAGGGGATTTTTAATCCCAGCAATGTCTGCCTCAGCACTGAAACCTGGGATGCAACATTTTGGGCAGCTCCTGGGTTTAAATTTGGGCTGTCTCCTGCTTCTGGACACCGCCTTCTTTGCACCAGCCTAAAACCAAAGGCGATGTGCTCATCAGATTCATCTGAAAATTGATCGACACAGACAGTGCTGGGATCCTCTGGGAAGAAAAGTGACAAAACCCCTCTCTCCCAGGAACAACGGTTAATTCGTAGACCATTTCATGGCCAAGGATGAGTCCCTGGGTCAGAGCCCTGGCTCTGCTCTGCCTTTTCCCTGCGCTGCCAGCTCCTTCCCTGCTTTTGGCACCAGGAAAACCAAGTGCCGTCCCCCGCAAAGCCAATTGCCTGGTGCCCACCGGTGTGGGACCTGCCGAGGCAGCAGGGCTGAGTGAGGGGAGCACGGGAACAGAGCAGCGATGCACGGGAGCAGAAGGGCATTAATCGCCTCGCCATGATTAGGGGCTCACTGAGCACAGGCTGCCTCAGGGCCTTTCTGCTCCCTCCGAGTGCCCCAGTTTGCCGTGCTCTCAGACAGATGCAGTCCGGGCGCACGCACGAGCCCTCGGTCCAGGCAGGACCGGCTGGTTTGCATTCCCCCCACAGGCTCCAGCTCCTTCCCACCCCCTACCAATTGCTACGGGAAGATGTGTCACCATGGTGGAGATGGCTGTTTCTTCATTGCTTTTAGTGCTTTGCTGCACGGGAGACCAGTAAAAGCAAAGTCTGCCTCCTGTGCTGTAAGTCACCTTTCTGGGCTGAAACTTTAGCCCAGCCCTGGGGACCGGAGCCTTCGGCCCATTCCTCATGGAGCATCGAGGCAGCGACAAGTGCTGAACTGAACACCAGGGAAGCAGAGCTGCTGGGAGACACCACGATGGGAGAGGCACATTGCACCACCGAGGGAGCGGGCAGCTGAGGCCACATTGTCCTGGGTTGCCCACCCACCTCAGAAAGTCAAGTGTCAGAGGATGCAGAGATGCTTTTTTTCCATCCTGGCATACACAAATTTATTCACTTGGAGCCATCCTTTTATTGCATGGAGATGGATGTGTACACACACGTTATTTTAACTTCACGGCTCTCCCATCCGTACATAAAACAGCCCAGGGAGCCAAAGTTGATTCATCTGTTTGCCACAGAAGATGGATCAGTTAGCAAATTATTTTATTGACCCGCAGCTCTGCTCAAGGTCATTTGTTTCAGTGGACAAGGCAGCATGCCTGGCATGGCAAACAGGGCTGAGGAGGGAACCTCCATATGAGATATGCATATCCAAGCCCCTGGGAAACTGGCCTCGTTGCGAAACCTTCAGCATCATGCTGGACCCCTTGCAGCCTGGCTGTGCTCGCTGGATAAGCTCAGCATTTGGGCTTTAATGCTGCAGCTTTCTCAGCTGTCTCGAGGCTTTTATCTCTGGCTGCTGCTGGGAAAGAAAATCCTTCCTTCTTCACCAAAATGTGGTTTGAAATCTTTTTGCTTTGTTCTTTAAGGACAATGAAAATAATTTCTGATGAGGAAGGGAGGAAATAGAATTAAGTAGCTCAATCCTCATCCAAACTTATCCCAGGTCCATAGCCCACAGAGACAAGACATGCACAGAAAACCACACTGCAGAAAAGCCAGGCGCTTCCCAGGCTGTTGATCTGCACCTAAAATTGGGCAGGGATTAAAATGTAGACAGCCTGGGGGTGCCTGAGGGGTTTCTCTGGCGAGGGCAGGTTTTGTGAGCATCCCTGCTGCCCCACATCCTTGTGAGGTCCCACCGATGTGCAGAGACCCCTGGCTGCCCCTGCACATCTCCCCCTTGGCTCCTGCACTCAGTGTCCTGCTGCCCCACGCCTGCCAGAGCCATCCGTGCTCCAGAGCATCTCTGCTTTTTGCTGTCCTCTCCGAGCCTCCGGATGAGCTGGGGCCTTGCTAACCTCCATTGACTTCGCCTAAACATTTATTAATTGATCACTGCAGGGTTACCACAAGCTTCTGCTTGTGTTCGGGGGAGATGAGATGTCCAGAGAGTATCCTCGCATGAACTCCCGCCGTACCTCCATCCACACACGTTCAGTTCTGCATCTGCTGCTCTTGCTGCTGAAGTGGCTTTTAACCAAAGACATATGGGGCCCATTAACACGGTTTTGCTTGCTTGCAGAGCCCAGTCTTAGGAAGAACTGGCTGATTTCAGCTCATAGTTAAAAATCTCAAGCCTAGATACAACTGGGTGCAGAAGCAGAGACCAGAGGGCTGGTGCCAACCCAGCAGCTGGCTGTCAGCATCACGCTCAGGACAAATGCAGATGAGGTTGAATCTGCAATGGGCACAGACTAGATTAATTATAGCAAAGCCATTGGTGTTTCCTTTTATCCCACTTAATGCTGGGCCCTTCCTACGGTAGATCTTGTCCCACCTGCAGCCCGCTCAGATGGTGGGGAAGGGAGCTGGGAGGAACGGATGGGATGCAGGGACGTCCATGTGGCTGCAAGAAAATTATCCCGATCAAAAGTATTCGGGCAGTACCTCTGCCCCTCACCTCTACCTCAGGAAATGGATCTAAAATAAAAGCTGGGCTTTCTCCATCTGGAGCCCCACCCTGATCTTCACACTTTTTTCTAACTTTACAAATGTGGCAGATTTTTTAAAAAAACAACAACCAAAAAAAACCAAAAAGGGAAAGTAGCACATCCCTTTGTGCAAGGCTTTCTTAAAATCCCTGTTAAGTTCCTGTACATGCTGACAGTTTTACAATTTACATGACAGCTGGCTTGCTTGGAGGAGATCTCTGTTAATTAAAATAACACAAAGGGAAAGAAGCGAAATCGTGTCAGCGGATAATTAATTCGGAGCAGGGCACCAGGCTGCACGCTGATCCCGCTAACAAAACTCTGCAGGAATTCACAGCTTTACTGGGCCTCGCCCCGCTGAGCCTCCCGGAGCTGCGCTCGCTGCTCGGTCCCCGTCCTCCACACTGGGCTGGTCCCCTGCCCGGGAGGACACGTGTCCCTGCTTCAGAGCCATCGTCCTGCTGTGCCCTGGGTGCAAGGCGCTGCATCCCAGGGAGGTCAGAGCCATCGTCCTGCTGTGCCCTGGGTGCAAGGTGCTGCATCCCAGGGAGCTCAGAGCCATCATCCTGCTGTGCCCTGGGTGCAAGGTGCTGCATCCAGGGAGAGCCAGGATTCGGATATGTGCCTTCCTGAGGTGTCCAGGTCCAGTCCCAGCTCTCCTGCCCTCCTCGTCACTGGGGCTCTGCCTTTCCGAAAGGGATGTGTTCTGCTCCTGCCCCTTAAATGTAGACAGCCATCCCTTGTCCCATGCGCAAAGGCCGTGGGAGAGCATCTCATCACCTCTGCCGCTCGATGGCTTTCCAGGGCTGCGAGCAGCCGGCAGGGACCCCGGCCAGCAGCCAGCACAGCCGAGGCCAAATCATTCCTGGCGGCAGCCGGGTGGGTTATCTCCGCGCTCCAGCCCCGCTCAGCCAGGGAGGCCATCAGCAATGGCTCCAGAGGCAGCCGCAGCCGTGCTGATGGAGATGAGGATGAGCTCCGTCCCTCTTGGCCCAGCGGCAAATCTGCAGCAGGATGAGCCGTTTCGGTGCCTCCCCGGCAGGATGGGATTTACGTGAGAAGCGAGGAGTGGGTGTGCGAGGGGAAGGAGGGTGAGCGAAGGGGGCTGCAGCGAGCCCCGGGTGGCTTCGGGGAGCCCAGGGGGGCCAGGGGAGCAGGGAAGGAGCTCCTGCAGGGAGTAACAGGATTTAGTGGGACAGAGGGAAGCAGAGCCAGCTGAGCCAAGCCCTTGGCTGCCGGCCGTGGCCCTGGGGCGCTGGCTGGGTGCAGACTGTGCCATCGCCGCACTCAGCTCCCCTCCTTGCCACCCTGGTGCCCGTGGTGGCCCCTCGTGGTGCCACATGCTCGGGGTCCCTGGGCAGGGACAGCGGTGGGCCACAAAACCGGCCACTCAGCAACTCGCAGCTGAAGTTCTGCTTAGTTAACTATTCTGCAGCTCGCTCTCGCTGCTTTAGTGTGCTGATCAGGCGGGCTTGGAGATGGGGAAAGGAAAAAAAAAAAACACAGAAAGGAAAGAGAAAGAGCAGCCCAGGGCTCCAAAGCAGCTGAGGTGTCAAAGACAGAGATTTAATGAATGTGCCTGCGGTTCACCTGAACAGATGAGCACAAGCTAGAAGGAGAGAAGGAAGAAAATGGAAAAAAGAAAGGATCATTTTTCAGATTGGCAGCTCCCCTCCCAGACATCTTTTAACAAGAGAGGAAAAAAAAGGCTTTAAAGGGCCAGCCAGCTGCTTCCCTCCGCCGCAGCGGGGACCCGAGCACCCTGACACCTGTCACAGGGGTCGGGCTGGATTGGTGCTGTGGCTCCCAGACCCCTGTCCCCCTCTGGGGACCGGCTGCTGCTGGTGTGCAGGAGGAGCAGGGTGCTGTGGGGCCTGCGGCAGAGGAAGGGCTGGAGAGGCGACCTGCAGAAACGGCGGCGAGAGGAGGCAAACCTGTCAGCTCATCCATCACGCTGCGCCAGACCCTGTTTGAAGGCAAGCAATAAGTGTCTGTCTGCAGAATAAATTTGTGCGCTGAACATGTTAATAAACAGAAAGGGTTTGCAATAGCCAGCCTAGGTCAGCGGCACTCCACGCCGTCCGGAGCTGCCCGGGCACACCACAGGCACTCACACAAGCCCAGGCAGAGCCCGTGGGACATCCCCATCCCGCACCACCCCGTGCTGGGGCTGGGCTCCGTCTGCTCCAGCACTTGGTCCTGCCCCGGGAAGTTGCACGGGGAGCCTGGGAGAGCTTCATTTCTGGAGGCTGTTTGCAGTTTACCAAAAGGGAGACTTTTTCCCCCCAGTGGCTCCAGGCAGCTCCTTTTCTGTTCTCCTTTGTAACCATTTCCCATGCATAAACCTACTCTAATCATGTCCAAGCAGTTGGCCATGGGTTTTATCCAATGTTTCTTTTTCAAATGTCTAGAGGGAACTATTTTAATAGAATTGTATTTAATGCAATTGTCTTAAATTGTGTTAAATACCACGTGTAAGGTATCCCGAGCCAGCAGCTTCCCTCTGCTCCTTCATCCCGTGAGAAAAAAAGAAAAAAGCCACGCAAGAATGTCCCCTAGAAAAGTCACGGCCAGCTGGCACAGGATGGGGAGCTGGGGGCACCCAGTGGGAGAGTGGGCAAGGACCCACCGCCATCCCAGTGTCCTGGGCAGTGTCCCCCTCTGAGGGCAGAGGGGGAGCCAGGGCTCTTCCTAAAGTCCTAGCAAATGTGGGATGAGCTGTTCAAAACTGCTTCATAAGAAGTTAATGCCTGTTCCCAACTGGGCCGGCTCCGAGCGCTCCCTAACCACGGCAGAGGAGGGAGAGATGCTGGCACCAGGCAGGCGATGGGCAGCGTTTCAGGTGCTGGAGGCAGGCAGGGCAGACTCCTGCACCTGCTGCATCCCCTGCCTCCCTCCGGAGCCGTAAGCGGCCGGAGCAGAAATGCTGTGCAGGTGATGAAGCCAGGAATGCTGCCTGGTTCTGGGGCACCACGGAGCAGCTGGGAGCAGCCTTGGTCCACACTGGGTTTGGTGCCGTGGGTCCCTACCAGGGTTCTTCTACAGGACGTGATAAAATCTGGCCGTTCCATACTTGAGCAAGCAGGTGGCTGGTGTAACGCAGGGTTAGCTGCGCTAAAACCTGCACAACTGGCTCTGGTGACTGAGCATCCCACCCCAGCTTGCAAATTAAATAACAGGAGATTCAGGGCTTATTTTAACCTGCGGCCCCTGCAGCTGCGTGCACAGGCATTGCTGGAAGAAGCTGCTTTAAAGGTGGTCACTGCAGACCCTGCCCACCCTTCACACACGGTGGCCCGTGTGGACCCTGCTCGCCCTCGCCCACCCTTCGCACGAGGACCAGCACCACGTTTCTTCCCACGTGCACACCGCTCCCAAGCTCTGTGGGCCTGTAGCAATGTGGGTAGGAGTACTCTAAAGTAAAATAAAGCAAAGCCAGCGTAGCCCTGGTGGTCCTGTCCCTCCTGGCTGGGTGCTGGGACCTCGGGGTCCCCCCCAGCCCATCCTCGGCTGCATGGCCGGCGCTTGCTCCTGTGCTGCGCCCAGCACTGTGCGTGGCTGCCGCAGTCAGGGCTATCTGGGTTTCTTCGTAGCTGCAGGACAACATTTTTGAAGGCAGGACTTTGATCTTATTTCCTAAGAGTTTCTCTTTCTTTTCATGTGTGTTTTCCCTGGGTTTTGTCTCATTACTCAGGTGAAGGCTGATGTCCCCCAAGGCGGCCGTGCCGCAGCCATGGTCCAGTCTCGCCCCCCGCCGCAGCCTCGGCCGCCGTGACCTGGAGGCACAGGGATGGGGCATCGTTTCCTCATGGAGCAACTTTATCTGTGGGCTTCTCCTGGGCAGAGGCTGCCAATTACGCTCCATATGGCGAGCTCTGTCAGATCAGGTTCTTGTCAGGGAAAACGCCGCACTGGGGTCCTCCTTCCCCCCTATTTTTTTTTGCCTGTGGTTCCTTTTTTCTTGATGCTTTTAATGATTTTGTCAGGGAGCCCTAACGATGGAGATGAGGGTGCTGCTCTGGCTCCCAGCAGCACCGCCATCCCCAGGGACTGTCCCCTGGCAAGTGCCAGTCACCCTCCCAGGCAGGCAGTGGGGATGGGGACAGTGCTGCAGCCCGGGGATGTGCCATCGGTGGTCCAGACAGCTGCAAGGAGGCTGCCAGCCTCTCGGGATGTGCCATCGGCTCAGCCCCGGAGTATCAAAGTCAGCCCGGGTAAATAAGTAAATCTCGTCCCCTGAACATTAGCATTTCTTCTTAAAACAGGCCCAGCCTTCTCATAGCCGTAATCCTCCCCAACACCAATCTCTGATTAAAACTCCGGTGCTGAGTGAGTCGTAATCCTTGCCACCTCAGGGCCATTTTATTATTATTATTATTTTTTTATCCATTAAAACCTGTTTTCTCTAAATGAAATAAAATAGGGGCAGAGATAACAAAACTCATTGCTTTTTCAAATATATATAAAAGAAAAAAACATTTTGCATAAAAAAAAAAGTTAATAAATGGCCGAGCCCCAACAGATGGGGGTGTGTGCAGAATTTGCATTTTTCAGATTAACATGCACGAGCGAAGATAGAAAACGCACTTGCCCCGGGGAAATAATTTGAGAAATCTTTGCATATTTTATTTAAAAGCATGCCGCGTTAGGCAGGGTAATAATGCAGAGCGATGGTGATTAGGTTAGGCCTGGAGGGATCGCAGCCTGGGACCCTCCCTCCTCTCTTGCTCCGTCTCATCCCCCCTCCAAGCCCCCCTCAAGCCCTTGGTGTTACACCCCAGACCCAGCCCAGTGGGGGGGTAGCACAGCAGTGGATTTAGCCCCATGGATTTGGGGTGGCTCCGTGGTCCCTGCAGCTCCGAGCGCCAGCGGCTGGGCACGGGATGCTCCAGCCCCACTCGAGGAAATCCTCCCTCTGTTCAGCCATCTCGCAGGTGAGGTGCCTCCCTGCGGCCCTGCAAATCCCCTGGGGTTGATGGAATTCTGCAGGGGTGGCTGGGGGGGTCCCAGCGCCCTGAACCCACAGGCTGCTTGGAAAATCCCGGCTGCAGAGTTCAGGTCTGGCAATGCCGAGGTCCCGCTTCTGCAAAAGCGTTTGTACTGTCACTCCTGTTTGAAGTCAGGTAGTAAATCAAGGCTCATCCCTTAACGTGCATCTCAGCCTGGGAACACCGTATGCGGAATATGCTTTAAAAATGCATGGCCTTTGTTGTGGGGATTCAGGCAGCTTAAAAGAAATTGGGTGATCTCTCATAAACTGCTTCCGCTGGAGCACTAACAGCCTGCTCATCACTTTTATACATCTTCAAACCTCTGGATCTGAAAGCACTTGACAAAGGTATTTTGTCTTCCATCCCACGGCGAGGGAAGGGGAAGGTGAAGCGAGCTGCACGTAGCAAGCCCGGAGCCGGGTGCCAGCGGCCCCCTGAAGCCCCCAGGAGCCACCCCACTTTGGGCTGCAGCGATGGGCAGCCTTTCCCCGGCACAGCACAGCATCGGCTCGCGGGGACCATGCTGCTCCGGTCCTGGGGGCTTCAGATCATCCTTTGGGTTCCTCCCTGCTAATTAATACCTTGCTCGGGCAAAAGCTTAGGCAGATGGATTTGTCCCTCCAGGAGCCCACCCCTCTGCAAAGCTGGAGCTGAGCCTCCGGAGGGTGGCTGATCCTACAGCTCCCATTAACACCGGTGGTGCGAGGCTGGGTTAAAACCTGCGGTGCAGAAGTCTGAAGATGAAAGTCCCCGCAGCTGTGCAGTTTAACAGGGTGATAATTGGGCAGCGGGAGGGGAAGGAGCAGAAATAGGAGGCACAGCAGGGGCAGGGGTTTTACCACTGAGCTGGGGGCTTCTTCCTTGCTGGCGAGGGGGGGCTCGGCAGCTGCCTCTGCAGCCCAGGGGTGTCTGCAAGGTGGGCTGCTCTTCTGTGCTCTGCCCTTGCTGGGTGGGGAGTGGGCAAATGGTGCAGATCCTATGGGGCATCTTTTCACAGGGGGCTCATCCCATTCCTGCTGATGGAAAGGTGGATGGAGGGAGAAGCTCAGAGACCTGTCCTGCTCGGAGATGAGCAAAGCTTTGCTTTCCTGTCTGGCTGATGCACGCCAAGCCTGCAGCTTCCTCTCAGGCCAGGAGTACGGGGCTGGGGGCTGTGCATCGCTGGCCTCGCTGGTGGATGCTGCAGAAGCTGAGCAGAACCCAGCAGCAAAGGTAATGATGGGAGGAATTCTACAATTCTACCTAAAAGGGATAAAAGCACCAAAACTGGGGCCGCAATGTTGTTTAAACCTTGAAAAATCTTAATCTGTTCTTTAATGTGGGTCCTCTTCATTCTGGCGTTTGAAGCTTAAGGTCTTGTCTGTCAGGTCTCTTTCAAGGCGATGAGATCTTGCAATCGTTTAAAAAATTCTTCAGCTGGGGGCTGCGAGGAAGACAGCCCCGTGCAATGCAAGAAAATCTCTTGGAAGTGGCCAAACCAGCCTGGCGGAGAGCTGGAGCGCTGCCCTTCCTTGCTCAGCCCCATCCAGGGCTTCCCAGGTGCTCAGCAAGCCCCAGCGCTCCTTGGAGCCAGCCCCAGCCCCTCGCTGCCCACTGGCATCTTCTGCAGCCTCCAGACCTGCCTCCAAACGTGGCAAAACCCCCTCTTCCCTGGCAAAACCTGGCCCTTGGAAAGCTCCTGCCACTTCTCCGGCTTTGAAATCTGACCCAGAGCCTGACTCTCTCCCTGTCTGCTCCCTTTATTAATAAACTTTGAAGGGCTCCCTTCTGTCCTTAATGAGATTAGTGTTATTTTCATGCATTGCTGCAGGGCAAAGGACTGAAAAAGTGGCTGATCTGTAAACTAAAGGGTGCTAATCTATAGAGGGTGGGTCCCCCGTTCTCATGGCCTCGGGGGCTGGGCGAGAGTAATCAATTAAAAGAGGGGATTAGAGGTGCTGTGGTCACCTACTTTATTGAGGTCACCCTGACACCCTCCCGAAAGCAGGCAGCCGTCCGGGTCCAGGCCTGTCACTGAGGCTCTGAGAAGAAAAAAGAAGCTTTAATCACCAGCCCCTGTTTACACTCTGGACCCAAAGGAGCAGTAGGGGAAAATCTGTTGTTAATATATTAATGGGCACAATTTGCTTAGTAGGTCTGCCTGGGCTTTGTAAATTAATGCTAATTTAAAGCACAACCTCACTGTCTTTCCCCACCCCCCCAGCTTTATTCAAGTACTTTCATTTTGCCATGAACTTGGGAAGGAAAAAATTATGTAATTTAGCCAAATATGGTATTGCTTTTGCTTTGGTTCATAGAGGTTGTTTTAAACACGGATTATTTTAGGGTGGCCTGGCTGAGGCTGAGCACGTTGATACACAGTTCCAGTGTCCACAGTTGTGCATGTAAGAGATTTTTATGCTGAGCTTTTTCCTCACCTTGGGCAGCTTTGTGCAGGGGTCGAGTCGCTGCCCACGCCCTCCACTACCTGCTGGTTAAAAACAAGCCCACGCTGCACTGACGAGGGTGAGTGTGGCACGCTCCCAGGATCTCGGTCCTTCCCTTTGGATTGCAAATCTGCATCTGGAAACAGCCCAAAGCCCTGACCTGCCTCCAGCCCATCGCTGGGGAGAGGAGGCAGCAGTTTGCATGCTGTGGGACTTGGGCACTGACACTAATTAAATGCCTCTTTGCAGTGAGCAGGAGCCTTGGAGCATCCCAGGCCAGAGCTGTGGCTGGGGACCACAGCACACCGGAGCCCTGGCTGCACCCCTCACCTCTCCTCTAACATCCTTCCCCTGGGATGTCCCAACCACCCCTGAGACATCTGCTGACCACGAGCCCAGTGGTGCTTTCCATCCCGGACAAGCCGTGCCCTGACTGTGGCTGGTGTGGGTTGCAGGGCTTTGGGCAGTGGTGCCCATTCGGAATGCCACAGTTGTCACCTGCAGGCATGGCTCGGTGGTGTTGCGCTGAGGCTCATCCACCCTGAGCGCCGGTGAGGAGCCGGTGGGATCCTTCACAGCTACCATAACGTGTCCCCTGACACCCCACGGCTCCCGAGCGGAATCCAAGCCCCCCCCTGCTTCTCAGTGAGCTGATGCTTGGCTCCTCACCGCCATGTGCGAACGGGATGTCAGCTTGGTTTTCTCCCAAGCCCCGTTACTGTCTTGGTGATGGTTTTGGGGTGCTAAAGGGATTAGCAGCCCCTGCCGTCTGCCACGTCGGGCAGCCACGGCGCCTTGCTCCGGCAGATAACGTGGGAGCAGCAATGCAGAAGCGGAGACTGCAAAAATAATTACCTTAATTTCAAGACCAACTTTAGACAGAGGAGAAGCCTGATGTGACGGGGAGAGACAGCTCCTCTCTTGGGCGCTGGGGTGAATGTCAAGCCCAGAGAAAGGAGCTTTTCTTCAAACAAGGGTGGCAGCCTGCACCAGGAGCTGAGACCATGCTGGATCCTGCAAGGCTGCGGGTCCTGGGGTGCGTGGGGGAAGGGTGTGGGAGCATCCTGAGTCACTGGTCCTAGCGGACACAGGACTGCTGGTCTCGGGGGGGGTTTGTGTCCATCTCCCCGTCCCTGTCCCAGAGGGGATGTTCCCACTCAACGTAGCCTTGTGGTCGGCACCAGTTCCCAGTGTGGCACCGAATTGGGAGCTTGGAGGCAACCGAGGGAAAACCAGCCGGTCTGGTGGCTCATGGCATGAACTTGGAAGACCCAAGTTAGGCAACTTAGCAGCTGCCATTTGCTATGAACACTTTATAGGGGTTTGTGTAAAACCAGAAGGAATGAAGGATTTCTTTGGGGAAAGCAATTAGAGGCTGGTTGGGTGTCAGCAGGGGCTGTGACCCACTGTGATCGGTGACAGACATTTATTAAACTGTGTCAGAGATGGCAGCCGTACCCAAACCGTCCCACCGTGCTGAAAGACTCCCTGGGGCACGACTCAGCCCTGCAGCCACGCTGTCTGCCAGCCCTTACCACCTTCTTCCACCCCTTGGTGCAGCTCTGTGATGAAAATCAAATGATTTTCAGATCATTCATGTCTTTGCGCTTTTTCTTTCTCATGTGTGGCACCGATGGCCTCACTGCGGGTGCCTGCAGGTGGGCAGTAACACAGGACAGCAGCCACTGAGGATGGGCTGGGAGAGCCCCTGGGTGCAAGGTCTCAGCTGTGGGATGTGGCCGGGGCCAGATCCTGCTCTGTGGTTCCCCAGGCTGCTGCAGTTATTCCCTGGAGCTGGAGAGGCTGTTGGGGACCTGGTGGCTTTTGCTTTACCCTCAGCATCTCTGCTGAGCCCAAGACCATCAATGGTTTTGCATCCTCAGCTGGCTCCCAGCATCCCACCTCCAGCCCCCACAGGGTCCATCCTCAGCTGGCTCCCAGCTTCCCACCTCCAGCCCCCACAGGGTCCATCCTTAGCTGGCTCCCAGCTTCCCACCTCCAGCCCCCACAGGGTCCATCCTTAGCTGGCTCCCAGCATCCCACCTCCAGCCCCCACAGGGTCCATCCTCAGCTGGCTCCCAGCATCCCACCTCCAGCCCCCACAGGGTCCACGCCAGCCTGAGACTGGGCGCTGCCCCCCTGGAGAAAGAGGGGCAGCTACCCCCCACTTTGCCTCGCTGCTTCAGCCTACCGCCTGCATCCAGCCCCTGGGAAGGGACCACCACCCTGCAGGGCTCTTGCTGCGGAAAGCCCCTTCTGGTGGGCTGGGGAGGACAGACACCCCTCCGCACCCCCTCCAGCTCTGCCGCTAAACCCTCCCCTTGGCAGCGGGTTTAATCCTCGCAGCCACAGGGTCCGGGCTGCATTGCCATGGGTGCTGGATTAGGGACCAGCCCCGCAGCACTCCTTTGTCCTCCCTATTGTGGAGCATTTTGCTCGCCTCTGCTTTAAACCTTGTAACCATTTTGCTGCCTTTTAAAACTGGGTTGAATAGGGGGTGGGATGGAGAGGGGGGGCGGGGGGGGGGAGGGGACCCGAGGCTTTGAGGTTGAAGAGAAGCATTCAGGCTGCAGCTGCCCCGTCTCAGCACATTCCCCGTGACCCCCATGGGCACCATGGCGGCCACCGAGCATCACTGGCAACTCGGCCGCTCCGGGACAATCCACCTGCTTGCTCAGGACAAGCACTTTCATGCCTATTGGGATTAGAGATTTTAAGTGTCGTTCCGAATTGTGCGGATAAACAGTCTTGTGAAAACTTGTTATCGTGGCGAAAAGGCCCCCGCCACCACCCTTAGTCCCTGGCCTTTTGTTCGGGCAATTTTTATTGCCGGATTGGATTTGATGAGGTTTAAGGTTTATTCTTAGGACTCCATTGAAGAGCTGATCCTTTGTCTCCCGCTGCGGAGCGTGAAGAATATGAAACGTAGGCAAAAATAAATCTGCTTTTCACACGCACTAGCCCCTGGTACAGGCAGGGACCACCAAACGCAGCTGAGAGCAGCAGCATCCCTGTCCCTCTGCCCTGGCCCCCCGGGGTCTGCTCCACACCCTCTCCCCGAATCCCCTCAGCCCCCCTGAGTGGGGACAGCCCCCACATGGCGGGTGGCCACGGCCACCCTTCCGAGGTGCAGGAGCCAGGCGAGGGCTGGTGCAGCCAGAACAGAGTCAGGAGGTGCCAGGTCTGCAAAGAACCCAAAATGCGGCGGGGGGAGAGCATCCCTTCCTGCCCACCCCCTCCGAGAGCATCCAGCCCCACTGGCAGGTCAGTCCCTTAATCACTTCATTTATCACCAGTGACTTCGGGAGAGATTAATCAGCGGGATAATTCCTGAGGAAAGGTTGCTCCAGGGGCTGCCTTTCATTTGAGAGAAGCTCCCTGCGAGTTTCACCTTTCTTGCGGGGAACCTGCTCCGACACGCTCTGCACCAGCACCGCCGCGGCCGCCCGAGCACCAGGGATGAACCTGTGCCCCGGGCTCTGTCCCCACCTTGTCCCCGCAGCCACAGGGCTGCTGTGGAGCACGGGGTGAGGCTCGTGCCCAGGCTTCGAGCTGGTGACTTCCAAGCAAGCCTCCGGGGCAGTTTTGGCAGTACCGGGAGCCGGCGGTAAGCGTCTGGCACGAGCTGAGAGGCTGAGTTTCTGGAGAGCCTGGAGCGGGAGGCAGAAAAATCATGCAAAACTTGGTGGATTGGGCTGGTTCCAAGCAAAAAAAAACCACCCTAAACCAACTAAGCCCAGGGCATGCAAAACCTGCGCAGAGCCAAACCGGAGCAGGGCTGGCCTGGAGGAGCACGGCCAGCTTCGAGCGAGACCTCTCCTGGTGGCTCCCACCATGGTCCCTGGATGTCTCCAGACTTGACCTCTGCCACTGCCAGGTCCCACAGCCGGGGGCTGCCACGGCCTCGTGGCATGAGCTGCCGAGGGGGCTGCAGCCCTGCCTGGTGCACACCAGCTCACCGCGTGGCACAAGGACCCTCGGGCACAGCAGCATGGCTTCACTTCTCACAGCATCTCTTCAGCTGAGCCTCATCATCTGAATGCCTGATCCTCTAATAAGAATAATAAAAAAATATTTTTATAAGAAATATTAAGAATGATAAAACTAAATAATAAAGTTAGAGGGAGAGAGGGAAAAATGAGTGGTGGAGAGGAGAGGGAGGAGAACAAAGAGGCGGCAGGGGAGCAGGATGGGACACGAGCATGGCATCTCCAAGCATTGAGGATGCGAGATGTCCTCGGTGGGTACCCACTGTCCGGACAGTGGTCCCACCACGACATACCATGTCCGTGGGAGGGACAGCAGAGGAGGAGTCAGATGAAGGCTCTGTCTGCAGGAGGCAAGATGCAGCCACCTGAATTAGCTTGGCTGGGATGCCCAAGACAGTGCCGCAGGCTCCGGACACTTATTGTCACACTGTCCCACCGGGCAGGGCAGGCATCATGCTGCTGAGGGCTGGTGATCCTGTCCCCCTCCTGCCACATCGCTTCCCATCGCTTGCATCTAGCAAGATGATTCCCTAGATACCCGGTGATGTTCGAGCTCCTCCTGTTTGGATAAAATATCTGTAATTACACGCATGCATAATTTGAATTATTTCCACAGCGCAATCCTAGCGCTTTGGACCTTACTAAGCAACTTGGCAGGAGACACCTTTGTCAACGGGGACAAGTGAGGTGGTGGCACTTCTGCTCCTGGGTGGGTGACCAGCATGGCTATCGGGTGACCACCATGGGGTGCCAGCAGCTCATTCCTGGCACCCAGAGAGGATCTTCCCTGGGGTCCCGAATGTACTTTAGGTGTCTGATCCCATAAAGAGGAATAGGGAAGGAGATTTCTACATCTGCTCTTAGACCTGCCATGGTCATCTCCCTTTTGAACCTTGGGGGGTGCAGGAAGATAACTGATGTGCCCCAGGCCTTGTTCGTAGCTGCAGAGATGATGGATGCTTTCCCAAAAGCGACGCTGCTGTCAGAAATTGTGGGGCTGGTGGAGAAGGTACCGAGTGAGTTTCCTTGGCCCATGCTGCGCAAGACGTCAACTTTGATTCTTGTCATGGTCGATGGGCTCAGAACTGGGCTTGGCCAGGCAACAAGAACTATTTCATCAAATGTTCAAGGTTCTAAAACTTGGGTTTCTTCCAACGTGCAACCAAACGGAGTCCTTTTGAAAGTTTTCCATGGCGAGCCACCCCTGCCACCAGCGCATCCCACAGGGCTGGGGGCTGCAGGCAGAGCCCACCACGGGCAGCAGCAGCCTCCCCACCACGGGCAGGATGTTTTGAGGTGCAGCCCCCTTCCCAACAGGTCGGCATGTCCCAGCGATGAGCATTGCCAGCCCCAAGCCCCCCGAGCCCTCCCCGCTGCCCTGTGCACCCCGATGGCCCCAATGCCGCTCCGGCAGGTCCCTGCCTGCCCGCTGCCAGGCAGCATTGTCTCTGCATGGCGGGTTTCTTTCTGTGCAGGAGGGTTGTGCATCCCCTCTTAGCTGCGCCCAGCAGCCTTTCACTGTCACATTGCGTTATTTACTCGACAAGAAGTGACTGGTGAACCTTCCCCCCTCCCCTTCCCCTGCCTGCAAAATTCCCGGTGGCTGCCTGGCATCGCCGAGGCACAGAAAGGGGGATGCTGGGCAAGGGGACCCCAGACCACAGCACCCGTTGCTGCTCCCTTGCCCAAGCAGCATCCGCAGAGGTGCGCGCGGGTGGCTCAGGGGTTGGGGAGGGATATTCATGGATTGGGAAGTAACATCTCAGCTGGGTTTCACCCTCCTGGGAATGGGGTGAGGTGGGCATCTCCCCACCCAGGCTCTTGCCTGCTGCTGGTTTTGGGGGCAAGGGTCCAGGCAGGGCTAAGCCCCTTGTCCAGGGCACAGCTCCCCCCCCCCCCCCGCAACCACATTTCCCCCAACTCTTAATTCGTTCTCCATTATTTTTGTCTTCCCCTCCTCCCCCTCCTCCGTCTCAGCTGCCTGATGAATGAAGGATGGGTTTTTAAGCCTTTTTTACCCCCAAGGCCCGCAGCGCTGGCTTGGCTGCTATCGCTGGGATAAATGCAGGCTTTTCAGCCTGGAGCAGCATTCGGCAGAGCCGCGCCACCCCCCCGCGCCGGGTTATCAATCCCCGCTCAGCATCGCCAGCGTCGGGCTGGGTCCTCTCCACTGGGAGCCCTTTTCCTACCCTCTGGCCACAAGAAAGACCAGTGTGGCTTAATTCTGCACAGTATCAACACCAAACAGACTCAGCCCAGCACTACCGGCTTCTCTTAATTCGTCTTTGTATTCCTCGTTTGTCATGAATTTTTAAAAAGTTTCTATTTCTTTCCGCGCCTCTGTCTTATCCACCGGGTTGCGGTGGGTTTGCTGGGACGTGTGGCATTGCAGCCCCCTCCTCACCCTCCTGGAAAAAAACAAAGATGGAAAGTCAGCTTGGATCTTCCCCACCCTGGAAAGTTTTTGGATGGCTTAAGAACAAAAATCTCCTGCAGCTCAGCAGATGAAAGGGCCCGCCTGGTTATCAGATCCACTGGGCTCGGGTCCCGGCACAGCCCGGTGGCACGGTGCGCTCCCGCTCGCTGGCAGCAGCCGCTGCTCCCGCTGGCATCACTCAAACGTGAAAATACAGATGGTGCCACTTGCAGGGCAGGGCTGGAGCCGTGGGGTGGAAGGAGACTTTTGGAAGGCAAAATAAAATGATCTGAGCCCTCGATGGACTTAAAAAAAAAAAAGAAGTGCATTTCTGTGTTGTTTTGCTCTACTGCAAAATGCAGCCTTCATCCATGACTGGGAACTGGAAGCTGCCTTCTCCCTCCTGGCCCTGTCCAGGGAGCAGAGAAATTAAGGCAGGATAGAGGGAAGTGGAGATTCTAAGATGAAAAACACAGATAGAGCCCGTGAACACAGCCAAGCCGGGCTTGTTCAGAGCCAGCGTTTTGGTTTGAATCTAAACACAGATAAGCCAGGAGCCTCCCTGCACCCACCCCCACCAGAGCCCTCCCCTGCTCCCAGCTGCACGCAGCATCCCCCGGCCCCCAGGGAGCTGAGTGCCCACCCTGGCCATCCCGCGGGGGACCGCTGCTTCCAGCCGGGCTGAGCCCAGCTCCCGGGGTCCACAGCCCCAGGGGTTCGTGTTGGGGTGGCAGCGGCAACACCACAGTCCCACATGTGTCACAGCTGAGCTGGAGCCCATCCTTGGCAGCCCCCAGCCCCATCCTGATGTGCAGGAGCCCCCGGGGCACCATCTCCTCCATCCCGGCCAAAAGGAGCCAGCAGACCACCGTGGCCAGCCCTGGGTAGGTGTTTCTTGGCCATCCAAGCAGAACCTTTGTTTTTAAGCCCTCGATTAAATGCTCATAGACAGGCAGCTTGCGTGGCACTCGGATTATTATCCCCTTGGAGGAATAAAGTGCAGCATCGAGGCTCCTGGGATTCAAACTGATGGTTCCAGGGCTCGAGATATTTCAGTGCTGATGCTTAAAACCAGGAAGGCATTCCCTCCAGCCAGACAGCCACTACATCATACAGGGAACGCTCCATGAAATAATGATGTACAACCGGCCTTGAGGCACTCTTTGCAGCTTGATTGGCCTCGATGGCAGAAGAATAACCGAGAGTTTATTGCTTCTCTTCTAGTGATCTTTACTCCCAGCTGTTTTCTCGGGGAGGCCTGGATCCCCATGCCTCATCCGAAGAGCCACAGGCTTGGCGAGGTGCTGAGCACAGCTGGTTCCCGGGATGGGGCTCTGCTGTCACGGGGTGGATCCCTGCGGGAAAATCCCCCCAACCGCTGCCCAAGGCAGGCGGTGAGACCTGGGCACATCCTGGACCCTTTTCCCCCTCCTCCTGTGGGTGCAGCAAGCTCCTGGAGCAGCCCCCAGCACCCTCGGCCTCAGCACCCAGCCATACCAAACAAAGAGCACCCAGCCCCTTGGCACTGCAGCCCCTTCACCAGCACCCAAAGCACCCGGCATGCCCGTGCCGCGGTGCCGCACCTGGGCAAAGCCCCTGCGGCTGCAGTGATGCCCGAGAGCCGATTTCTGCCCACCAACATCCCTGCTGCCTGGGCAGGAAAAGGGGGAAAAGAGCATTTTTACGCAGAAAGTTGCTAGCAATCCCCAGCTCTTGGTGCCGTTTGCAGAGGGCAAGGGTTAGATAGTTGCAGGTGATTTTTTTCCCCTTTTCTTTTGAGGAGCCATGCTGCAAATAGCCAGATTTCTAAGATTTCTCCGACATTAAAATGTAAATGAAAACAGACACGAAAACAATCTGAATTTCCAGCCGAGTTGCTCTTGCTTAATATTCTACCCCGAAGGGGGATGTGCGGAAGCAACAACATTTCAAAGGGAATCATTAAAGAAGGCAGGCTCAAACTGCGTTTTCATCAGATACCGTGGCAGAGCCGAGCACTCCAGGTCTTGCCCATCCCGCTGCTGCTGGAAAGGACGAGTGGGAAACAGCTCTGGAAAAAAAGAAACGTCCAAGCCAGGGCGAGGAGGACACGCACGCCAAGCCAGGGCTGCACCAGGGCATGCAGCCGCCTGCCTGCCCGAGGAGGGTCGTGTCCCAGCACGGTTCGGCTCCGTGGGACCGTGGGGGCTCCGGCTGCACGTGCGCGGGGGCATGGCAGCAGCGTGACCTGCGCCATCCGGCTGGGACGATGCCCAGGTTTTAATGCATCCTGAGGTTTTAGAAATGCCCTGGAAGGGCAGCGGGTTTTGTGATATGTCCTGATGCATTAGCAGTACAGGTGTGAGGGGGAAAAGACCCCAATATTCCCAAACCTGCCTGCAGCCCCCTTCCACGCCGAGCTCTCAGCATCGGTGCTGCTGCTTCGCTCTGTTTCAAGCAGGAAGCTGAAGTGACTGTATTTATACCACCAACATAATGCATTTTAAATTACATTCAAAATATCAGAGAACAGCCTGAAAAATCATGTGAATCCTGGTTCAGTCACGCACCGGAGCACCTTGGGTAGGGAAAGGGCTGAGCAGTGTTGTCTGCATCCTCGGTGTGATACTTGCTGCCCCAATAAGCTGAAAGGTCAGCAGCGCCCTGGCTCGGCTGGCACGGAATAGCTGAGTGCTGTGGGGTTTATATTTAGCTTTTGCAGAGGTCATCGACTGCGTAGAGGCTCGCAGGGTGCAGGAGCACCTCATCCAGCGTGGTGCAGGATGTGACCCCGATGCCGGACACAGTTTGTCACCCCACTGAGGGAGAAAGGACATCGGCTTCAGGGCAGCACTGGTGCAGGGCTGCGGGATGGCTTTGGCATCACTCTGGGACAGTCCCCAAATGCTGCAGGGGGGGGGGTCCAGCAGCTGGGGGGGTGTCTGTCTCAGCAGATGCTGCTGGAAGAGGAGGGATGTACGAGGCTTGGGGCCACACATGAGCCCTCAGGACCTGCCTCTGGCCCTTGGGTGCCCGCTGCTCGGTGCTGCTCTCCTGGGGCTGAAGGAGAACGAAGCCTGGCTGGGCAAGGAGCATCTGAGAGGCAGAAGCAGCAAAGGCATCCCATGCTCAGAGCTCTCTCCTGGCTGCCTGTCTGGGCATCCCACAGGCAATGCTCGCCAGGCAGGGGCAGGACAGGTCCTCTCTGACCCCTGCCCTGGACCTGGACCCCCTCCCTTTTCCCCGTTGCCTCCCCCATCCATGCTTCCCAGCCATCTGAAGGGTGCTGCAGGATCCGTGCTGCTCCGTGCCAGATAAGGGGCTGCGTGGAAAAGGCTCTCAGCCGCCTGGTTCACATGCCCACATGTGGGACAGCTGAGCCGTGCCCAGGGCACAGCAAGGACAGAGCTTTTCTGCTCCATGCCACCCTCCTGGACCTCCCAGGCAGCAGCAGGTGCTCTCGGCACGGTGGCACATATGGATCCTATAAGGGCCGAGATCATCTCTCCAGGCAGCCTCACTCCTCCATACGCTGGGGGGTGGTGGGAAGGAACAGTGGCGGTGGGACCGGGGGCACGGAGCCCCTCACTGTGCTGGGTGCTGCCCGGGTGCCGCGTTTAGGGTGAGGGGAGCAGCCCCAGCTGGGCTCACCCTGCCCGCCGAGAGCAAAGAAAAGCCCTTTTCCGGCTCTAAACCGAACACGTGAGATCTGGAAGTCTCCGAGACATAATAAACAGGAGATCCCAGGATGCTTTAAGTGTGTCCCAGTCTGGATCTCTGGATGTTAATGGCCTGAGATGATTAATTTTCTTTTGTACTTTCATGGCATCAGTTATCACATAATTTGATTTTATTTTTAAAGACTTTTTTTTTAAGCCCACAAAATACTGGAAGGAGTTGGGCTGGATTCAAATTACAAGGTAAAATATTTCCCTCCAAAGCTTCATAAATACTTGATTTTTTTTAATGCTATTATTTTAACTTTCAAAGAAAGGCAACGTTTGCCAAATCTTGCTTTGTGCAGTAAAACCAGTCCAGTGTTACAGGGATTTAATATAATAATAACTAAACTTTCAGAGGAGACCTTAAAAACAAAGGCCCCTGTCTGTCGTGCACGGAAATCCAAGCTCACATGCCCTGGGGTCTGCAGCTCCTTTTCCCCCTGTGCCGGGAAGCAGCGACACGGCTCCCCACTCCTTCCCAGCCCCCCAGAATGGCCTGATCCAGACCCTGCTGGCAATGCTCCCTCTGCCCACCGACCTGGGGGCGGGGGGGGGGAGAGTTTGGAGCCAGAGCATCTCCTCTGAGCCACCAAGAGCCGTGTTACCCATCTGTGAGCTGATTCCAGCCCCTTATTCACCGAGGCTTGGGAATCCCTGGGGATGGAGATGCCCCCACCGTGGTCCTTGGGCACATCATCCCACTGCATCCATCCTGCGCCAGGCTGGGGCCGCTGCTGCAGAGGGAGCTGAGCGCTGGGTGCAAGGCTGGGTTTGTGGAGTTGCAGCCTCCCGGGGGGTGTGTGCCTGGGGGCTGAGCAGGGCCCTGGCTCCCCCAAGCTGGCCCGGGCTCAGCCTTGCAGCTTTTTGTGTCTTTATTGGTTTTCCCCCTGCAGTTGGTCAGATTTTTAATTAATTCCCAAATCTCATTTGGGCACTGGAGCTTGGGTGGGGTTGTGTGTGTGTGTGTGTGTGTGTGTGTGTAAAAAACTGTCTGAAGTTGATTTTGCAAATCAGCACTGGCCATCTCAACCCAGCTCTCGGGGCATGAGCGTCGGGGCTCCCAATAACCGCGGAGGAAGCCTCTTGCTTGCCGAGCAGATCCGCCACTTTGATCTGCTCCCGCAGTTATTCTTTCATTTCTTGAGCAAATAATCCGGATTTTCACAATATTTACCTTGGAAATAATTATTTGTGTAAAGCATTCGACCAAGATAAACAGAGAAGCGCTGGGTCTCTCTGCAGGGCTGGTTAAGGCTCGTGTTCCCCTAAACCTGCCCCAGCACGCGCTCCGTGGGCAGCGGCTGAGGTGGGAAGGGGGTCTTAAAGCCGAGCACGGGCACATGTCCCAGGGAACCCAGGGCTGGGGACAAACCTCCCGGCTGCAGGACAGACAGAAGTGCCCACTGCGCCCGTCAGGAACCGCTAACCCAGCCCCTGCGTCTGTACAAGGGGCTATTGCATCCCTGGGTTCCCACAGATGCAGAGATGTAAAGGAGAAGCAGGAAGGGAGGAAGGGGAGGGGGAAAGGTGAAGGAAGGTTCAAAGGCCTGCTACAGCTTCGGTTTTTCATCTCTGGTTAATCGCTGCAAGGCCTGAGGCAAAGTCACCTTTGGGTCAATACTCAGGTGTTTTTATCTGCCAGCCCCATCTGCCCGGAGCTGCCCCCCCATCCCTCCCGATTAGCCGGGGCCGCAGGGCAGGGTGCTGGGCTGCCCGGGCAATCCGGTCCCTCCGCTTCCAGCCACGCTCTGCCAGGGCAGGGGGTAAATCCTGCACCCCCGCTGTGCCTCAGCACCAGCTCCACGGCCACAGGGAGGGCAACGTGCTGGAGATTATAAAAAGCAAAAAGGCTTTTAAACCCGGCGTGAATTAACTGCCGGTGCTGGCCCGGCGCATCAGCAGCCCACACGTGCCCGGGGATGCAGCAGTGGCAGGAGGGTGCCAAGACCCCTGCCCTCGCCCTGTTGCCCACCCACGCTCCAGCACCCTGCGGCGAGCACTGCCAGTGCCCGGCGAATAAAGGAACAAATCCACCCGGGGCTCAGCTCTTTCACCTCCGAGGCTTTTATTGAGGTGCGCAACATGCCCACGATCACGCGACGGGGATACAACACAGGCAGCAGGCGCTGGACACGAGCGAGGAGGGCGGCAAGGCAGCCCCAGCCTTGCAGGGATGCTGCTGGACTCCCCCGGCCCCCGGCACGGGTTGCTTTGAGCCGTGTACTCTTCCCCACCAAACGTCCTTTCCAGAAACAGAGTTTTGCCCATCTCCTCACTTTAGCTACCGGCGGCAGCAGCCCCAGGCGGGAGCAGAGCCCAGTGCCAGACAGGAGGATGCTCGGGCAGACCCTGGCCCCACGGGTCACTGGCCGGCTCGGCCGTGGTCAGTTGTGGTGGTGCAGGAGCATCTCGCGGTCGGTGGAAGCTGGGACCTGCCCAGGCTCCAGGCTGTGCCATCCCACCATCCCGCCGCTGCGCCCCGGCAGCAGAGCGGGGTCCTGGCGGAGTCATGGCCACCGCTCAGCTCCGCTCCTCCGACGCAGGATGCAGTTTGGCTGGGGGGACGTGGCAGCTTGGAAATCTCTCGCCACCCTCCCTTTGCAGACAAGAAACAAAATTAGTGCCTGGCTTTGCACAACAATTCCAGGTCCCCTCCTGGCTGAGCACTCCCCGTGCAGCCAAACCGCCCCCACCGCTGCTCCTTCCACATCAGCAACTTAAATAGCACACGTCATACTAACACTTAGTAAAATACAGCAAACACACACAGCATCTCCTTTTTAATCTCTATTTAAGAAGCCTGTGCTTTGTACTCCGTATGCAGTCCTCACTGGGTAAAATGCAGATTAGAAAAAAAATATTTTCTTTTGCTTTCCAATGATAAATTAATATAGACAGCAGCAGCACAAGTTTGCAAGCAGCTTCCTGATCATGCACCGTGTTAAAGCATCTCCCACGACAGACAGATGTGCACACTGGCTGTGCGGAAAAACCTAAATTAACTTCTGTAATACTAAATCGAAAAAACACATATTGGCTTTCAACCAGTTGACACTTACAGTTATTTTTTAGCATTCTGAGGTGACTTTTCAGAATGATTTTTTTCCTCCCTCTCTCTCTCTCCATCTCCCTTGCATGAGTTTAGATCTTATCTGCAAAGCTTTTACACATGCCTCGGTGCACCGGGGTGCGTCCGGCTCAGGACACCTTGCTGGCACCGGCAGCACGAGCCACGTTTAACGGCGGCCGGGCTGGCTCGGTACCGGCACAGCGGCGCAGGTGCGATGCGGGGCACAAAGCGAGTTTGTGCCTGTGCCCGAGCCTGTGCTGAAGGGCTTTGCCCAGGTACATTTAAAAGCTTCGCTGCCCCGAGACCCTCCTGGTCTCATGCGTGGCTCAGCCAGGCTCGTACAAAGGATCATAAATTAGATTTAAAAGCTGAGCCTCGTCACCCTGGGCTCGGCAAACCCCAGGGTCCTGAGGTTTACCCAGCCCAATGCCGCATGGTCCCCAGACCGGCAGGACACGGTGCAGAAGATAATTAATTCCCATGCAGAGATGGGATGGAGAAAATGCGAAAATGGAGATGAATGCTTCGGGGACTCTCGGCTACGTTGGAGAGAGATGGGAAGGACAGCGGGCACCCAGGCGCCCAGCAGGCGCTGTGCACCGGCACGTGGCACGGAGAGGCCACCAGCCAGCCCCGCGCCGGCCGGGGGGCGAGGGCTGGGCTCAGGGGCTGGGGGCAGCGGCCGCGGTGGGGCACGCCGGGCCCTGCTGCATGCAGCGGATCAGCTCCTTGCGGTTATCCAGGATGGTGTCGAAACTCTCCTGCAACCGGTTCTGCTGGTCCACGACTTTCTGTTGGAGGCCGTGGATCCAGCGCAGCAGGGCCAGGCGCCGGTACATCACCAGCTGGATGTGGTGCTTCTCCTTCTCCTGCTCCTTGAAGCGCTCCTTGTCCTGGAGGTGCTGCACGGCCTCCGCCAGCGCCGGGAAGAGGGTCCCTGGCTCAGGCTCGGCCGCCCCTGGATGTGGTGGGCTCCCAGGGATGGGGGCAGAGGTTGGGGTGTCCCAGGCGTTCCCACAGGTGCTGTCAGGGCTGTCGATGCTGAGGGAGCTGCTGGCATAGCCGTTGTCCTCCGCAGGGGAGCTCGGGGGCTTGCCGCATCCCCTGGCTGCCTCCTCGGCAGCAGCGTTTTGGTCCCCCGCCCCACCGACCTCCGCTCCCTCGGGGGGGCTGCGGACCCCCGGCTCGGGGAGATGGGGCCGCGCGGCGCCCAGGCTCGGGGCGGCATCCCTAAGCCGGCCCTGGACCATCTGTCTCTGCATTAATAACAGCAGATTATCGGATGGATTTGTCGTGTTTTCGCTCCGGCTGGAGCCCTCCTCCGGCGGGGACCCCGGCGCTGGCTGGCTCCAGTTCTCATTGCTGTCACACACCTCTCCCACGAAGTTGGAGTTGGAATCCTGCCCGTGCCCGGCCCCTGGGATGGCCGTGCCCAGCACCGGGCCCCCCCGGAACGGGGCGTTTGGTGGGCAGACGGCGAACATCTTGCCGTTCTCCTGCCTGCAAGAGAGACACGGAACCATAAGGCGTCTGTGGGGCACCCGGGCTGGCACGACCAGGGCTCCGACCAGCTGCAGCGGGATAAAATATTCCCAAACTTGATTTGCTTCTCTTTAGAGCTACCGAACCCAAGTCACGGGCTCATCCTTTCCCGGCATTCGGCTGCTGCTCTCAGCGTGTCCCCAGGAAACATCACCCAGGGGCAACTTCTCACCTGCTGCAGAAGCTGAGGGCAGCCCCCCCCTCCAGCCCAAACCTCCCCAGCTCATGTGGCCGCCCCTCGGTGAGCACCGGGGGCCATGCCGGGTGCAGGTGCCCACCCGCACGCTCGGTGCTTGGGGCAGGTGCGAGGTATTCAGGGCTGGGGAAGGTTTGCTTGGAAGGAGCTGGTTTTCCGACAGCAAGAAAATGTATTTAAGCAGGTGAGACGGCCTGGGCTCCTCCGCACACACCCTGCTGCGGGCCCTGGGTCTGCTCTCCACCAGCGGCCAAACCAGTAACCCCGCTGGGCAGGGCTGGGAGCAGAGGGGACCAGTGATGGGAAGGGTAACCCCATGCTCCCTGCCCATCTCTGAGCCCCCTCCCAGCGAGGACACGCTGACAGGGCTCACACGAAGCAAAGCCCAGGGAGCATCCCGGCCGCATCCCGGGAAGAGGCAGGAGGGGCGCGGGACACGGGCTGCGGCTGGCAAGGGCTGGGAAAGTGCACAAGCGGGGCTGGGGGGGGGAACAGCCCTGGTCCCATCCCCCCCGCTGCAGACCCCACAGTGCTGTGCTGATGGCCAGGGCAGGAGGGCTCAGACACAGAGGTGCTGCTTGCAGCCGTGAGGATGAGGATGGCGCATGGAGAGGAGGGCGAGAAGCCGGTGCACAGCCGGGGGTCCCGCAGGCCTGTGCCCCAGCAGCCCCCCCGCAACCCACCATGCAGCCCCTTGTGGGGCTGGGTGCATGGACCCAGCACCAGCCCCGCTATCACCCGCCCCACACCCCCCGCACACGCGTGGGGTCGTGCTGGGGGGGGAGCGCAGACCCGGGGGGGGCACCCTCAGCCCCACACATTGCCTGGTGGGGGGTGGGGGGCGGCAGGGCCCCATGCCCGCACTGCGCCGGGAAACATAACGGGGAGCAGGGGGGGGCTGCGACCCCCGGGCCTGCCCGCCCCCTCGGCAGCCAGCAGCTCCGATATGCCGCGATGGGCGCCCCCCCCCCCGACCCCCCCGGCAGCGAGCCCTTCCCGGTCCTGGCCCCCCCGCCCCCCGGCAGCGCGCCCCCCAGCCCCCCCGCCCCCGACAGCGCGCCCCCCATCCCCCCCGCCCCCCCGGCAGCGCGCCCCCCATCCCCTCCGCCCCCCGGCAGCGCGCCCCCCATCCCCCCCGCCCCCGGCAGCGCGCACTCACCGCCCGCCCGGCCCCGCCGCCGCCGCGGGTGGGAGCGGAAGCGGCCCCGCGTGGGGAGGCGCCACGGCCGCACTTCCGACGGCGCCGCCGCCCCGCGCTGCCCGGCCGGGGGGGCTGGCCCGGGCCCAGCGCCGCGCACACGCGATCCCCCCCGGTGTCACGGTGCGTGGGCTGCGGGGGGGCCGTGGGGCCCGTGCATCCCGCCGCGGGCAGCCCGGCTGGGTGTCGGGCACGGTGACCCCCCCCCGCGCTGCCCGTCGGTCCCGTGGGGCTCAGCAGGTCCCCGTGGGGACGAGGGGGCTGGGGGCGGGGGGGGCACGTCCTCAAAGGGGCCTTTCACCCCCCCGCAGCCGGGTGCTGGGAAAGGAAGCGCCTCAGCGACATCAAACGTGTCCCCCAGCGCCAGCCCGGCGCGGGGCGTCACATGCGGCACCACGAGTGTTTCGGGGGATAAAAGAGGCTTTGTGGGGTCGGGGGTGGGGGTGCTGGGGGGCTGGCAGCCGGGGCGAGGGCAGCCGGGGTGCCGCAGAGCCCCTGTCACCCACGGAGGTGCCTGGAGTGGGAGTGGTCCCATCCCTGGGTCCAGCCGGTGTGGCCTTGGCAGCATCCCAGGGTGGCTCTGGGACAAAGGTGGCACAAGCCCAGTGTCAGCCCAAGAAGCCGCAGTCCCCCGAGGGCTCAGCACCTCCCGCAGCCCCCCAAGAGCTCAGCACCTCCCAGCTCAAGGAGCCGAAGCCCCCCGAGGGCTCAGCACTTTCCAGCCCCCCTGCGAGGGGGAGGACGGAGGGGATGAAGGTGCTTTCAGGGTGGACAAAGACCCTCTCTGAAGCTCTGGAGTGTCGGAGGTGGGACATAGGGGAGAAACACTGAGAGCAGCTGTTCCCCGGGGACTTCACGAGGGCTGGGAGCAGTGGAATGATGCTAGGAGGTGATAAATAAGTTCTTTTCACTCCCCATCTGCCTGCCAGGACCCCAGGGCAGCCTCTCCCGCTCCGACAGCCTCGGATACCTCTCTCATGGAGGAATCGGTGGGGCAGGACCCAGAGGCATAACTGGGGCGCTGGGCTGCAGCACTCCTCCTCGGAAAGCCGGAGACAAAAGAAACAAAGCTTTCCCGTCACACAAGAAAGGCAGAAACCGGCTCGGAGGTGCCTGTGGATGGGCAGGAAAGGGAAAAGTTTGGGCAAAGAGAGGGCTGGGCTGCTCCGGGCTGGGCTGTGCGTCGCTCCGGTGTGGGCCTGAGCTGGAGCAGCAGCATCCGTGCCATGCTTCACCCGCTCAGCGTTCCCGGCAGCTGCGCGGCGCGGCGGGGCCATGGGCAGAAGATGGCAAGTTGGACCGAAGTGTGGCTGG